>NC_141055.1:35030521-35535521 GCF_041138505.1 Cibotium barometz | reverse complement strand
AAATAAGACGATTGCTCTATCAATGGTGACTCCTTGGGAGCATGGTTGGTGCCCTTATGGTCCGATGGAGGAGGTATCAGGAGGTGTGTGGGCTGGGCTGCTGGTGTCGCTGCTGAAGAAATCTACCAGGATCCTCTGTCTAAGTACATCATGACTCGGTCGCCTGTCTGCTAAGAAGGTCTCTCTGTGTCTCCTAGGAACAATCCGAGGCATCTCTGATTCCCAAACTCCATGACCCTGCGTAACGGCCCAAAACCCTCTTGGAAGAGGTAGTGATATCTCCCTCGAATCTCATAATAGACTGCACATTGGCAAATGTAGTGCTTCTCTGTCTTTGCCTCTTGGTAGCATAGTTGACAAATGCGGTCATCCGAGATCTGATGCACATATCGCTCTGTCTCAATTCGTAGCTGATGTGATGAGGTCCGGATCTGTCCAATGGCACAGCGTATCCCATGTGATAGGTGTACATCCATGTACGCCGAGCGCGTGATAATGAGCCATTTTCGTGCCTAAGGACTCAAGGGGACTAGTCCATGTCCTCTCTATGTCCACTCTGATGATATCCACCCTAACCACGCGGTTCTGCTCTGAGCCGGTGAGATCCAAAAATGGACAATCCATGCTATATTGAAAGGGTGGGAGTGTCTATCCGCAAACCATGATCTCATTTGAGCATACTAGCAAGGAGTATCTCCATCCTCTACCAACTGTATGGATGAGGTCAATGCCAATCAGGAGTACCTCTGCTGAGGGAGCTACCATAGCTGTTGTAAAAAGGTAACTGCCTAGAATAGGGCCTCGGTCACTACTGGTGCGGCACCCAACTCAACCGAACAATCTCGTGGTACTGATGAGAGAGAGAGAGAGAGAGAGAGAGAGAGAGAGAGAGAGAGAGAGAAAGCTGTATTAACGTCTACTAGAGGCCGAACTCGACCTATGAGACAAATCAATGTACAATTGTCAATGTCCTCTGGATGTGAGAAAAAAGGACAAAATAAACATGAAATAAACTATGAAAGTACTGAGCTAGTGGGGGGGGGTGATGGATGGAGCACTACTGTTAAAGGCTCAGTATGCAACCTATATGCGTAGGGTATACAAGAATGCAATGCAGATGTGTCTAGCTCTAGCCAGTATCATAATGGGGGTGTAATATGCGATACATAGGTGATGGCGAGGCAAAAATCCCTTGGAGCATGATCTCCGGGTTTGAGTGTAAGTGAGCTAGCCGCTCTTGGATATGGTGCTGATGTCAAGCCTGTATCTTTGTAATCTCCCTCTGATGAAGTTTGAGAGAGAGGAAGTTATATTAACATCTTCAAAAGACTTCAAGGGTATATGAGACCAAAATGATGTAGACATAGTGTCCATGGAATCCTATGATGGATGAAATGAGAAACAGTAACAATAAACTAAAACTAAATTTTGAAAGCTAAGATCTCAGACTCTGAGATTGTAGATGAGAAATCTAGATCGTACTTTGGTAGGTATAGTACAATAAGTGATGGGATATGAGAGAGCTGAATAAAATAATCTATCAAGATCTTGGTGTTAGATATGTAGTAGTACTACATTGTGAGGTTATGCATGTATACCACGGGCACTTTTGTTCCATTGGGTCACCTCATCCTGGGTTTAGGGCTATTTTTCATTTTGTACTTAATTGTACCTTGAGCTCTTGCTTCTAGTGGACTAGCCTACACACTCCCTACCCCTTGTGTTCTCTTTAATTTGTAGATATTGAGTGAGTGAGTGTTTGAAGCTTTTCTTTCATCAAAGCTAACAATGGTGTAAGAGCAAGGCTTTTCCATAGCTTTCTTTTTGGTGTTTTTTCTACACTGTGTCCATGCTCTCCATTCCTTGTTTCTTTGGTTTTCAAGCTTCACAACTTTTCAAGCTTTCATTGCAGGTGGTGTCCTTGCCTTTAGCAATTCTTTGCTTTGTGGAGTTTTTACATCTTGCGTGCAAACATCACACAGTCGGGAGTGGTCGTGCAATCAGTAGCTAAAGCTTAATTAAACACGACACTTGGGTGTAGGCAATGCAGCTCGAATCTCGCACGCGATAGCTCACGATTTGTTGATTCCGTTGTTGTAGTTCCGTCGATTGCAGCATCCAAACTTCTGTCGGTTGGCTCGCTCTCTAGTTGCTCCACTTGCTGCTGCAATTGCAGGTTTTAAGAATCGTACGACTTTTCGCAATTCTGCAATCGTGCTCCGCTTTCCAATTGTCCGTTTTTTATGATCATCTACAACTTTTCCCAATCGCTTGCAGGTTTTCTTCAATCGTTCAACTGTATGGTTCACCAACCAATCGTTGCCAGCTTCTCCAATCGTTGCATAAAGCAATCGCTCTGGTTTTCCAATCGGGGATTCTTCAATCAATCAATCAGTCCAATCGATGATTGTACTTTTTTCAATCGTCTGATCAGTGTTTTTCAATCAGTCGTCTACAATTGTCCGTATCGCGATTGGTGGTTCTCCGATCGTCCGGTTGTACTTCTCTAATCGTTCGATCGTACTTCTCCAATCTTTTGATCGTACTTCTCCAATCTTTCGATTCTCCTATAGTTCGATTCTATAGTTCGATTATACTTCTCCAATCATTTGATCGTACCTCTCTACTCGTCCCATTGGGGACTCTTGTCGTCCGATCGGGGACTCCAATCCGTAAATCTGGCTAATAGTTTCTAGCAACTTTCTGAACAGTTCAATAGTAGGTTGACATTAATTTAAGCTCCATTTTCGCATCTTTTCTTCTCAAATTTCCCAACAATCAAATATGGCCAAATGGCCAACAAGTATGCAAATAATTTGTTTGGTATTCTTTCCCAAGAGGATAAGTTAGATAGGTCAAATTACTTCCTCTCGAGTTTTATGGTTAGAAATGTCCTTGTTGGAAAGAGCCTATGGGATCATGGTAGTGTAGACGAACTTCGTCTTGGGCATAATTGCTCCTACTACTCCACAAAGAGATCAGGGCGAATAGACCCAGGATCAAGCTCCTTAAATTAATGTTGACCAAAGAAGATGGGATTCACATGATACTCAAGATTTGGTCTTAATTGCCTTGTCAGTTAAAATGTTGTGCACATTTGCTCTTATAAAATATTCATGCTTTCTTGGAATACTCTAGAAACTATGTATCGAAATAAAATTGATGCAAGGATTGCCTTTCTCTCATAAGGTAACTTGATAATGAAAATATGTAAGCAGAGGGGTCCATGAATAAACATTTAACAAAATTACAGGACTTGAGAGAGCAACTTCTCAATATTGATGAAGTTATTCGTGAAAAGGATATGATTGACATCACCCTTAACTCTTTGCCTGAATCTTATCAGGGTCTCAATACTTCTCTTTGTCTTTCGTTGAGAGGAAATGCAGTTCTTCTCACCTATCAAGAGCTTATTAGCTTACTATTGTAGGAGAAACAATCTAGAAAGAATGTCTGAGAGAGTTCTAGGAGTGATCAAGCTCCAGCAGAGCCAAGGATAAGGGCAAGAAATTTTAGCGGAAGAACAATTCCAACAAAGCTTCTAAGGCTAAGGGTGATTCCAAATAGCCAAAAAGAAGATGACTTGTCGGTATTTCAAAAAGCTTAGCCATGCAATTGAAAACTGCTTCAAACTTCAAAATAAGAAAAATAAGCAAAAGGAATCCAATAAGGGTTCTAGCAATTCTACCTCACATAATCACAGCGCCAAGAAAGAGGCCTCTCCTAATGTCATTGTGCATCAAGACTTCTCACTAATGTCTATTTACAGTTATAATCCTGAATAGGATGCATGTCTCAGTGCAATTGTCTTTGACAGTTGGTTTTTTGATAGTACATAACTTCTCACGGAAGTTTGGTCACCAACATATGAAGATTGTGCAAAATGGTTATATTGTTACATGTGCCAAGAATTGCTCTTACCCCGTCAAAGGTATTGGTGAGATAGTTCAAACTACTGCAATTGGTGAGGATATTTGTCTTCAAAATGTACTTTCTTTCCAACAATTAAAAAGAATCTACTTTTTGTGCCAACTCTAGCAAGGGGGGGATCTTAATGATGAATTTGCATATAATAAATGCATTGTTTGAACAAGACAAACATATTGTGCTTACTGGGTCTTTAACTAGTAGTGGTTTGTACAAATCGGATATGTCTGACAAGTGTGATGTTGCTTGTCTAGCATACACTTCTAATGCAATGAAAGATGCCCACTTGTGACATGTTAGGTCTAGCCACACTTCTATTGGTGGTTTGATGCTTTTGCAGCAACATGGGATGTTAGAGGATCTTCCTCAATTTGATCTACTATGAAAATATCCCTCGTAAACTTTCTCGCCAACCTTTCCCACCAACCTTTTCCCAAAGAATGTAACAGATAGAGCTGAGCACAAATTGCAACTCATACACAGTGATGTGTGTGGTTCAATAAGGACTTCTTCTTTGACAGTAAACTTATATTTTGTTACATCCATTGATGATTACAGCAAATACAACTGGTCTTACTCTCTTCTTTGGGAGGAACCTAGTGTAAAGCTTAGTCTGTCGGATGCCGGTGAAACATTCAACATAGCCGCTTATGATCAAGCTTTTGGATGCCTAATCTATTTGTGCAACTCATGGTCATAACTTTCAAAGTTCATGCATTGCCCAAGCACGAAGTATTGGCAGGCAGTTAAACGTATCTTTTGATATACTTACAATCTTGGATTGTTCTATGCCAAGGGGGTGATTTAGAACTACAAGCCTTTAGTGATTCCGATTAGGTAGTAGGCACACGACAATCCACATCTTGAAACTGTTTCTTTCATGGTAATTCATGCATATCTTGGCTAAGCAACAAACAACCAATTGTGGTAACATCATCTTGTGAAGCTAAATACACAGCAGCATTCACTGTGTGACAGTTGAATTGTATGGTTGAGAATATTGGTGGAGGATCTTTGTGTCCCTTCATAATCCCCTAGTCCTATTCTCCCACACAGCTAGAGCACAATGGTATTTACAAAGAATCATGTCTTTCATGATAGGACCACGCACATTGAAGTGCACTACCACTATGTTAGAGAAAGGCTCCATGCAAGAGAGGTCAATCTAATCTATTGTAGTACACATGATGATGTGGCAGATCTTTTCACCAAAGCCTTATCATGTAAAAACTTTGAGGCCTTTCACAAAGCCTTGGGCATCTTTCCTTTCAGAGGCTGATTTGGAATCTCCTCAAATCTCATATTTGTACTGCAAGGGGGGTTTTTTAGATATGTAGTAGTACTACACTGTGAGGTCATGCACTTATACCATGGGTATTTTGTCCCACTGGGTTTTTCCCCATAGTCATCCAAGTGTGAACGGGCACCTTAGAGTTAACTTGTATATAAGCCACCTCATTGTAAGTTCAAGACTGCTAAATATAGGCATTTCCTTTTCTTAGAGAATGCTACTTTTCTATCTTATAAATTGATCAAAAATGACTTTGATTTCTTCAGTTATACTGTGCAAAACGCCAGGCATCTTGCCCTAGGACACATTCAAAGAGTCCCTACTCTTATACCTTATTAGGAGGCTTATGGTATCACACCTGACATTTAGAGGAATTTTTGGAGGAGGTTGTGGCATTCTGAGAAGAGGACACATATATCCTCCTTTATTTGGCTTTCCCTACTTGGTGGCCTTTCCACCAACCACCAATGGAGACCATTTGTCAGTGTTAGCCCAGCATGCTCGAGACGTGTAGGAGCTTCAAAAACAATGGCCTACCATTGCTTATGGGAGCGCAGGAAAGCACATGGGATTTGGAATTTGATAACACATCTCCTTGGAAGGATGAGGAAGGATGCCCACATTTCTTTTGGTGCTATCATTTGGCTGACACAATCCCATATCTCATGTATGAGGGGAACGTTAGGGATCTCATTATGCTAAGTTAGAGAGCCATCTTTAGAACATGCCAGAGTTAGGATACATCCCCCCAATAGAGAGGTTGGATAGTGCATGGGAGATCATTGCTAGTTCTGCAGCCTACACATTTGGAAGGCTAGATGCGATGAGGCCATTAAAGGATCTTTGTTTCATGAGTTAGAGTGCATTTATAGGATTTGGAGTGATATAATCCACACCCTCATAACCACTTGGGCTAGAATCTGGGGATCTTCAAGGACTATGAAGAGAAAATACGGCTAATTTATAAGAGTGGGATTATGGCATCTTTTTCACTCCCACTCATATGGGACCTTGTTGGTAACCAAGGTATCAAATTGATTGATATTTTTCCCTTTTTTGGTTTGAAATCTCCCTCTTGTAGATTTTTTCATACTTAAAAAAGTCTCTTTTTCAAGAAAAAGTAAAAAATAAGGAAGACTCATTTCATGGATCAAGGCATTCTCGCCAATGAGTTTGAAACATGACCACATTTAGATGATATATGTAGCATGTAATACATAAGCTCACACCACTTTGATTGATATGTGTAGAGGTTGTAATAAATGTTGGATTTAAGATGAGGACTAAGAATATGAGCCACTCCTGGGAATCAGCCAACTCAAAGGGCCCTCTAAGAAGAACCATATTATCACTTTGCTATAAAAAAAAAGGGAGCCATGGTGAATTGTATATATCTCAGGTCAAAACCCCTACATGTGACATATCGTTGAAAAGACCTTAAAAAGTAGATTCTAGATCTACCCCCTCCGACAAATTTGGAGTTGATATGCTCAAGTTATGGCTTCTTCCCTAAAAGGTAGATTCTAACGATTATGACATCCATGTTACATAGATGTCACAACTATTAGGATCTTTGTTTTAGTGGGGAAGGCCTAACTTGAGAATTTCAACTCTACATTTATTGGAGGTGGTAGATTTAACATCTACTTTTCAAGGGATTTCCAACGATATGTCACATGTGGGTTTTGACATAAGATTTATAAGGTTCACCATGGCCCCTTTTCCTAACAAAGTGATGACATGCATGGCTTTTCTTAGAAGGCCCTTTTAGTCCAAATTTTGCCTAATGTAAATGCTCTTCCACAAAAGCCTGGGGGATAAGGTTTGCATGATTATTCGACATCCCTATTTGTGCTCAGATGTATTTGAAACAAAACCACCAACTAGTAGAATCTACTTGCCTTTTGAGCTAGATTCTCCTAGAAAGTGTATGTATGTATCAATATTTATACACACATACATATGTATGTGTGTATGTATACATATAATAACCATGTGTCTGTGTGTGTGTGTGTATACATATAATATCTATATATATCTATATCTATGTGTGTGTGTGTGTGTGTGTGCACGCGCTAGCACGTGCACGTGCACGTGCACACACACATATCTATGCACGTGTGTGTGTGTGTGTGTGTGTGTGTGTGTTATATACACATGTGTATGTGTATACATATAATATAATATACACACATACACACACATATATATACATTCACACACACACGTGTGTGTGAATGTGTCACCGTATATATGTATACACGTGTGTGAATGTGTCACCGTATATATGTATACACGTGTATGTGTATACATATAATACACACTCACACACACACACACACATATATATATACACGTGTGTGTTTGTGTATGTCATCATATATATGTATATCTATCTATCCTTGTATGTATATATACATATATATGTATATATATATATATATATATATACATATACATGTATATATATATACATATACATGTATATATGTATGTATGTATGTATGTATATGTATATATATATATATATATATATATGTATGTATGTATATATGTATGTATGTATGTATGTATGTATGTATCTTTATATATACATACATATGTAATACACACACGCACACACACATGCATGCATGCACACGCACATGCATGCACGCACACGTGTGTGTGTGTGTGGAGATCAAAGTAGCAGCACACACAGACACATCAAGCAAGGAGAGAGATGGAAGCACAACACTCAAAATAGATTAATGAGAATGCGTGAAGTATAAGTCACACAACACTACCATATAAATAGCTACACATCCCCTTGTAGTGAACATGTGGAATGATCATGTGATTGATTAATCCCCAAATGGCAATAAGCCTAAAGCTTTGTGAAAAGCTTCAAGCTTCTATGGTGAGGAAGCCTGAACTTATCTGGCACATTATCATAGAGACATAATAATCCCTCATGTATTGACCCTCTCCTTGACATAATGATAATGCACCTAAATATGCTTTGTACGAGCATGAAACACTAGGTTCCTCATCACAACGGCAAACTAATGCAATTTGGTTGTCATGAAGATGGAGGTGGGAGACTGTTGTCCAACACCGAGATATGCTAAAAGGCGTCTGAGCCATACGCACTTTATAATCACTATAAAATCTACCCTATACTCAAATTCATAGCTCGAAGTGGCCATTGTTGGTGGTTGCTTCTTGTTGCCAAGCCATGATATACATGAATCACCAAGGTGAAAGCAAAAGCCACTAGTGGGAGTCATAACATCTAGCCCAATTGGAATAACTAATAGCATGCAACTAAATATCACCTCACTTAGCATAGAGTAGTCCAAGGGTCTAAGCTCCTTATAACTATCGGAATCACTAATAACATGCAACTAACACCTCACTTAGCATAGAGTAGTCCAAGGGTCTAAGCTCCTTATAACTATCTAAATACTCGCTTGATAGCCTACCAACTCTTACATCTGGGACTAAGCATAAACATGCTCAATTGTGGGAGACCCTAAACTAAATTATGGCCTCATATTTAGATAGATGAGGCACCCAACAACCTGTTGATAAAGTGATGCATCAAATGGTTCACATTCATCTCCTGTCTCTACTAGTGTAGCAACATGCAACATGCTTACAGTCTTCAATACCAAACCATATAAAGAAGCCTCTCTATGTACTTGACTTCAACATCACAATACCATCTACATAAATTGTATGCCCAAATAATAATGCAAGTTTCAACGAGCCCAAATCTGTCATCTCAAATGACGCATGTAATTCAGCCTATTGAAGTTAAAATCTTCTCCTCGTTAGGACTTGTGAGCAACATGTCATCAACATATAAAATGATGATAAAAAATAATATTTACTCCTTACATAGAGGATATTCTCAGTTGGACTATTCCAAAATCCATTTACAACCATGTTTATCTTCTTATGCCATGCTCTGGGAGCCTCCTTAAGGCCATACAAAGCTTTTCTTAACATGTATCCTTTAGACTCCTATCCCACCTCATTAACAAAATCACAAGGCTGAGATAACGTGTATACTTTAGACTCCTATCCCTCCTCAACAAACCACAAGGCTGAGATATATATACCTCATGCAATTCACCATTAAGAAGGCAGTCTTGATATCCAACTGATTCCAACCATGATGTGCTACCAACACAATAATACGCATATGAAATGTGGGTAAAAAGGTCATCATTATCTATACCCTTGTGCACAAGCCTTTGCAAAAAAGCCTAACTTTGTAGTGAAACCCACTTTGTAGCAATGACTTTTTTACCATAAGTCAAATGTGCTAAATATTAAGTGTCATTTTTTTAAGGATTGAGTTGTACTCACCCTGCATGGCTTGTGTCCAACGATCATTTTCCTATGCTTCCTCAAAGGAAAATGGTTCCTCTTTATTACATATACTGGCAATGAGCATAATCCACAAAAGAATAAGATGCATGTTGAGAACCTGGACGTGTCCTGCTAGGTAAAGAAGTAGCTAATTTGCTATCTCGTAATAATGTCTACACTATAGATTTTGCCATATAGTCTTAGATGCATGTACGTATGCCTTTCCTCATCCACAATCGTCTCATCAAATTAGCTGATCTATGGGCTGAAATTTGAGCTAAAGATTGTATGGGTTGATTTGTAGCACTTGCTTGAGCATTCATTTTCTCCACATATGGCTACAGGGCATTGTACACAAAGGTAGGAGCATATCAAAGATGGCATGTGAAATACATTTTGCTATTTTTTGCATAAAATCATGGATTAAATTGAGTTCTCAATAAATACAACATCTCTACTCACCAAAATCCTCTTTGTGGTTAGATGGTAAATTCTATATCCTTTGCCTTCTAAGCTATATCCCACAAAAATGCATTTCATTACCTTATCATCCGCCTTATCGTGTTGTTGCTCATACAAGAGCATAAGACAACCAAAAACATAAAAATGAGCCACAAAGGGCTTCCTTCCAAGCGTCATAAGGGGTATAACTTAACAACTTTACCAAGTCCTTTTTTCACTAGATATGAGAAGTTGTTTGCAGATATGATTGTGCCTCCTTGAGGAGCAGACTCAAGGGAGTAAAATACATCATGTTGAGTAGTAATGTGCTTGCTAGCACTACTCTCAAAGTACCAGACATTTTGATCGGTCACTGACATACATACATCATGGATAGAAGGATCACACCTATAGTGCACAATGAATTCCCAATCATCTTGTGCATAGTTCATTGACTCCTTCTTTTCAGCACTTGGTGCTCATGCATCAGATGTACAGCCATACCTAACTCTTTCTTCTTCTCCTTCTCTAGTCTTTTTCTACATTGATATAATGGCTTGGCTTCCAATAGTAGTTGCATTTGCCTTCTTCTTAGGGTTATCACCCCCCTACCCGTATCCTTTCCAAAAGACTAGGCTGATTCTTCCTTTGGCTTATAGCCACCCCTTGAGAAGAGGCTTTGCCTTTACTGTTTTGACTAGTAGCAAATACTTGATCTCCCACACATATCTTACTCTTCTTACAAAAGCACTACAAACAACTCATTAAACATAAAGACATTGAGATTACCTTTCATCATTAGCCAAAGTGTGGATATAAAACCCTGGCATGAATCTCACAAAGCTAGAAGAACAGTACACCAATGAATTGTCCAGATAGCTCATCAATGCATGCAATTTTCTCCCTAAGATCTTTAATCCTTGTGAGGAACTCATCCATTAGATCTCCTTAATTCATATGCTCAAACTCTAATTGCTTGCACAATAGGCTACTCGTGCCTCATTACTACTCACATGGTAAAACACAACAAGAATATCCCAAGCTTCCTTGGTAGTTTTACATGAGCGAATATGAGGAAAAATGCTCCTCTTCATCGAGAGTGCCACCAATAAATGTGCATATGCATCCCTCCCGCCTGGCTTGTGGGAATGCTATAGTTACATCTAAACTATATAACCATCCAAAGTACTTATACTATCCTATGGTGGCGAGATGAGCCATGCCTCAATGCCTATGAAGATAGTTACATCTAAACTAGTATAACCATCCAAAGTACTTATACTATCCTGTGGTGGCGAGATAAGCCATGCCTCAATGCCAATGACGATAGTCCAAAGCCATTTGGCAACCAATTCATGATGCATCATATATGATGTACTGACAAGCTTATATGGAGGAGTCGGTGTAGGTATGTATATATATATATGTATGTATATGTATATATATGTATGTATGTGTGTATGCATGTATTACCATATAAATGGCTGCAGTACACATCTAAATGTGTGTGTGTGTGTGTGTGTGTGTGTGTGTGTGTTTGTTTCTGTATATATATACATATATGTACACACATATACATACATACATACGTGTGTGTGTGTGTGTGTGTGTGTGTGTGTGTGTGTGTGTGTGTGTGTGTGTGTGTGTAACATCTTTTCTTTTCTACAACCATAACAGAAAGATAAGAGTACATACTATAATGAAAGGTACTCTCCTACTATAACATTCAAAGGTTGGTCCATAATGTGAACCTAACTATATATGAGTTTACGTTATAACTATACCATAACTCCAATGAACTAGAGTGGCTGTCACATAGCGTGTAAACCACTAGTGGCATATCACCCATAACACATATATATGTACATATATACATATATACACACATACATATATACACATATACATATGCATATGCATATATACATACACACACACACACACATACATACATACATATACATGTATATGTGTGTGTGTGTGTGTGTGTGTGTGTGTGTGTGTGTGTATAATATATATGTGTCTATGTGTATGTATGTAGAATATGTATATAAAATGTGTGTGTGTGTAATATTTATGTGTACACACACACGCATGCACATGTATATATGTGAAAAGAATATGGGGCAAAGAGTGAGCTTGAGCTCCTTGTGCAAGAGCAAACACACATACACGAGTAGACAAGCACACAAGACAAATGGATGGCTGAATTTTCCTCTTTATGTTCTCTTATCTACAACCATAGAACAAAGATAAGAGTATATACTATACGGAAAAATACTCTCCTCCTACTATAACATACAAGATCGGTCTATACTGTGAACCCGACTACATAAGCTGGCGCTATAATTATGCCATACTTCTAACACAGCTTGTAAACCACTAACGGCACATCACCCATAATATCACCAACTATGCTAGTAGTGTAAGTGTGTAGCTATCATTTTGGGATGTCACCCATATCTGCACTAGTTAAGCTCGATATCTCAACACTTCTCCTCAAGGTCAACTCCATACCTTGCATTCCAAATAAGCTTCTAAACTTGCGGAGCTTGTCTATACCCAATTCATTTGTGAAGATGTTACCTACCTGATCCTGTGTACTAACATACAACACTAAATACACATCACGTGCTAGAACCTTCTCCGTCTCACAAAGTGATAATGCACCTCAATGTGCTTCATCCTAGAATGATACACGAGATTACTCGTCGCCCAATTGTATGCTACTCATGTTGTCACAATAAATAACAACCCTATCCATGGACTCTCTCATATTTGCCAGTAGCTTTTACAACCAAGCTACCTCACATGCTGCCATAATAATGCCCTTGTACTTACGCTCTATACTCGAGAAAGAAATTATTGGTTCTTGCTGGTCCAACTAACAATAACACTCCCAAAAGAAAACATAAAACTACTAGTAGATCTCTTGTCTAAGATACTAGTAGCCTAATCTATATCTGTATATCCATGTATTTGTACCTTTATTCGAGTCTCATAGAAAAGTCCATAGTGTATTGTGGACTTTATATACAAAAGTATCCTCCTAGATGCATCCAAGTGTGGCTTCCTTGGGGCATACATAAATTGACTCACTAACCCAACAACATATCTCAAATCTGGCTTGGTGATAGTCATGTAAATAAAACTCCCTACAATACGCTTGCACATAGTAGGATCCTCCAAAAGATCACTTGTATTTGTAGCCAATTTTGTATTCTACTCCAATAGCACTGAGATCGGCTTATAACTATCATTCAAGCATACTATCTCTATACTTAGTAAGTATCGTAACTCACCCAAATCCTTCATTGTAAACTTCCTTTTAAGGAGCATCTTCACCTCATGAATGTCAATGTCACTTTTTCCTGACAATTAAGTCATCAACATAGATGACTGCGATAATAATACCCGTGTCTATCTTTTTCACATAAAGTGAAAACTCTATTATAGATACATGAAATCGAATAGTGACAAGATACTCTCCTACCTTGTCTAACCATGTTTTATATGTATGTTTCAAGTCATACATAACTTTACGCAACCCACAAACAAAATCTGGATGTACATGGTAATGAGTAAAAACATAAGATTAATCATGAGTTAGCTAATTTAATTTGTAAAAAGAGTTTTTTGAAACACGTTACGAGGATAAAGAAATATGTAATGAAATAGAACATTGATAAAGAAACAAGCATGTCAATTTTTGGTAGTAGTGTTAGAAATGAAGACTATGGGGTTAAGGACCAACTGTGTAAGATTTGGAGTGTAAAAAAGAATTGGTAAATGAAAGACTCTTTAGAGAGTAGTGGTGGTGTTGTGGTAGTGAATTTAGGTTTTCTAAATATGGCAAGCAAAGGAAATTAAAGGTTAGTGAATGTGATTAACCTTGATGCTTTACTGTTAGTTTTCAAAGCATTAGTGTGTATATTGAGATGAACATATATAGCAAATGGGCATTTCCATAAATATCTGTAATAATCAACCAAGAAAACAAGAAAACAAGTTGGCTGTGTGTAAGGTTGCTATGTTTGTTACGCGCACCCTCTATAGGAGGAATGCTATTACTTACAAAGTAATGTAATAATTGATAGAAATTGCAAAGGTGAACAAACCTTTCCTACACCATGTTCAACTTCATCCTATGTATCAATGCCCCCATAGATGAGCAATAATACAAATCTATTGCATTCAATACATTCACAAAAACCTTGAAATACACAAGCAAGGGTACTTAAATACTCAACCCATCTACTGATCTGTTTTTGTGAATGTAGATTTCAAAGCTTACAAAATCCATGCAAGCACAAATTCACGTAGATCTAGACTGGTACATATGACTCTACGTAATGAGTTGGACCCAAGGCAATCAAACTAGCCTCATCTTTCTTAGCATCAATACAACATGACCATCTTACATAAGATTATGCACAAAGCTCCTATGCTCTCTAGTCAAGGGCACCTCGCATCCCATCTAAACACCAGGTAAACTGACTTGTCGAATCCTATTTGAAGTTAAAAGCAGAGCTGCAATCAGTGAGTTTCAAGCTAAAGTATAACTACTACTCATTGAACACCGAAGCCAAATTTCTGTATGCAAAGAAAATTGCTTTTAAGCTTTGGTTATAAATTTACTGCCCTTCAAAATTTAGATATATGCCGATCGCCAATTTCACGCAAAAACAAGAAATTGTGCACAAATAAAGTGACAAGAATATGTGCACACGCACATGGAGGAAGGGGACAGGGCCCATGAGACCACCAGTGATATAATATGAGAGATAGGAAAAGAAAGAGAGATTGACAACACCTCCATCCATCAAAGATACACTTCATTAAAAACTCAAGGGTTTTTTCTCCTCAAAAATTCTGTGATGCCAAATACCAAAGTTTTACCTTTTTGCAAGAGAATCTAACAAGCATTCTCCTTGATTCCAGGTAACAGCAACATTCTTAATGCGGTGGAGTAAGCATGTAAAAAACATCCAGCTGAATTCAAAATCTCTTGTGACATCCACTACCAGCCAACCTTTGTTGTGCCTGTAGAATTCCCATGCAGTTCCACAAAACCATCTTGTGTTCAAATTGATCAGTTTTCCGTCGTCGTCATTAACTATGCACATCTAAATTCACTCTCCTCCTCATCAAACTCATCAGTCGATTTCTACATCCTTATGGGTCATCACCTACATCCCCCCTTTTTCAACAAGAGCAATTCTTCCATTAATCTCAACCAAATGACTTCACCTTTATCATAGGAGAGTGATTGTACCACTAGTACACCAGTCTATACGTAGGGGTGCAAGGCGATGTTCTAGTATTCATCAAATGATTCTCGCAATACACTGAAAAACCCATATTTCCTCACGAACTCCCACTTACACTCCTTCCCTCCTTGTTCTCTCACTTCTGCTATGCCTTGCTCTTTTTCCATTACTTAACAGATAACATGTCAAAGACCTCTAGGTCCTGGCTTTTCTTTTTACACATGATGCTTCTTCAACCCTTCGTTGTGTCGATTCTAATTTACTTCTGCCTTGGCATTTGAATGCCCGCCCCCCTCCATTTTAAGAAGAACGTTGCATGTTTCTCATCGGCATGACCAACTTGAACTCATGCACTCTTGATCCTCTGGAACAGCATGTGTGCAATTGAACAAAGCATTTAGCTGAACCAAAGTCATATAATTACACTGCTGTGTTGTCAATGAGAGGTTCTTATGCAAACCATCGAGAGACATGGTATTTGCAACTTATCCCCATCTGCATGTATACATCCATATGAGAAAGCAGTGATAGAGGGAAGAAAGCTAAGAGTTCACCATACCACCTAGACATAAATATGCCATGAGCAAAATCGCACCACGTGGCACAGGAAAAGCATGTGGTAAATGGCTTCCCATCCAGATAGCTGAGAGAACAAATGCCAAAACGATATCATATCCCTTGCCATAAAGCCATCCCATTGTCACTATGCCATACTGTAAAGCCAGACCCCTTGTCCCACCAATCAGCCAAGCCACTAAAGAAGCAAACCTGTACCATACTGTGTGCTCTTTATTGTGCGGCATGAAGAAGACAAAATATGTTAAGGCCAATCGAACCCCAAAAGCATGCCAGATAAACCCTACGAGGCAAAAGATAACAAGAATTTCCACCATTGAAGTCTCCCAGCCTTGGCGCAAAAACAGACCTCTGTGTTTGATCCATGTATCTGAATCATCCTTAGACCCAGAGTATTTGCCTGCCCTTCCTGTTGTTTTACCAAAACCAGAGTAGTATTCACCAAAGTCCCCTTGACTGGTACTCCATCTTGAATGGAATTCCCATATATCTTCATTAGCTATGGTTTTCCGGTAGAATGCTCTAGCTTGCTTACAGCTGCCTCGTGCTCTTCTCTCGTGGATAGAGCTGTATTGGTGACTTTTGTGGATCTTCTTTCTAGCTGCATGAGCTTGCATCTTTAAAGAATGATCATAAGCATGTTTGCTGGTCTTGTCAGATAAGGTCTGTATGTTCAACCGCACAATAAGATGATAAATAACAGAAAATTTTTTAAAAAAAAACTATGAATTTTTTAGAAAAAAAGAAATTCCAGCTATCAAAATTGCCACCAAAGGCTACTCACCTCATATGCAAAGCGTATTGTTTTAAAAACTTCAGCAGCTCCAAAATTGTTGTTTACGTCAGGATGATACTGGATACACAGAATAAAACTAGTTAAAGTTATAGAATTTACAATGCTTAGAACTCAGGGATGTGCTCGATCTTTCCTGCATATAATGGCCCGATAACGATGGTGGGCAGAGAGAATATATATATATCTAGATGAATCCAGGAACATGCCCAAATTCACCTTATAAGAAATTGCAATTTATAACCTCATGGTGGTCATCCACAAGACAATAAACCATCATCTCCATCATTCTTTCATTGAGGGTGTGGTTCTTTTGGAAATTGCCCAAAGTACATGTGTATGGCCTATCTGTCTTAGTGTATATTCTATTACTGTTGTGAGCAAAAGCCAATGTGGGCTGAAGGCCAAAAACTGGGAATACCCTTAGGATAAAACTGCTCCAAGTACAACCCAAGTCACCCAAAAGGGGAACTTGCAAACTTGGTGGGGTAGCTTCTTATTGTCCCATGTTAGCAAGTTCACTGCATAGATCCAGACAGGCTGCTCGTGACATGCTTTGACTTACAAAGATTATTATTATTTAGAAGTAGCAAGGCTAAACTTTAATGCTGCCTGGCATGTATGCCCACGAGTGCCCTGCCCAGACAGTCTGACCTGCCTGCTACCCAAAACTGGTCTGGCTTGCCCGCTGCACAGACCCAACCTACACCCATGTGCAAAATGAGCTTAACCCAGGGCTGCCCGTCACTTAGATAGGACAAAATCTTCTGATCTGGACCATTTGTGAGAAGTGACAGAATGCATCTCCATCTTGTAATTTTCATGCACAAAATGGCCAGACACCTCCACTAGTCTACTTAACGTAGTGAGAGTTTTGTGTGTGTGCACTCAAGTTTGGGAGCGTTACAAACAACCTGTGACATGCACGATTCCCTGACATCAGGTGCATGTGTCATGGCTGCCCAAAATCATGTCAAAACCTCTTTAGAGGTTGTCGCCTGGTTGCTACATGATGTCCGCATTGAAATATTATGGGCTGCTGGAACTCACTCCATATGACCCTAGCATGCTGTATGACTCTCTTAAGTTAAATGGCTTTGGTTATTAGATATCCTTCTAGAGACGTGCTCACAGACCATTCCCTTACTTGTGTTGGAACAGTGGGACGGATGGATAGTTGTGAAAATATGCTTTAATCATGCCTCTGAGCTTTGTCAAATATTGTCCACTTTAGTCTCCTGATACATGCTTGAACGTGTGTGAAACGTTTTGCCTCGGGTTCAAGACCACCTTGTTATCTCCAAAAATGGTATTCCTGCACCAACTTACCAACTTACCAACTCACCTACAGAGCCACGGACTGTAAAAACGCCCTCTGCCTCATTTTTGTAGCCCGCCAGACTGCCCTGCCAAATGTTTGCGACAGCTGTTTGGCTGACAAGTGTCCAGCTGACGTTCAGCTGACAAGTCAAAGTCACATCCAGCACCCACTTGCAGCCCTCTCCATCAACTACCTACTTCTAGCGCTTTTGCTGGGACCAGCGCTGCATTCCACCATGTATGATAGTTAGCCATGTCCTCTGACAAGAAACCTGCTCTGAAGCAAGAGGGCTGTAAAAAAACAGCAAATTGTAGAAGCTCTGGGGGTCTTCTTTCAGCCCTAAACACCACTGGAAACATGCTGATGCAAAACGCAGACATAAAGAGAGAGTAGAGAGAGAGAGAGATGGCTGGAAATTCAGTATATTCTAATGGTACAAAAAGGTACCTACTTCCACAGCCCTAGGCTGCCTCTTACAAAAGGTGAACATCACCAAAATCTGTCCCTAAATGGGACCCTAAGGACCCACCCCTTATGGGAGTGAATGACTCCAATAATCAGCACATGTGGCCTTTTATAGTACTCTTGGGACATTGGAATGCTCGCCGACCTGCAGTCGGCCAGCCGACTGGTTATATTCAGCATTAAAGCTGCGCCATCTGGACATCATTCCTTATATTGCTACACCTTCAGCCGCCTTATCCTTTGGTCCAGCCGACGTCATCTTCTGATGCAGCCGACAGTCCCACTTGCAGCTGACAGCTTCCTCTTCATGTCCTCCATGCCTTGCTCCAAGTCCACACTGGCTAATCTGCACTCTGTGCTCCATAAATCCTCGTTCTATCTGGTTCATACTCTTTATCTGGCTGCCTCTTCTGGACCAGCATCTGAGAATGTCCATGGCATCTTTCATGCACATGACACAAATAGCCTCCTCTCAAATTGTGTACAGCAAGAGGAGAGAAAGAAGAAAGGGAGGGGGGGTGGAAAAAGAGAAATAGAGAAAGCAAATCTCTCAAGAACCCTGTCCTCAGCACCTAGAAGAGAGCTTCAGCCTCCAACAACAAAAACACAGCAGTCCAACAGTACAGATGCAGAAAACATAGCAAATTGACGAAGCCCCTGCTCCAATCAGAAAAAACGCAGTAGTTTCTTGCCTGTAGATCAGCATTTTGCTCTGATACCATGAAAGAAAGAGCAAACACACCTTGTAGGCCCAAACCACAAACGTGCGTGGATGGTGCCACCAGACTGTGCAGCAATCACATGTTACTCATTGCCAAATGGTGCACCTACCGTGGGATGACTACTGGTATAAACATGTAACTTTGGGATTACCAAAAAAGAGACTTTTTAATGAATCAAGTGTCACTGTTTCGCTCGTCATGTTCTATATTGTCTCTTGAGTCAACTTGCTTATCACTCAAGTCACTGTCAGTCTTCGGTGTAGAGTTGTGTGAGTGCGTAGTGTATTCGAAACATGACCAGGTCCAAAAGGGAGTGAGTGAGTGGAAGGAGAGGTGGAGAGATCAAGCCATGGTATGTGGAAGCATAGACATGGACAAGGAGGAGGGAGAAAGAAAGAAAGTTATATTAAATGTCTTCAAAAGACCAAGTGGGTCTATGAGACCAAAAGTAATACAATAGTGTCCATGTAACCTCATCATGGTAATAAAGACTAGAGCTATGAGCTGGGAATGTCAAATCCGAGCCATATGATACAAAATGGGACCATCACCATCATACAGCCTATGGAGCTAACCCCCTGGTAGGAGGAGGGGGCCATCAAGGACATCTGTAGAAGGCACTGTAGATCTGCTGGGCGTAGGAAGGTGGCTTTGTGCCTCTCCAAGATCTCCTCAAGTTGGGGCTGATGTCTGTGTCGCTAGCGAGGGCTAGAGAGTTTGGGACGTCGGGCTCGCTGTAGTGATGTGGCCCGATCTAGAGTCACACCACAGTGGGGCCTGGTGGGGGGTCGGACACTCCAGAATGTGTGGCTCGATGAGGCTGCGGGTATGTCATCCATGGCTGGTGTGGCATCGTCTTGTGGTCAGAAGATCTGAGTGATGGTCACTTGGGGCCAGGGTGGATGTCTCCCACATGGTCTCGACTCCCTAATTAGTGAGTCTCTGTGGCAATGAAGCTCTAGGAAGAGGCCTAGGCACTGCCGATCCGGGTAATCCATGACCTGGATAAGGGTCCAAACCCCTCTCTCAAGAGACGTGGAACCTCCCTCGAATCTCATAATATACAGTGCACCTGCATATACGAAGTGCTCCTCTGACTCAACCTCTCGCTAGCACAAAGTGCATATTCTCTCCTCACACGGGGTATTTTCATGGCTCTCCCTGTCTCTATTCTCAAAGGGTGTGATGACATCCACAACTGGCCCATTGCAATCCGCATGGCGTGTGACATGTATATGTCAAGATATCTAGCCCTCAATATGAAACCATCTTCTGTTAAGTCTCATAAGTATCCATGTAGCACTGTCGTTTGTGTGTGAGTGGCTCGTATTGTGATCTAGGTATGCTGTATGGATAGTCCCAATAAATCATATCTGATCACCCGGTTGTCATCCTAAGAGAACCTGATGAATGGGGAGTCCCGCTCATACTGGAGTGGCGGGAGGCAATCCATCCTGAGTCCCTGCCTCGTGAACCAAGTGCATACTCGGCTATACCATGACTCGTGCCCATCTGCTGCTAGCTGCTGGGAGGACTGCCTTGGGAGTCTCTAGGGGGCCATGGCACTGATCTTGTGAATGTATGTGATTGTTTGGAAGAGTGCCTCTATTACCATGGATATTGCAGCAAACTTTGCCAAGATAATATCATGTGGGACCGATGGTTGGCTGCATGTCATACTGGAGAACATCATGACCTCAGGCCTCTCTATCTTCTGCCATTTGGTCGCTGTAGGATCAAGTGCCCAAAAGGGTGCTCCATACATCAAGACCAAGGTGTCAAATAGCCACATCTTGGTCCTCAACTCCTAGAAATGGGCCTAGAAGCATTGTCTCTCCATAAGAGCAAGAGAAAAATACCCTCACATTAGTCTAGCCTCTGCAACATGGCTCATCGAGAAGACCGGTCCAATAAAAGCGACTCCCAACTTCCAAGTACACATATGAGTGTGAAATCTCCACTCATCTGCCCATGTTGGTGAAGCTCAATCAAGATGTGAAGAGGGGATGTGTTGAAGACCATTGTCACGTGCATCCCGCACTTGGATGCCACGTAGACATTTATGTACAGAAGGTGCAGGACCTGGGATGGTGAACTGGTCCCATGTGAGCCCAGTCCGGGACGAGTCAGCCAGGGATCTGTCTCAGTCGTCCGAGGTCAGGTGTGCATTGTCCTGCACATGAGTCCAAGGTCAAGTGTGCACTGTCCTGCACATGAAACATTGCCAGTCCGCGCTGTGAGTCTCCCTCTAGAATGATGCCAGTTCTGTGTATCTGGTATGGTACCGGATGCCAGATCACTGAGTAGATAGTGGTTAAGACAAGGGGCCAGCCCATAGGGCTACCCCGGATCTTAGTGTGGGCATGGGAATGGTGTAGAACCACCCCCATGAGGGCCAGGAAGACCCAGGCTGAACCCACCAGCCATGGAGGGGCTGTAGGACAGCCCTAGGGCAAGATTAAGGCAATTTCCAAGAGATTACAGCCTTTATATGGCCGTAGGGCAAGTATGGGGCAGCCCATACAGGCTGCCCAGCCCTTGGATTGTGGGCAAAAGCTGTGCCCAGCCCTCTGGAAGCAAGCGCATGATGCCCAGCCAGTTAGGAAAAAAACGCAGCATTTTATGTGATTTAATTCACCATTAAATGCTGGAAATTCAGACGTGGGAGTATTTTATGCTGGCCGACTGCTCATGATTGGGTAGTATAAATAGGAGAGTCCATAATCCCAATTGTTCATCTCATTCTCCACCAAGAGCTCAAGCATAAGACGCTAGACAAAGCCAAGAGGGTGCTAAGCAAAGGGGTGAAGGATTCAGGTCAAGGGCAGGGTATTCCCAGCCAAGAAAAGGTCCAAGATTGCTGTATTTTCTTTCAGATTTCTCATCATTCTAATAAAGCAAACACACCATCCGTGGTGGGGGCCCTACAGAGGGTAATTGGGACCCAATACTGTGTCCTCTCCACCTCTCCCTCTCTCTCTCTATTTTCTACACTTCTCCTTTCAATTTGTGCGTTAATTTCCGTCGCGAAAAGAGTGCTGAATTCTGAGTATTGAAGTTACCGATTCTTCTCCGAAGCTTCCGCATATTACAGTGGTATCATAGCCTACTTCAAGTACAAAGATTCAGCAAAGAAACCAGAAGTTTTTCTCGCTCGTGTGGTTGGTTTTTAGACGCCGGTGGACTACCCCTTTCGGAGTGACTCCTGTCCCTCGAAGGACGGTTGGTTTTTAGCCTCTGGAACCCTCCGGACGTCTCCCCCACAGATAGTGGATGGTCAGATTGCGTTCCGGAAAGGAATTGCATTTTCTTGCTATGGCGAGCTTCGACGACGAGAGAGACCAAGAACCATGGGACCAGAGTGCACCGGGCAGCCCAGCTAGGGCACAAGGCTTGAGTGTCACAGACATGTTCCAGCAGATGATGCGAGCAATCGCAAAACAGACAACCAAGTTGGATGAGCAGAAGGCGCAGATCTTGGCTCTGGAGGAGCGTACCCGCTCTCCAACATCGCGTTTTCCATCTCCTCCTCCCTCTCCTTCCGTATCCCAGATACCAGATCCTCGACACAGGGACCCTCTCGCGGGGTCACAACTGCAACCAAGCTCCTTGCTTTAGTTGCAGATGCGTGCATTGGAGATCCGACAACAAGACGACGACGCCATGCGACGCGTGGAACACGAGAGTTACCTCAGAGCTTTGGACGCCAGATTGACACCAACGGAGCCCTCGAATCATTTTCCCGAGAAAATGAACTTTAGTAAGTATAATGGTAAACTCAATCCCACAACTCTTTATTCATGGTTACATCAATTTGAAGCTTACTTTGCCGCAATGAGGAAAACAGATACCGACAGAGTGATCTTAGCCAGTTGGTACTTGGAAGGTGAGGCCATTCCTTGGTGGACTCAGTGGGGTCATGCCCACACCAGAGCAGGTATGGCAGCTTATGTGTGGGATGAGTTCGTCGTCCGCGACCTTAAGCAGCGGTTTCTACCGCCCCACTACCTTGAGCAACTCGAAGACGAGTTCAGGGGAGCGTGTCAGAACGCGCAACCAGTCCTTCAGTTTGCCAATAAAATTTCGACTTTATGTCTGCAATTAGGCTTATCTGATACGGGCAAGAAAGGGCAGTTTTTGTTTGGCCTGGATACGCAAATCCAATGGGAGGTGTGTATGTTTAGGCCAGCCACCTTTGAAGACGCACTCTTGCTTGCGCAGAGTGCAAAAATGAAACACAATGGTGGCAAGCCCAAGACTTCCCAGCAGGCTTCTCCCAAGGCTAACGCCTCAGGGCGCAAAAGCCAGAACCAGACAAGGTCTCCCCCAGGACAGAGCCCGGGAGCCTCTGGCTCCAAGAACTCGAACAATGCGTCAAAGCTTACTCCAGACCAGAAAGCGGAGGCAGGCAAGACTAGTGGCAAGTTAAGTGCTAAGGAGCTTTCTCAGTACAAGGAGAAGGGTAGATTGTCCTTTTGTGATACAAAAGGACACACTTCTCGGGATTGTCCGAAGAAGCCTCCAAAGCCCGCCGCCGCCGCCTCCACAGCTTCCGTGGTGAGCTCAGCTCCCACACAGACCCCAGCGGCGGCTAACCCTAGTTCTTCAAACCCCGGTGCTTCAGTTGGAGCAATTATTAGCCAGGAGCTCGAAGATAAGTAGAAGGGCGCCCATGACCAGGAGTATGAGCGCAACGAATTGCTCAAGTCCTTTGGCTACATAGGTGGCCAGAGAGTCGTTGTCTTGTTTGACAGCGGCAGCACGGAGGATGTGGTCACGGAACAGGCCGCTAGGCATGCCCGTTTCGAGCTTACTTCCGTGGACAAACAAGTTGAGGGTTTTAGCACAGGTATGACAACGAGCGTCAAGTATGAAGCTCTAGGTGCTAAGTAAGTGATTCAGGGCATAGAGTTTGTGCGTGACTTTATGGTTGCCCCTCTTGTAGAAGCAGACATAATTTTGGGTATTCAGTGGTTTCACAAGTTTCTTCCTGATGTCAAGTGGGACAAGCACACGTTCCAGATCAATCGGAATGTGTCAAACGCCCCAATGACCATTAAGTGTGAGCCAGGTATTCCGAACTTTCCGCCCATAAGCCATTTACAGGCTATGCCAGCAGTCAAGAAAGGTGCACACTGTGCGATGATTTACATCCAAACAGCCCAGACGGTGGCCAGTGCTTCCGAGAAGTACTCGGTTCTCCATGAAAAGTTCCAAAAGATTTTTCTTGGGGACAGCCTCCCTTCCCAGCTCCCCCCGTCCCGACCAGAGGATCACAGGATTGACCTCCTCCCAGGCTCGGAACCCCCAAGCAAGTTTCCGTATCGCCTTTCCAAGGCAATGGAATCGGAGTTGGACCGCCAACTCCAAGAATTGTTGCAATCTGGCTTCATCCGCCCCAGCGTGTGGCCATTTGCAGCATCGATCTTATTTATCAAGAAAAAGGATGGGTCTTCTCGATTACGTGTCGATTATCGTGCACTCAACAAGCTGACTATCAAGAGCACATTCCCGATGCCTCGAATTGACTATATTCTCGAGAGGCTGAATGGAGCAAAGGTGTTCTCGAAACTGGATTTAAAGAGTGGGTACCATCAGGTACGGATTGTGGAGGGGGACATCCCAAGGCAGCCTTTCGTACAGAACGGGCCCACTATGAATTTGTGGTCATGCCATTTGGCTTGACGAACGCCCCAGCTACATTCGACTTCATTAGGAGGGGTCGTGGTATTTTTCTCTGCTGGCCGACTGGATGTGCCCAGTCGTGAGGGCCACTAGTGCTGGCCGACTGCATGATGGGGCCATATAAATAAGGCCCATTGCCCCACATTGTACTCATTCAGTTATTTCTCGGGATCTTGTGTATAGAGAAGACTTATACGCCTATCTCTCTCCTCCTCTTGTGCTGTCTATTTTCTGCACTCTACTTGCTCTTGTGATCTCAAGTTAGGTTATCATTTCCGCTGCGTATTTTGACATGGTATCAGAGCCCTAGGCTCTTGATAGATCTTTGGAGTTTTCTGAGCAAGAGGGGGATAGTTACGTTGCCCATTGGTGGACTGTTTGGACTGTTCGGGAAGAGAAGTTGCAAGAGGAAGGCGGGCTAAAGTGCTGGCAACCACTTGCAAGTTTAGAGTTTTTTTTCCCCACCCACCCACCCTTTTTCAGTTACATCCCCGCGATGGCAGAATTGTTAGAGATGGCTGAGAAACATGTGAAGATCCCGACTCTCCCCACGTTCCTAGTGGACCATTGGTTGGACGGGAACAATTACGGCATCTGGAAGGTGATGATGGAGTCTGTGCTGGAGTCATATGACCTTGCTAATTGGAGTTCCTGTCGATGAAGAAGGACCGAGAGGCACAGGCACAGATGTGGGATCGTGTCAACGCCAGGGTCCGGTCATTTATTTTCCTCGATTGCACACCACAAGTGATCAATCACGTAAAGCACATGACGCTGGCCAGAGGCATATGGCAGCACTTGGCTTCTCTTTATAACAAGGTATCACCCATGTAGAGGATCTCCTTGGAAGTGCAGATGCGGGTTATGAACCCTGCAAAGTCATCGATGATGCGGAAGCACATTAACAAGCTGCATGCTCTTCAGCAGGAAGTCCTCCAGGCTGGGAAGGAGATATCGTCTGAAGACATGGCCATTACTTTGCTGTCCCACTTGCCTGCTCAGTATTCCGCTTTCTACTCCTCTTTGATTACGAGTGGCAGGCTCAGCACCATTACTTGGGAGGAGCTTGTGCCCATGGTCTTGGACCAGGAGGAACGTTTCACAAACCCTCCTCACAGCGGAGGTTCGGAGGCCTTAACTGGCCAACGGTCGAAAGGCCGGAATAACAACAAGGGCAAAGGGAAGGCTTCACTGGAGAAGTCTTCTAAGAAGAAGCCCGACTCAGAACGAGAAAAGCTGAAGGCCGAACGATCCTGCAATGATTGTGGCGAGAAAGGCCACTATTGGAGGAAGTGTCCTAAGCGGACTGGGAAGAGTGCTGATTCTTCAACCTCAGCTGCAAAGACTCTTGCATTTGTGCACTTAGAGATGATGGACTCTGATGCTTCATCGTCTTCGAGCGAGGAGGCAGTTGGCTTCACCGCGAAGGATACCCGGGAATGGATTCTTGACAGTGGTGCTTCCAGGCACATGACTCCGTCCTGTGACTTCTTTTTGGCTCTGAAACGGCAGTCAGGTTGCATCTTTATTGGCGACAACTCCACTATTCCGATACACAGTGAGGGCCGGATGAAGATTATTCCCGACGGCAAGGGGGGCAAGCATGCTTCCCGTGTTCTTTGTCCCTGCTCTGGGTTTTCATCTTCTGTCAGTGCATGAAGTATGCAAGACTGGCTTTTGTCACCAATTGGCCGACCATTTGGTCCATCTCCAGTTTTTGCGTCTCGTTCACTTGAGGCCAGGCCGGTGTCTCGTGTGAAGAGGCCAGTATTTTGCTGACATGGACGGGAGCCAGACTGGTGCCACCCGCGTGTTAGCAGGATGGTGTTGTATGGACGGGAGCCAGACTAGTGCCACCCGTGTATGACCTGGACTGTGTTCGACCCATGGGATTGTCACGCCATGGAAGAGCCAGTATTCGTGCCGTGTTTTGCCTATGGGACTATCACACCCCATAGGGAGACTCGTGCCTGGAACTGTGTCTTACCTATGGGACTGTCACTCCATAGGAAGACCAGGTTTTTATGTTTTTATGTCGTGCCAGTTTTTGTGCCGACAGATATTTTGTACTAGTTCCATGAACGGGAGATATGTCCATGTTATTATTTGCACATGCACACATGATTTGCATGTTTGAAACTGTTTTTGCATGACTTGTATTTTTGTGTTTGCCTGCTTGACGTGTTACTTACTGAGCGGGGACGCCTGCCAGTGAGTCGTGAAGTCTGCTCTGTATTCTGACAAGTTTTGGTGCATGTGAACAGGTGGTAAGTATGTCGCACTTGTTGTTTTTAATATTGTATTCCTAACCTTTTGTTTTATAAGGTTAAGTGTTCACATTCATTTAAAAGTGGGCACCCACTTAGGGGCCAAGGTGGGGAGCCCCATAAGTGAGTGTGGGGGTGGGCATGGTCACCTACCCACACTCCTCACCCACATGCAAGCGTGGAAATCACTAGTGTAACTCCACCTTAAGTTTTATAAAAAAAACCTTCTCCTTCAAGCGTGGATCATCACCCGGTGATCACCTTCTTACGTTGAGAAACCGGCGACCATCTCTCTTGCGCTTGTTTTTTCCCAGGCGGCTGGCTGCTCTACCGATCGCACACGCTTCAGGCTGCCCACCATCTACTGGCGGCTGCAAGTGCCTGTCCTTCAGCAAGGCTGCCCACCATCCACAGGCAACTGACCACCATTTACTGACGGCTGCCCATTCAAATCAGCCATCTCCACCTCCACTTCAAGAACTGCTGCGCTGCCTTTTCTCAACAGGCGGTTGTGTGCACTTCTACAGCCAGACATCTCCCATCTATACAGGCTGCGCATCATCACCTGTAGGCGATTGTGCGCAGCATCACCACCTGCAGGCAGCTGTACACTACATCTCCAGTAAAGCCGGTGGCTGTGCGCTCCATCTCTTGCGAGCTGCTCATCCTTTCCACGCTGCAGCCAGACATCTCTTCCCTTGCTAGCGGGTACTCCTTCCCTCACAGCAGGTGGCTGCGGTTTTTTGCGGTGGTACTTGTCTTGGTGGTTCACCACGAGGCGACTGTTTCTTCAACAAGGTGTTATATCTTCTAAGACTGCCTCTCTATTTCCTATTTTGAAAGAGGTTGCTCATCTTATCCACCGGCGACTACAAGAGGACTTCACATCTCCTGGGTGGCTTCATCTTCTACACAAATACCACGGGTATTGGTTCTCTATCAGCCATCCACAAGTGAATTTCAGATTTAAGTAAAAGTATTTTGTGTTTAAATCTAATAAGGGATTCCCGACTCCCTATACGGCCTGTAACACGCGGAAGCTCTGGGTAGTCTTCTTTCAGCCCTAAACACTCTTGAAGACCTTCTGATGCAAAAAACGCACCATGATGCAAAAACGCAGGTAGAGAGAGAGTAGAGAGAGGTAGAGAGAGTGAGAAGTGCTGGAATTTCAATATATACTATGGTACAAAAAGGTACATATCTGTACAGCCATGGGCTGCCTTCATAAAAAGGTAATAAACCCTAAAATCTGTCCCCTATGGGACCTCCTATGATCCAATCCCCTAGTGGGAGAGAATGCCTAAGACATTGAGCAAGGGGCCCTTTTTATATGGGATTTTTGACATTTTATGCTGGCCGACTGCTGGTCGGCCAGTTCCATGTCCAAACAATCCCCTTTTTGCCCTGCCCGACTGCTGCTGGTTCTTGCCTTTGATGCGCATGCTGCCCACCCATCTGCTGATGTAAGCCGACAGCTCCTCTGGCAGCCAGCATCCACTGCCCTGCAGCCGACAGTCATCTGATCATGTTTTGCTCCATGTCCACCTCAGATGAGTCACCTGAAGCTCCTACCTTCTGGTTCTACTGGTTCATAATCTTTATCTGTTTTGCCCCTTCTGGATTTAGCCCTAGAAATGTCCATGGCATTGCTGATGCACATGACATCCCCCTCTGCTAAACTTGATGACGGGAATCCAACCTGCTCTTGGATGACTGTCATCATCCCAATCCTGTCCCGAAGTCCCTCTGTCATCATCCATCCCTGGCAAACCTTTTTTCTCTGAAAATCCGTTCTGTTCTCCAAACCACTCTGTCTCTGATGAAGATCTATGCATCTGGTCTTCCTCTAGTCCACAATCCATTCCTGCCCTGACTCTGAACACCGTCTTGGTCTTCGTTCCTGGAACTGAGTCTGGCACTCTCACATCACCCCTTGGAGGATCAACCTCCCTTGGGACCGTTCCCTTAGAACCCATCTGGCTCACAGAACTGCCATCCCCATCTGGCACTGTGGAACACCACCAACAAACCTCCTGGGAGTTCTTCCCGATCTGTGTTCCTGCCTTGGGCTTCGAATCCGTGTACTTTCTTGTACCTTGGACCTGTACACCATCATATGGGACTGAATCAGTGTTTAGATTGGCTGGGCCTGATGCTCTGATACCAATGTAACACGCGGAAGCTCTGGGTAGTCTTCTTTCAGCCCTAAACACTCTTGAAGACCTTCTGATGCAAAAAACGCACCATGATGCAAAAACGCAGGTAGAGAGAGAGTAGAGAGAGAGAGTGAGAAGTGCTGGAATTTCAGTATATACTATGGTACAAAAAGGTACATATCTGTACAGCCATGGGCTGCCTTCATAAAAAGGTAATAAACCCTAAAATCTATCCCCTATGGGACCTCCTATGATCCAATCCCCTAGTGGGAGAGAATGCCTAAGACATTGAGCAAGGGGCCCTTTTTATATGGGATTTTTGACATTTTATGCTGGCCGACTGCTGGTCGGCCAGTTCCATGTCCAAACAATCCCCTTTTTGCCCTGCCCGACTGCTGCTGGTTCTTGCCTTTGATGCGCATGCTGCCCACCCATCTGCTGACGTAAGCAGACAGCTCCTCTGGCAGCCAGCATCCACTGCCCTGCAGCCGACAGTCATCTGATCATGTTTTGCTCCATGTCCACCTCAGATGAGTCACCTGAAGCTCCTACCTTCTGGTTCTACTGGTTCATAATCTTTATCTGTTTTGCCCCTTCTGGATTTAGCCCTAGAAATGTCCATGGCATTGCTGATGCACATGACACGGCCAACACCCGTTTAGTGCCGGGTTGTCCAAGCTTTATTGGAGAACCTCGGTCCAAAGGTGCTGAGATCAGGGAGCCAGGCGTTAGTACGAGAGCGCCTGTTTGTGCGTGGTCTCGGAACACCAATGAGGCGCTCTCCGCGGAGTCCAGTGAAAGCACAGGACCGTAGAGACTGGACCACACTAGTGATCATTCTGCTTCGAGCATCTACATCGAATTTCGACTTCGAGCCTATTTGTTTGGTTCTGTCTTCATATGTACATGGACATCATCTGGTTCTTGGAACCCATGGAGCATTGTATTTATTAAATACTTATATTGAGGGGGGGGGTCGGCCCGTTCCGACCCCAGTGCTGGTGTCCATCTTTCCATTTCATTTTCATTTCAATTTCAAGTTGAATTAAGTTGTCTATTTCAAATTGTGGTTTTAAAGTTGTGCTATTAAGCGTGTGGGTGTCCAACGGAGTCTTCCCACTTGACGGGATCAGTTTCATTGGTATCAGAGCACGGTTGTTTCCCTCTTTCTAGTGGGGAAACGAACCTGTGTGTTGGACATCCAGCTTTTAGCAAACTTAAAACACAATGGACAGCCAAGGTAACCCTTTGGAAGTGCCAAATTCGAGGGGTCCATCTAGTGCCTCTCGTGGGTCTGATGCCCTGCGAGGAAGACACAAGCCCCTTGAAAGGGTTAATGATAGTGAATCTAACTGTCTCCAGGAAATACAGTTATGCTTGAACAAGAGCCTGATGCTATGAGGGCTGAAATGGAACATATGAGAAAACTTTTGCAGACTCAAGAGCAAGAGTTGAAGTTTTTGCATGAAGATCCCCATCTGCAAAGTGCTATTGAAGCCAGGAAGGCTGATGCAATGGTAGAAGTAACTTTTGAATCAATGGCTCGGGAAGTGGGCAAGAAACCAAGGGAGTTGGCACTTGCCTACCTCCTCCGCAAAGGTGATATTAAAGAGGGGGATGACGGAGAGCTGAAATTCAGAAATCCACCTCGTTTGAAGCATGGAGATCCCGCATCTCAAAGGCTGAAATCTTTTATGCAAAAGGAAGAGGTGACAGTCACCTCTCGACATGCATCTTCTCCACAAGGCACAAAGCCTGACAGATATATGTATGCCAGTGCTCATGGAGGGCATGAAAGTCACATGCATGCAAGACATGTATCTCATGGTGACAGGTCTGCTTCTAGAAAAATTTTGCCTTCTGAGTTGTCTCATGGAGAGACATTGCCATATGCAGGTAAGTCACGTGCATCGGAGTTTCGAGTTCATGGAGCACATGCCACCATGCCTCATGAAACTTCTATGACGGCCCATGGAGCCCATGCAGATAGGGCTGTCCCGTTGGATAAGGGGAAAAGAAAAAGAGAAGACCATGAGCCTCATGCCAGGAAGCTCAAGGAATTCAAAGCAGGTGACAAATCTGTCAAATTTGATGTCTTTCATGGTGAACATGATGCTTCTAAGGTGTTAGTATTTGTGGCACAGTTCGAGCGATGAGGACTTTACTGAAAAGTCAAAAGTACGCCATGCTAGCATGTTTTTGAAAGGGACTGCTGCTCATTGGTGGATCACTGAAAAGATCACCAAGGATCCCATCTCCACTTGGAAGGAATTTAAAGACAAATTCTATGCTCAGTTTTTGCCACCAAATGCGGAGCAAACTCTCACTCAAAAGTGGGACAGGCTGGAGCAAAGAGATAATGAAAGCGTGCAACAGTATGTTAACAAATTCTGGAAAGTGTTGCTGGAAGTGACTCCCTTTATGCAAATCACTGAGGATGAAAGAAAGAGGAAGTTTCGTTCTGGACTGCAACCAGCATATCATTCGGGCATAGAATTGCACCCGAAACATACTTTGCAACAACTCACAGCTTCTGCTCTTGCTACGGAGCAATTGGTGCTCAAGATTAAACAGGATCAAGGAGGTTCAAAGGGGAAAGACAAGGCTGTCCCAAATCAGCAAAAGGGTGGACAGCCACCTAAAAAGAACTTCCGGGAGTCCTACAAGGGTGGTAAAGCTGAAAATAACACATCTAAAAATCAGGGCCCAAGAAAGAACAAATTCGGCTTAACTCTGGAGAAAAGAGAGCAATATGCCAAGGATGGAAAATGCTTTTCTTGTGGTAGCAAAGACCACATGTTTCGACAATGCCCAAATCGCAAACCAAAGCACGAGGACAAGCACACCAAGGCTAACGTACATGCAGTTCCTGATGTGCAAGGAAATACAGGTCATGATGCAAAAGAGCGAATGGTTTGCAAGGCTTGGGGGCAAATCAAGGATCAGCCCGCACTATTCATGTTTGATGACTGTGCAACTGATAATTTCATCTCTATGCGAATGGCAGCTGCATTGGGTATTGAGGTTGAGCATATGATGGGACCTCAGATTGAAGCCGAAGCTGCATTTATTGGTAAAGAGGTGCAGGTTACCCCTTTGATAGGGAAGTTGCGTATCCATATTCAAGGCTACCTTGATAATGAGCATTTCCCAGTTGCTCCACTGAATGGATGTGATGTATTGTTGGGCAAGCCGTGGCACCATAGGCTTGAGCCCCGCAAAGACTACAAGTCCAATATGATTTCTTTTATGCATAAAGGCCGCATACATTTTATTCATGCTGGCAAAGAAGGGGATTTCATCCCACTTGTATCACACATCCAAATTAATAAAGCAATGAAAAAGAGTCTTTCAGCGTACTTGGTCTTTGTTCGTGATAGCCTTGTGCCAAATCATCAAAATGTCGATGCTATGTCTAATGATACGCTGAATTTTCTTAATGCATTCAACGACTGTTTTGCTGATTCATTGCCAGGTGAATTACCTCCCCAAAGGCCCGAAGATCATCGCATAGATCTTGTGCCAGGTAGTTCTCCACCCAACAAACCCGCATACCGAGTGAGTGCTGCACAACAAGAAGAAAGGAGGCCTTATGTAGCTGCAGTCTCAGTGGCCTCTCATGGCGACTTATCTGCTATGCGAGATTTGTATCATTTGGATGCTGATTTTTACCATATATGGACTGATTTGATGGCTAGTCATTCACATGCCTCTTATGTTATCAACGAGGGTTATCTTATGAAGGATAATTGCCTATGTGTGGTGAAGGATTTGCGTCCAAGGTTATGGACGAATGTCACGCTCCACCATATGCTGGTCATCGAGGTATCATGCCTACTACTCGCATGATTCAGAGGTATTTCTTTTGGCCGAACATGCGTAAAGACATTGAGGCTTATGTACGTGCATGTATCACTTGCCAAAAAGTGAAATTTGATAGGCAAAAACCTCCAGGTTTGCTTCAGCCATTGCCTATTCCCTCGCAACCTTGGGAAAGCATTACTATGGATTTTATTATGGACTTGCCTAGATCCCAGCATGGGAATGATGCTATTTGGACCATTGTGGACAGGTTTAGCAAGCAAGCTCACTTCTTGCCCGTCAAGAAAACCATTAAAGCTGATCATATGGTAAAGCTTTTTCTTGCTAATATTTTCAAGCATCATGGTATGCCTAAATCCATTGTTGGGGATAGAGATCCCTACGAGCCTATTTTGGAGGGCTTTGTTTGATAATATGGGTACTAAACTTGAGTTTTCATCAGCTTATCATCCCCAAACGGATGGCCAAAGTGAAGCTACAAATTCAGCCGTGTTCGATTTACTGAAGTGTTATGAGGCAGATCAAAAGAGTGCATGGGAGAAGTATCTTCCACTTGTTGAGTTTGCCTACAACAATACGATCCCTGCTTCCACGAGAAAGGCTCCGTTTGAGATTATCTATGGCAGAGTGGTATTACCACCCATCCTTCGTACTAAGGATGAGATATTTGCAGGCTGATGAATATGTTCGTGACTTGGATGTTGCCTTTGGTCAGGTGCGGACAGCCATTGCAAGATCTCAGGATAAGCATAAAATGGCTGCTGACAAGCACAGAAGGGACATGGAAGTCAAAGAAGGTGATTGGGTACTGCTGAAATTTGAGAAGGCTAGGCTTTGGAAGAGGCCAGGACGAGAAGGATCATATCCTAAGCTTTCTCCTCACTATTATGGATCCTTCAAGGTGATTCAGAAGATCAATGAAGTGTCCTACAGGCTTGCTTTACCTAGTCATTGGAAGATTCACAATGCTTTTCATGTGAGTCTATTTCGGAAATATGTGGGGCCAGATCCTGACGAGCCTATCACAAACGATCTGCCAGAGATTGAAGAGCTTGAGGAGATCCTCCAGCCAGAACAGATTGTTTTTCACAAGGAGCGAAAGCTACCTGCCGGAAAGCTTTCCAGGAGATACCTTGTGAAGTTTAAGAATTATTTCCCTATTGATGCCAAGTGGGTAAATGAGGATTATTTTGTTGATTACCCACAGTTGTTGCAGGCATATCTTGAGGCTTTTCAGTTGAGGACAACTCTTTAGAAGCCCGGGGGGATGTCACCAATTGGCCGACCATTTGGTCCATCTCCAGTTTTTGCGTCTCGTTCACTTGAGGCCAGGCCGGTGCCTCGTGTGAAGAGGCCAATATTTTGCTGACATGGATGGGAGCCAGACTGGTGCCACCCGTGTGTTAGCAGGATGGTGTCGTATGGACGGGAGCTAGACTAGTGCCACCCGTGTATGACTTGGACTGTGTTCGACCCATGGGATTGTCACGCCATGGAAGAGCCAGTATTCGTGCCGTGTTTTGCCTATGGGACTATCACACCCCATAGGGAGACTCGTGCCTGGAACTGTCTTACCTATGGGACTGTCACTCCAAAGGAAGACCAGGTTTTTATGTTTTTATGTCGTGCCAGTTTTTGTGCCGACAGATATTTTGTACTAGTTCCATGAACGGGAGATATGTCCATGTTACTATTTGCACATGCACACATGATTTGCATGTTTGAAACTGTTTTCGCATGACTTGTATTTTTGTGTTTGCCTGCTTGACGTGTTACTTACTGAGCGGGGACGCCTGCCAGTGAATCGTGAAGTCTGCTCTGTATTCTGACAAGTTTTGGTGCATGTGAACAGGTGGTAAGTATGTCGCACTTGTTGTTTTTAATATTTTATTCCTAACCTTTTGTTTTATAAGGTTAAGTGTTCACATTCATTTAAAAGTGGGCACCCACTTAGGGGCCAAGGTGGGGAGCCCCACTTAAGTGAGTGTGGGGGTGGGCATGGTCACCTACCCACACTCCTCACCCACATGCAAGCGTGGAAATCACTAGTGTAACTCCACCTTAAGTTTTATAAAAAAAACCTTCTCCTTCAACATTGTACTCATTCAGTTATTTCTCGAGATCTTGTCTATAGAGAAGAGTTATACGCCTATCTCTCTCCTTCTCTTGTGCTGTCTATTTTCTACACTCTACTTGCTCTTGTGGTCTCAAGTTTGGTTATCATTTCCGCTGCGTATTTTGACAGGGGATAGGGTCTATTTAGGGAATGTCAAGGGCACACCTTAATCCGGTGCCACGTAGACATGATTATTCTTTACAACCACCTTAAGGGCAAAGTTAGAGGTCGTATATGGGTAGTTTGGAGGCAATTCGGTGACCCTATAGGTGCCCGGAGGTGCCCAAGACATGCACCAATGGTTGGGACATATTATGGACACAATACGAACACATTTTATGACATTTTTGATGAGTTTTTATGGCCTGAAAAGTGAAAATCGACCTGATTACGACTTGCTATCGCTTTATTATATAAAGACAAGTCATGGGTCATTCATAATGATTCAAAGACAGAGATTGCAGAGCCAAGATCAAGGACATGCACTCTAACAGTTTGGATTAGCCAAGTACATCTCCAAATCAGCGTTTTCCATTAATTCACAGTGGAGGACAATAAGCATAAGTTCATTCATAGCATTCATAGTCTAGATCTACATTGGATCTATAACAATCATTGTAATTACTCATTCATTCAATAATATATAGTAACAGTAGGTTAGGTAAAGATTCTCTCTCTTCTCCTCTCTACTTCTCTATGTCATGAGCATGTGATTAGCATTAGTCTTTATTGCTTTGCGTTAATCATCATTAAGCACGTTTCCGCATAGTAGTCATGTTACATTGGTATCAGAGTATGTCTAGGTTGTTCCTAGGACAAGCTTTTCATCAATGCTAGGGTTTGCATGTAAATCAGCAAATTAGGGTTTGCAAAAAAAATAGGGTTTGCGTTTTTGCATCAAATCAGTCTTTTTGTATCAGCTTTTTGCTCATTGTCAGCATAGTATAGTACTAGAAAGTCTAGATTTCAATCTAGCATGGTTCTAGGGTGTCTAGGATGCATGTAGAAGTCTAGGTTTAGGATTTTGGGGCTAATTATTGCAGAAAAACAGCAAGCATTTCTTCATAGAAACCATAGAGGATATTTTCGCTTTGATGAAAAGGCAAAGTGAAGCTAGTTGGGTGTCATGTGCATGAAAGATGCCACGAACATTCTCAAGTGCTGGTCCAGAAGAGGCAACCAGATAAAGAGTATGAACCAGATAGAGCTAGGACTTGGAGCACAAGGAGCAGTGTTGGACTAGAGAATGGACTTGGATCCCTGTCGACTGTACCAGAAACAGAACAAGAGAGCTATCGGCTGAGACCAGAAAGGGCTATCGGCTGAATCAGAAAAAGGGCAGCTACAGGCACATTATTTGTATGATTTTATGTCCAGTCAGCTGGCCGTCGGCCAGCTCTCCATTAAGGTTAAGAGACTATAAATAGCAAAGTGTGCTCATAGTTTTATTCATTCACCCCTTTATGGAGTGGATCCTTAGGGTCCCAGATAGGGACAGATTTTGGTGATGTTCACCTTTTCCAAGAGGGCAGCCAAGGGCTGTAGATTAGGAGTACTTTTTTGTACCATATAAATATACTGAATTTCCAGCCATATCTCTCTCTCTCTACTCTCTCTTCATATCTACGTTTTGCATCAGCATGTTTCCAAGAGTGTTTAGGGCTGAAAGAAGACCCCCAGAGCTTCCACATGTTACATTGGTATCAGAGCATCAGGCTCAGCAAAGCTAAACACTGATTCAGTCCCATATGATGGTGTACAGGTCCAAGGTACATGAAAGTACACGGATACGAAGCCCAAGGCAAGGAACACAAAATCGAGAAGAGCTCCCAAGAGGTTTGTTGGTGGTGTTCCACCACAGAGCCAAAGGGGATGGCAGACCTGTGAGCCAGATAGGTTCTCGGGCAACGGACCCAAGGGAGGATCACCCTCCAAGGGGTGATGTGAGAGTGCTAGACTCATTTCTCAGGAATGAAGACCAAGACAGTGTTCAAAGTCAGGGCAGGAATGGATTGTGGACTAGATGGAACAGATGCATAGATCTTGTTCTGAGACAGAGTGGTTTTGGAGAACCGGGCCGGGATTTCAGAGAAAAGGGTTTGCCAGGGATGGATGGATGACAAAGGGACTTCAGGAAAAGATTGGGATGATGACAGTCATCCAAGAACAAGTTGGAATCCCGTCATCAAGTTTAGCAGAGGGGGATGTCATGTGCATGAAAGATGCCATGGACATTCTCAGGTGCTGGTCCAGAAGAGGCAGCCAGATAAAGAGTATGAACCAGATAGAGCTAGGACTTGGAGCACAAGGAGCAGTGTTGGACTGGAGAATGGACTTGGATCCCTGTCGGCTGTACCAAAAACAGAACAGGAGCTATCGGCTGAGACCAGAAAGGGCTGTTGACTGAATCAGAAAAAGGGCAGCTACAGGCGCATCATTTGTATGATTTTGTCCAGTCAACTGGCCGACAGCAATTGGCCAGCTCTCCATTAAGATTAAGAGACTATAAATAGCAAAGTGTGCTCATAGTTTTATTCATTCACCCCTTTATGGAGTGGATCCTTAGGGTCCCAAACAGGGACAGATTTTGGTGATGTTCACCTTTTCCAAGAGGGTAGCCAAGGGCTGTAGATTAGAAGTACCTTTTTGTACTATATAAATATATTGAATTTCTAGCCATATCTCTCTCTCTACTCTCTCTTTATATCTGCGTTTTGCATCAGCATGTTTCCAGGAGTGTTTAGGGCTGAAAGAAGACCCCCAGAGCTTCCACGTGTTACATTGGGCAATGTTCGAACGGCAATCCTAGGAAAGGGAAAAGCTTTACCAACAAGCATGTGAAGCCCATGAACACGAAAGGAAACAACGTGAAGAAGAAGCAAGGCAAAGAAGGGAACAACATAAAGAAGAATCAAGGCAAAGAAGAAAAGACGACGAAAGATGTGAAGAAGAGTATTGGAAAGAAATAAAGAAGCTTTTCGCCATGTTGAGTCAAAGTACTCCAGTGGAAGCAAGTGTGGTAAAGAGCTAGCAAGAGGACAAGAGCACCACAGTAGAAGACCAAGGACAAAGGGATACCAAAGAGGCACTAGAAACCATGTTGGATCCGTAGGTCAAGGTCAACCAAGAGGTACAATTGTTCGAGCATGCAGAGCCACAGACAAATTCCAGATTCCATGTGAGTTTCCGAGATCATCATAGCCATCAAGGAGGTGACGATTCGCGAGATTCCCACAATTATCTCTGAATCCATTGACAAGGAGGAGAAGATAAGTACTTCAGTTTCTGAGGTGTTCATGGAGTCTACCATGCCAATAGAGCTTCCAAAGACAAAGAGGCAACTTCTATTACCCACAGTTCCTGAGGAGATAGTGGTGGAGACACCCTATGGGAGATCCAGTCCGTAGTTGAATCGACAACATGGAGCAAAGGCACATCATGTGCACCCCAACTCCAAGTCTAGTAGGAGGGAATGTCACGTGCACACCTCAATCCGGTGCCACGTAGACATGCTTATTCCTTAAAGCCACCTTAAGGGCAAAGTTAGAGGTCGTATATGGGCAGTTTGGAGCCAATTTGGTGGCCCTATAGGTGCCCGGAGGTGCCCAGGACATGCACCAATGGTTGGGACATATTATGGGTACAATATGAACACATTTTATGACATTTTTTATGAGTTTTTTATGGCCTAAAAAGTGAAAACCGACCTAATTACGACTCGTTATCGCTTTACTATATAAAGGCAAGTCATGGGTCATTCATAATCATTGAAAGACAGAGATTGCAGAGCCAAGACCAAGGACATGCACATCAACTAAGTACATCTTCAAATCAGCGTTTTCCATTAACGCCCAATGGAGGACAATAAGCGTAAGTTCATTCATAGCATTCATAGTCTAGATCTACATTGGATCTATGACAATCATTGTAATTACTCATTCATTTAGTAATATGTAGAAGGAGTAGGTTAGGTAAAGAGTCTCTCTTCTCCTTCTCTCTACTTCTCTGTCATGAGCATATGATTAGCATTAGTCTTTATTGTTTTGCGTTAATCATCACTAAGCACGCTTCCGCATAGTAGTCATGTTACAATAGCTTGTGCCTGATTGTCCCTGGACCGAGGGCTCACAATGGGATCACGGCGTACGACAAATATTCCTAAAAAAGGTGCTACTTCTGTACAAATGTTGCACTAATGATCATGCCAGTGTGTCACTATGTACCCCAGTGCAGGGTGCACGTGACACCTGATGACCTCTCCAGGCTGTGTTTTCCTTCCACAGCAAGTCACCTCTGTTTCAGCACCTTTCCCTTGTGTTTTACCTTATCTTGGACTGCCCAGGGCATGTGCACAAGCAAGGACTTATGGCAAAGATATCCTCCTCAAGAGCAAAAATATGCTCTGGGGATAAAGAAAAAGAGGTATTTCGAGAAGGGGGTCAGGGTGCAGGTTGCTGTTGGTTGGACAGCCGGCCCACAGGTTGCAAAAGTGTGTTCGATCATATCTGAAACATCCATAGAAGCTGTTTGGGCACCAGACTAACTCGGACGGATGCCGGATTGGGCACTCCACTCCCAATAATCGTGTTAGTCGATGCGGCCAATTCTTCTTGTATCGCTTGCTCTCTCTCATCATCAGAATTCTCCATAGTGGGGACAGTCAGGGTTCTTCCTGACCATAAGTAAACCATCCACTATCGGTGTGGACTGCTCTTACAAGTTGCCCTGGAGCACTAGTAAAACCATCCACACAAGATCGGTGTGGGCCGCTCTTACAAGTGTTCCTTGCAGCACCTTAAACCATCCATGCAAGAGAAAAAATGGTGAGAGTTGCAGCCCTTCACACTCAGGAAGGGTGGGTGGGACAAGGTGTCAAAAATACCAAAAGAACCCAATAGTGACTTTTCCCAACCCCAAACCATAAAAAATTCCAGCTGAATTGTCTTGACCAAGTGTCAAAGCTTTGATACCAATGTAGCATGTGGAACACTTGGAGATGAATTGTAAACTTGATTAGAGCACAAATTCAGCATTCCTTGACAATTTGCATATGAACATATGAAAAAGAGACAAGCGGGAGAGAGAACACCATATTTAGTCACAAAAAACCCTCTGAAGAGCCTCCACCATGAAGGTGTATTTGCTCATATTGTTGAATGAGTAACAGACTACTGTTGACTGCAAATCAGCACCAAAACCTGACTTTGGATCTCTGCACAGCAACCGAGGAGGGGACAAACAGGTCGCCTTCTTCTGTACAGTCTGGACACCTCTTGATGCTTGATTTAATCCTCCTGAGGACCTCTACAGGCTGTGGTTCCCTTCCGCGGCACGTCACCTCTGCTTTCAGCACCTTTCCCTTGCATTTTACCTTATCTTGGACTGCCCAAGGCAAGTGCATTGTGCACAAGCAAGGACTTATGGCAAAGATCCCAAATGATGAAGCAAGGCCCAGGAGCACCTTTATATAGTGAATTGGGGCTGTTTCTACTGGCTGACTGGGCATATGGATTGGCCAACTGGCAAAAGATGACAAATATTTGCTGCAGTTCACACGTGTGGCCTCTTCTAGGATAGGCGGCCTAGCCAATGGGCTGTCGACAGCCCATGGCCCCAAATAGCCACCATAAACCCTGATGTATATTGCTAGTTACCATACTGATGCTGGGTTTACACATATATAAGCTCCTCTATCTAAAGCTAAGACTCTTATAAATGCCCATATACCCGGCTACTAGCCTAATAATTGCTCAGAACATCAATATATCATTCAAGAGGATTACATCAGTGTGCAGGAGCAGCACAACTGACTCGTGCGGGATGTGCACACATGATTGACTCTCTTGAGGTGGCACACTGGCTGACGTGTCCCCGAACAAGGGCTCACAAGGGACCAGGTGTCCATCCACAGGGCTTGCACTTTCTTGTACGTTCATGTTTGAAAGGAAAATGGACGGTAACGAGAAGGTCAATTGTACCACAAAGATGGATGCCAACCTTGGCAACAGGAGTGAAAGAAGCATATGGTCTGTGAGCACCTCAACAAGCTTTTGATAATTCTTTGTAAGACACTGTAATTTAGATATTTGATGTGTTTTGGGTAAGTTAAGTGAGACTTCTGCATGTTCCTAGTTGCACAAGCCTAGCAACCTAATGATGCACCTAGACATAGAAATGACAAATACAGACAAGCACGATATTACCATCAGAAGTATCACCCCTCCCAAGGCCTTAAATAATGTCAGGATATTACCCTCCCTTAAGGCTCCAGACAGCAGAATCAAAAGAGATACCTCTAGCTTGGATTTGTCCTACTCAATTGCAACTCACGGTCCCGTTCAGCGAGACAAGTTTCTTGTTCTTTATTGCTAGGTACTCTTGCTAGAAGCAATTAACATTTTAATTCATAAGGCATTTTTGCCACCTGTGGAGAGCCTCTTGCCGCTACCCACAACCTCTCGGTCCCTATTCACGCCACCATCCACGGCAAAGTTGTTAGAATTTGTGCATCTCATTGTAACATGGGATCTGGGCCTTTTATTGGCACCCTTGTATTTTCACCAATCGTGGCTGATTTATAAGTCATGTGTGGTTGTGTAAAGTTCTAATAACTTAGTATTCTAGGCATAGTTGGAACCGGACGCGTCCGATTGAAGATTCCAGACGTATGATACGTTGGATATCATACGCGTATGGAAAACAGTTTCAGACGTGGCCTTTTTTGGGAAAAAAAATGGCGTGCCCGATAAAGTTGTGTTAAACAATTCTGGCTGGAGTCGTACGTCGTGTCACTGTCATCTGTGGGTGCGCTTCTCGACAAAGGTGCCGCTCTCGACGATTGAAGTTGCAGCCTTGCAGGCTGCAGCCACAGCCTCCACCTCCTACGGTCCTACTATCCAAGTCCTCATTCTTCAGGCAAGTGCGTGTTGGTGGCTGGCCCTCTCATCATCCTTCCCATGGGCAATCACCAAAGCTGAAGGCTTGGAAGTTGAAGGAGACGTGCGTTGAAACGCAGCTCCTTGCACGTTGCAAGTTGCAACCACAACTCCCACGCACGAGGGCTGGTCCCTGGGCCTGAATTTTGCTCTCTTCACTTGCCCAAAGCTCCCAAACTATGTCTCGGGACTCTACAGAGAATTCTCTGTCTGTGTGACTGTGTCTCCCTCAACTTTCAACTTTCAAGTTCTCTACATTTCAATGTTCATGATTTCAGCCTTCATATTCTATAATTTCTATCGAAGTTGATTTGTTTCTTGACTCAATTGTCCTCTCTTTGTGCATACAGAGTCCAGGACTCCAGACCACAATCTTCACTTGCCCAAATGGGAAGAAAGCGTGGAGCTGAATGGGAGTTTGTGGATGCAGTCAAGCCCTTGGGAAAGGGACAATACACATGCAAATGCAAGTATTGCCCGCATCAATGGGATGGAGGACCGCTCCGTATAAGGGCGCACATGCTTGGGTTGTCAGGCTTGGGGGTTGACAAGGGTACCAATCCACCCCAAAATGTCAGAGATGCTTGCCGAAGGTTGCATGCAAAGGCGGAGGTGACTGATTTGAAAGCAATGGTTGATGCAAAGGTGGCTGATTTGGGGGCTGCTAGTTATGTAAATATTGATGCAGAGGGGGCAGAATTTGTTGATTTGGGGGCTGCAAGTGCAAGTGCATCATCAGGTCAGCCTTTGCAAAAGAAACAAAAGGTGTCCAAGGGAGCTTTGGCTGCAGCATGGGAGTCACAGGCAAGAAAAGATGCATACATTGCTCTCCGTCGTTTTTTCTTTGCAGAGGACATTCCTCATTGGAAGGTGAGGAGTCCTTATTTTTTGGACATGGTTTAGGCGATTGGGAAAGTTGGACCTACCTTTAAGCCTCCAACATACAGAGCTTTGCGTACTACGGAGTTAAATAATGAAGTGGTTTGCATAGAGCAGGAGTTGCTAGACCTTCAAGAGAAGTGGAAAAAATATGGTTGCAGCATTGTGTGTGATGGTTGGTCTGACACTCGACGTCGGCCTATCATCAATGTGATGGTGTCATGCATATATGGCTCTGTGTTTTTGAAGGCAGTGGATACAAGTGGGCAGTACAAGTCAGGGGAGGGCACGAGATAAACTTAAAAAGATTAGGCATACTCACATCATTATGATAATGGTCCTTTGTATCAGGAAGGACTGCCCACTTGTATCCACTGCCTTCAAAAACACAGAGCCATATATACATGACACCATCACATTGATGATAGGCCGACGTCGAGTGTCAGACCAACCATCACACACAATGCTGCAACCATATTTTTTCCACTTCTCTTGAAGGTCTAGCAACTCCTGCTCTATGCAAACCACTTCATTATTTAACTCCGTAGTACGCAAAGCTCTGTATGTTGGAGGCTTAAAGGTAGGTCCAACTTTCCCAATCGCCTGAACCATGTCCAAAAAATAAGGACTCCTCACCTTCCAATGAGGAATGTCCTCTACAAAGAAAAAACGACGGAGAGCAATGTATGCATCTTTTCTTGCCTGTGACTCCCATGCTGCAGCCAAAGCTCCCTTGGACACCTTTTGTTTCTTTTGCAAAGGCTGACCTGATGATGCACTTGCACTTGCAGCCCCCAAATCAACAAATTCTGCCCCCTCTGCATCAATATTTACATAACTAGCAGCCCCCAAATCAGCCACCTTTGCATCATTGGTACACTTGTCAACCCCCAAGCCTGACAACCCAAGCATGTGCGCCCTTATACGGAGCGGTCCTCCATCCCATTGATGCGGGCAATACTTGCATTTGCATGTGTATTGTCCCTTTCCCAAGGGCTTGACTACGTCCACAAACTCCCATTCAGCTCCACGCTTTCTTCCCATTTGGGCAAGTGAAGATTGTGGTCTGGAGTCCTGGACTCTGTATGCACAAAGATTGAGTCAAGAAACAAATCAACTTCGATAGAAATTATAGAATATGAAGGCTGAAATCATGAACATTGAAATGTAGAGAACTTGAAAGTTGAAAGTTGAGGGAGACACAGTCACACAGACAGAGAATTCTCTGTAGAGTCCCGAGACATAGTTTGGGAGCTTTGGGCAAGTGAAGAGAGCAAAATTCAGGCCCAGGGACCAGCCCTCGTGCGTGGGAGTTGTGGTTGCAACTTGCAACGTGCAAGGAGCTGCGTTTCAACGCACGTCTCCTTCAACTTCCAAGCCTTCAGCTTTGGTGATTGCCCATGGGAAGGATGATGAGAGGGCCAGCCACCAACACGCACTTGCCTGAAGAATGAGGACTTGGATAGTAGGACCGTAGGAGGTGGAGGCTATGGCTGCAGCCTTGCAGGCTGCAACTTCAATCGTCGAGAGCGGCACCTTTGTCGAGAAGCGCACCCACAGATGACAGCGACACGACGTACGACTCCAGCCAGAATTGTTTAACACAACTTTATCGGGCACGCCGTTTTTTTCCCCCAAAAAGGCCACGTCTGAAACTGTTTTCCATACGCGTATGATATCCAACGTATCATACGTCTGGAATCTTCAATCGGACGCGTCCGGTTCCAACTATGATGCTAGGTTGTATGCCAAACCTAGAGATGTCATAGCATCATGAAATCCATGCACATGCATCATTACCAAGCCGAAATCACCAAAGGCTGAGTTGCAAGATTCAATGTGATGATAAGTGCGTTGTCACTCCCCCTCACGCTCAAGCCGGGGAGCTGCCACATGAGGGCTCAGCCAGGTGGCAGTAGTATGGAGAATAGCCTGGATAATAGTGTGGATGTTACTCCCATGCATGTGGATGCATGCGGGTGAGGTGGAAGTATAGTGGGTTATGAACTTTGAAGGGAAAACTGTGCAAGAAAGTCCTCTCTCTCTCTCTCTCTCTCTCTCTCTCTCTCTCTCTCTCACACACACACACACACCTACCTTGCGGGCAAGCTGTCGAAAAGCTAGTTTGATATCTCCAGGGGTAGCATCTGAGTTAATTCCAAGGACTGTGTAGTGGTCCTGGCCGGCTTGGTTTTGTCTTTGAGGTCTGGAAGAGCGTGCTCTGTTGCTGTCTTCAGTCTGTTTCTTTTCTTCTTCGCTCCAGGCAGCCAAAACCCTGGCTCTCCGCCTGATTGTTGGGGGTATACCCACTCTAATGATCCAGCTCCAGCGAGGCACAAAAGAATGGGAGGCCATCCCGCTTGAGCTCCCAACCGTAGGTGACATCTTGGCAATCATATAAACTTCATTTTAGCAATGCCACTAATGACTTGGTCTGTGCACTTCAATTTGTCCCTTTCACACGATGCAAATGGGATGATTGGTCACACGTCCCCTGGTGCAGTTTTATGATGGTTATGTAGTATCGTGAGAAAGCTCTTTTTTTTATGATGGTTATGAGAAAGCTCTTGTTTGCACACTTTTTTGCACACCCTTAGCTCTAAGGCCAAGCATGAAACAAGGGTTTGGCAACTGGCATTCAAACCATTCTCTACCTAATGCAGCACTCCACACCTTACTACCTTACTGGGCATGCATGAATAAATCCAAGGGCCTCGGGCATCTATGCTCCAAGTGAGAAGTCACAGGAACATATCCTTTAAGTGCATGTGTGTGTGTGTGTGTGTGTGTGTGTGTGTGTGTGGGAGAGAGAGAGAGAGAGAGAACAGAGAAGGAGCGGGGGGTTGGGGGGGGGCATGTGGGGGTGTAACAAGAATGCTAACTCCGCTTTCAAATTAACACACGAGAATTTCACTTCCACTTTTTTTTTGTGGAAACATATGATTATATTAATAACTGATAGAGATAATCTTTTAGTTCACTCAAAAAGCCCATCAAACCAAAAGAGGCAACCAACTCACCCATCTACAAAGGCCGACAACAAAATACCATAGCAATATTCCCCCAGCATATATGTATAACTTCCCGCCAATATCAATACTCCTAAGAGACTTGAAAGAGGAGTGAGCTAGCCAAATATCATCAAAATGAAGTCTTCTAGTACCACAAAGATGGATCCCCATTATTATCCCAACTCCTACTCTCCTTCATACTAGCATAAAGGGAAAAACCTACGACTACCACAAGCGATTTCCCTTCATAAAACTCTCCCACTGATTAACTCAGTACATCAAAATGTCCATCTCTCTCAACAAACTTTGCACATGGATTACAAAATGCAATTATCATTACACAAGACATAAATCTATTAATTTAGCAGCTTCACTTTGATGACATGCAGCCAATAAACTTCTAACTTGAGGGTTGAGATATTCTATAAACAACCTTTGTAATTCACTTGTTTGTAAAATGTTGAGTGGCTAAACCTAGGCTACTCATGAGTTGATTCAATGGTAGACTCAAAAAGAGAGCATTAAGACCTCGGGCCCATGAAGCAATTCACATAATCAAGATGCGGATAACAACAGGCCCACTTTGCTCCCACATAATTAGTAAGTTTAATTCACACATTATCAAGTCATCACAGCACCATGGTAATTTGCACCACAATTGGAAACTTCTAGATACCTTTATACCTCCAAAGAAGGTTGGTGGCTATATTTGATTTATTAAATACATTTGTAGTAGTTTTGGTAAACCATCATTAGTTATCTCCTCACTCATCAATGAGGAGTATTGTTATATACACATTATGTGTGCATATACTAGGAGGCTAACCCACATTAGGCTTGTAAGCATGGGAGCATGGAAACAAGCTCTAGTGGAGCATGGGTTAGGACTAACCTTAAAGGTTAAGGTTAGGGTCAGGCATCCAAGGGTCACACATGGGAAATGGAGAGTCAAGAGTCACGTGAGGGCCCTCCTATATAATAGGGGCATGGGGCACACTCAAAGGGGGCTTAGAGACTTAGGCTATGGTCTCTTGATGTTATCGTGAAGCTAGGTTATGTTATGTTCTCTTGTATAGAGGATTATATCTACTCACCTACCATTTCACACTATAGCTACATGCTATTGGATTGGAGTTATACCTCTTGATGGTATGGGACATCAAGGTAAAGGTATGATGTACTTCTTTATAATTCATCTGTGCATCCCTTGGGCTCGGGGGTGGTCGAGTGGATGAGTTTATGCTTTATGCAGGTTTATGCATAACAATTATCTAGAGAGATCTTAGGGTTTTAACATCGGTATCAAAGCAATCTCTAGTTAATTGTTGTTATTTTTTCTTTCTTATTGTAATTTTTTGGTATTTTTTTAAGTAAATTTTAATATTTACTAATAAAAATATTATTTTATTGATTTGTGTTGATGATTTGCACATGGATCGTCGATATGGCGATTGGAACGCGTGGCGGGGAAATTTCGTGAGTTTAATGCTATTCTCTCCTATTTTTTTGTGATTTAAAATAAGCATTAATGGAAATTTTTATGAAAATACCACATATTTTATAAAGGATATTTTTGGTATAATGGATTCCCTAAATTTTTAAAATTTTTAGGAATTTTTAGGAATTTTTCCCTAATTTTTTAGAAATTTATTACCCTCTTTAATGCCCTCTTAAACCATTCCATGTCTAGGGGATTGTGCCAGCTACATGGTTAAGGGGTCAACCTCTTCAAATTTTTAGGGAAATCAGGGTGGAATCTCACCTTTCTTGGGGCGATTGGGGTCAACCTCTTCAAATTTTTGGGGCGATTGGGGTGGAATCTCATCTTTCTCAAGAAGGTGGGCTAGTGGGATAGAGGATGTTGCTATCTATGATGATGATATAGAGAATGTTGCTATCTATGATGGTGGGATAGAGGATGTTGCTATCTATGATGGTGTGGGTTGGAGGAAGTGATATTGAGAGTTCTAAGGATATCTCCAAGAGATGTTATGGTTGGTGAGGTTTTCGGGAAATCCAATGGAGGCAATGCAGGGGTGGGTGATGGGTGATGGGTGTGTGTGAGTAGACCATGGATGGGTTGGACGGCCTCATCAAGGAGAGTGGTGGGGGGGAAAGAGGGGTGTAGCCCAAAGAAGTTTGTACCACCAAAAAGAATGCTCCATGCAAAATCAATGCTACCAAAAAGGACATTCCATAGTGCGTGTGGTGGTGGTGGTTATGGATGGGGGAACTTGGGATTACTCGCTTGAGGAGGGTTGTTGTGGTGGTGTCTTGCTAGAGGAGGTTCCACTGATAGCTAGAGGATCCTAGGCATTTACGGTGTCATTGGGTGTGTCCTCATCATCTAACTCTTCCTTTGGGTTTATGGATTTGATGTTGCTTTGACAGTCCTCCCCGATGGCCTTCCGAATTGTAAGATTCATCCCTCCAGCTTTTGAGGTGTACAGGTGTAAGAACCTCCCCTTCTGATCTTATAATTATTCCCCTCTCTGAAATAAAAGAAAGATCATGTTTTACCGTCTTTTGGCCCTAGAGAGAGAAAATGTCTAGAGGGAGGTAATCCAAAATTGAGATATTTTTGGATATAAAAATCCTTCTAGTGTGTAAAATGGTTTCCCCCGAAATAGAAATTAAAAAAGAACTTTCCAATGTGCAATTGGAATTAATTGAAAATAGGTATAAAGGACCTTAGCCTAAGAGTCCAGATTTTCAGAAATTTTTGGATTATGGTCCAATTAAGGTTCCTACGGACCAATAAGATTAATCTAAATGTAGGGAGGAGATAAATTGAAGAATAAAAGAAAAACCTCCCAAAAATGAGTAAATGCTCACATAAGATGAAGAGTTGACTGAGTATAAGGTTTATTAGTTAAAAACTATGAATATTACTTAAAAAATGAGATATTTTGGGTATAATGATACATTTTTGACACCTTGGTAAGGAGAAGGGGGCTCTTCAAGGAGGCGCCTATTTCACATGTGTGGAGGAGTTTTAAACTAAAAAATAATAGATATTTTCATCTCTCCTCTCTCCTATTTCAAAACTAGATCCAAAAAGTAAGCTAAACTGACCCAAAAATGGTCAAAAATTGACCAAACTGATCTGAAAAATTCTAGAATCAATTTGCTTGGTTAGAGGCTCACTTTTTTCTATAAATAGAAGCCTCCTCCTTTGTAAAAGCTTAATGATGTTTTATGCACTGTTACTCTACTCGTGTCCTGAGCCATCTACATTGAATTTCTTAATAATTCAATTGTTTTTGGCCTAATCCTCTCCAAAGTGAATTGGTGGCCACTCTTGCTTCAAACAAGAGTAGAACCCTCAATCCCTCAAGCCAAAGGAAAGCTTACAAGCTCCATGTAAGCTAATTTTCTTACTTATTTACAAATTTTAAATCTATGGTTTTCTTGATTTTTATGTTTGACAGTTGATAGAATTAAATTCAAATGCTATGCCTTTGAGGAAAAGGCCACCCCCTTCTCTTCTTTACATTCCAACCTTTCTTAATCCTAGAAAGATTAACTAAGTGATTAATTAAACTCTTCTTATTGTTTACTCTCTTGAATTTAGAAAATTATATAGATTAGACTTCTATAAATCTAATTTAGGTTAATTTGAGTTAAATAAAGAATGATAAAAATGAGAAATGGTCAGCCATACAAAGGAGGTTATGGTAAAATTTTCCAAAATTTTGTGGAAAAGAAAGTTTGTTTTTATGTTATTCCAAAAGAGTAATTCCCACCATTTCTGCATCTAAAAGAAATATTCTAATTACTCCATGTACATATTCACCTATGAATATGCATGGATATCACTGATATTCTTATTAAATTTGATTTTATACATAAATAGATGCATAAAGAAATTTTTTTATTTTAAAAGTGTTATTCTTATTAAATTTTATTTTTATGCATAGAAAGATGCATAAATGAATTTTTTTATTATAAAAGCATTATTCTTATTAAAATTAATTTTTATGCATAAATAGATGCATAAAGAAATTCTTTTTATTTTAGAAGTGTTATTCCTATCAAATTTGATTTTATGCATAAATAGATGCATAAAAGAATTTTTTTTATATAAAAGTGTTATTTTCATTGAAGTTGATTTTTATGCATAAATAGATGTATAAGGAATTTTTTTTATTACAAAAGTGTTATTTTATTAAATTTAATTTTTATGCATAGAAAGATGCATAAAGGAAATTTTTTTATTACAAAAGTGTTATTCTTATTAAATTTGATTTTATGCATAGAAAGATGCATAAAGGAATTTTTTTTGCAAAAGTGTTATTCTTATTAAATTTGATTTTTATGCATAGAAAGGTGCATAAAGGAAATTTTACAAAAGTGTTATTCCTATTAAATTTGATTTTTATGCATAGAAAGATGCATAAAGAAATTTTTTTATTATAAAAATATTATTCTTATAAAAATTAATTTTTATGCATAAATAGATACAAAAATAAATTCTTTTTATTTTAGAAGTGTTATTCCTATCAAATTTGATTTTATGCATAAATAGATGCATAAAAGGATTTTTTTTAAATAAAAGTGTTATTCCCATTGAAGTTGATTTTTATGCATAAATAGATGCATAAAGAAAATTTTTTATTACAAAAGTATTATTCTTATTAAATTTGATTTTTATGCATAGAAAGATGCATAAAGGAATTTTTTTATTATAAAAGTGTTATTCTTATTAAATTTGATTTTATGCATAGAAAGATGCATAAAGAAATTTTTTTTACAAAAGTGTTTTTCTTATTAAATTTGATTTTTATGCATAGAAAGATACATAAAGGAATTTTTTTTAATTACAAAAGTGTTATTCTTATTAAATTTGATTTTTATGCATAGAAAGATGCATAAAGGAATTTTTTAATTATAAAAGCGTTATTCTTATAAAAATTGATTTTTATGCATAAATAGATGCATAAAGAAATTCTTTTTATTTTAGAAGTGTTATTCCTATCAAATTTGATTTTATGCATAAATAGATGCATAAAAGGCTTTTTTTTATAAAAGTGTTATTCCCATTGAAGTTGATTTTTATGCATAAATAGATGCATAAAGAATTTTTATATATCAAGATTAGAATTCTCTTAAATTCTATGTTTAAATTCTATGAGCATTTGATAAATGAATAATTAAATACTCTAACAGAGAAATTTCTATCGTTTTATATTCACACGGACTATAAAAAGAAAATTCAAGAAATCTATCGAGATCGAAATATTCAGATAAATGATTAATTTATTCCTCATTGGAATTCGTAACTAATTTAGAAATCAGTTAAGTGAATATTTAAAGAAAGAAATTCAGTAAAATAGTAACTGAATTATCAAACCTTTTCGAGAAAGATAGTTCAGGAAAAATCTTATCCGACTCGAACCTTGAATCAGACTATAACTAAGACCAAACTCTTTCGTCAGTTTCGAGGAAAGAAGGTGTGACCACTTTAGAAAAATACACTCAAACCTCTGCCAAATATGAAACTAAGTTTGAGACCCTTCAAATTGATCTGTGGATCAAGGTTATAGAATTAGAGAAATTCTGATATGAAATTCAGAATTTCGATCAAGAAGTTTTGGGAATACTGATTCAAGAAATACTCCTTGTATTCAAAAGAAAATCAAACTGAAAACTTGCATAGAAACCCTGTTTCCCTAAAGGACTGTCTTACGCCAAAATGGATGGATGGGATGTGATGTGAATAGATGTGATGAGATGTGATGTGAATAGATGTGATGAGATGTGATGTGAATAGATGTGAATAGATGTGATAAGATGTGATGATATGTGAATCAGATAGATGTAAATAAAATGGAAGAGATGTGATGACATGTGAATCAGATAGATGTAAATAAATGGAAGAGATGTGATGTCATGTGAATCGGGATGTAAATGAATAAAAGGATGTGGATGAGTATGTGAAAGAATGGATGGATGTGTATGTGAAGAATGGATGCGAATGTGTATGTGAAGAATGGATGTGAATGTGTATGTAAAAGAATGGATGTGGATGTGTATGTGATGAAAATGGATGTGAATGTGTATGTGAAGAATGGATGTGGATGTGTATGTGAAAGAATGGATGTGGATGTGTATGTGAAGGAATGGATGTGGATGTGTATGTGAAGGAATGGACGTGGATGAATGAGATGAGATGTATATGAATGAGACATGATGTGGATGTGATGTAATGTGGATAGGATGAATGAGATATGATGTGGATAGATTGATGTGATGCAATGTGGATAGAATGTATGTGATGGGATGGTGATGAGAATGAATGTGATGGATATGAATGAATGTGATGTGATGGATGTGAATGGGTGGGAGGTGATGTGATGTGAAATGGATAGATGTGAGTGAATGAGATGTGATGTGAATCGGGATGTGAATGAATGAGATATGAGGTGAAATGGATGTAATGTGATGTGATGTGGATCGGGGTAGATATGAATGGATGAGATGTGGATATGGGTAGATGTGAGTGGATGAGATGTGGATATGGGTAAATGCAAGTGGATATGGGTAGATGCGAGTGGATGAGATCTGAAGAGGATAAATGAGGAAAGATGTGATGAGATGGAAAATGATGTGATTGGGAATACATGTGATTGGATGTGATGAGATGAAAAATGAGGAAAGATGTAATGAGATGAAAAATGATGTGATTGGGAATACATGTGATTGGATGTGATGAGATGAAAAATGAGGAAAGATGTGATGAGATGGAAAATGATGTGATTGGATGAGAATGGGAATACATATGAAATGGTGGATGTGGCTTAAATAATGTGGATTGATGTGGAACAATGTGGAAAGACGAGAGTTCGTTATAGAAACTGTATTTATGACCTGTTTTTAAATGACTGTTTTATGTCAAGAATGCTGGGAAAGCATTTTGACTGTCTTGTGAAGAGGTCATGGAGACCTACCTGATAAAGTTGCAACAGCTGACGGAGAGTCAACGGAGGACGTCTCGCGTAGCAAGGTCGGCCGAGGTCTTGACCAGCCTCGGTTCGATTTAAATGGTGAGCTTCCGGTACGGTGGATGAGGGACCAAGGAAGCGGCCTATGAGTGAAGCGCTAGGTGACCTGCGCGAAGGATCCTAGAGGGTGCTGATCATACAGTGCTCGAGCTCTGGATCGCCAAAGATACCCACACATACGTCGGGGAAGATATTGGAACAAGGAGTAAGAGTTGTTTTCTGAATTCGGGCATGGATCTGGTTGATTGACTTTGCTGGTCCTCAACGGATGAGTCCATGGCTCTTTTATATGGATCTGTTGGTTGATCTTGCTGATCTTCAACGGAGATTCCATTTTGATTTTTATAAGTGAATCTATTGCCGGGTACTATGAGCTAGGAACTATCGACGAAAAGGCCCTGAGTGGGGACAGGTGGTGAGCGTTCTGGTTGCCAATGATGCCACAGGTAAACCGATGAAGGAAAACTTAGAAATTAGGATTCAACTGGATATTTTGGAGGATTATAATCAGTGATACTATTGTTTCATTAAATGATTGTTTTAAAGACAGCTGAATCTGTGAAAAAGGCAATTTCATATTGGGTGTGTAAGTGGTGTGACTAGTTTTAAGTTTGCATAAATATCTGGCTAGGGGGCCTTGGGAACTCTTTTCCCTGGTACCCAGGACAAAACCTAACCAAATTCTTAAATGGATCCTTAAAATGAGACGATAGATGAAGTAAATCTCGGATAAAATTGTTCTATAGAAAAGAATCAACGGCTGTGCCTCTCAATGAATTGGTCTCTATGATCCAAGTGCAAGTCTTTTCCTTGATTTGATTATGGGACTTACGGGTTCGGTCAGATCAGTTCTGTTAGTTAAGGCTCTCGACTACGTTAGAGTAAATTTATCCTGGAGGAATCGCCCGTTCTGGGCGAGGGAAGTTTTTCCGGGTTTGGTTTTGGAAGAACCGATGGATTAGTCTCTTGTCTGGATATCTGTGGGAGAGGCCCCGAGTGAGGGACCCTGCCCCACGCAAGAAGTGCTACTTCCACTGCTAGCACCCCTGAATTCGTTGCGCGGAGCGGACAAGGATCTTTCACGAATGAACTTAGGCGTATGCCATATTGGTGGTGTCAAAAAAGTAAGCATCCCTTTGGACCATCTCTTGCAACCACCAATATGTTTGAAAACATGAGTACCCAAGCTATGGCTATGGAGCTAAAATGATGATAATGCAAAATCCTAAGCTAAGGTGGATGATGCCTAAGTGCACTCATAATAATGAGAAAATGAACTAATTAATCTTTAGACTCAAGTTCAGTTAGGTTACAAGATTGAGACTTGTACTCATAGAAAGACTTGAGAGCTTGCTTAATTTGATTGCTTGAAAGTGACCCCTTTTATATGAGGTGGGTACATTTTGGCTTTGTTAGCTCTTATGGGACAATTCGTGCTTATTCATATGGCAACTTGCTAGACTTACACTCACTCCCTACCTTGTGCTCATGGCACCATATTTCTCAACACCCTCCCTTGGTGCCATATTCTTAGGCTACTGTAAGGTGGTTGGATATGAGGTTTACAACACTCCAATACCCCCTTTGGGTGTTTGCTACTCTCAAGTGGTAAGGTTTGGATATAACATGTCATCACCCCCCCCCGCCCCGCCTTAGTTCCAACATAGCTACTTAAGGTAGTAAGGTATGGTGGAAACAACAAAAATGAGATGAGATGGGTATCTATTCATATGGTGACCCCTTTTTACATGTAGCAAATAGGCTTGGGTAGTGGTAGGTTTTGATTGCTTGTCTTTAGTGAAGTGAGTTGTTGAAGTTCTTCTCGCCTTTTTTGATGAAGACTCCTTGGTGCTAGCTTCATGCTTCTTATTTACTAATAAAGTGCTAGTTGGTTCATTCATGTAGCTTGCTTCATTTAGTTGTCCGCACTCTTCTTCTCTTAGCTTTGTGTTGATGGAGTGTCCACCATTTGACGTTTTCTTCTTCATTGAGCCTTTGGTGTAGGCCTTGTGTTTTCCACTTGTTCTTGGTGCTTGGTGCTTCATGTCTTCTTTATTAAGTGCCTTTAGTGCTTTGTTTGTGGGTGCCTTGCTTTGGACCTCATGCATATTAGTTTTAGGCATGCTTAGACTAGATGTGTATGCACCTTTACTTTGCTTGGGATGTGTATACACGTGTACATGCATTTTTGCTTACCTAAGGATCAAACGCTTCCCTAGTTAACTTCCCCTTGTGTGCGTTTGCCATTTGAGAGGGTCTTACCATGAGTTCTTTTGAATCTCTATGGCAATGTATGTACTCTCTTACAAATCTTGGTGTGCAAAAGCGGTAAAATATGATAGTGCTTAAGCATTAAAATTAGAGATTAATGAAGTAGAAACTTGGAGGATTCAATTAGAGATTAATATGATAGTGCTTAAGCGGTAAAATATGATAGTGCTTAAGCATTAAAATTAGAGATTAATGAAGTAGAAACTTGGAGGATTCAATTGAGCTCACCATTAAAGCTTTTGATGGGGGGATTTTTGCATAGCCTTGTTGCCCTTGATGAAGACATGTGTTCTATGTAGAAAAAATTAGCTCAACAACCCTACTTGATGGGTATATCTTGGCTTGAAAGTGATCCCTTTTATATGAGATGGGTATATCTTGGCTTTGTTAGCTCATGTGGGATAATTCCTGCTTGCTCATGTAGGTGTTGGAATTAGGGTTGCAGGAATGCACACACAACTTCAAGAAGATGAGGAAGCTTGAGCACAACACAGTAGTGTATTATGAGTGCCAAAAATGAAAGATAACAAGCCCTAGAAGATAATGGGCGTATATACAATGCACGGGGGAAAAAACCTCCTAGTGAGGGAAAAAGTGCCCCGGCGGTCCTAAGTGTGTTCACACACATCACTACTATAATATGGTAACAAATCCCCCCTGGAGTGATGCGGTGAACAAGAGCTAGCACTCATGTATAGGGAAGTGTCTAGCTATGTGGACGAATCCACAAAAGGGAGTAAGCCCAAAGCTTTGCGAAAAGCTTCGAACTTCTCACGAGGCAGAGCCTTTGTGAAAAGGTCTGCAAGGTTATCCTGTGTTGGCACATAAGCCAAACTGATCTCTCCTGCAGAGAGTCTCTCCCTGACATAATGGTAGTGCACCTCAATGTGCTTCGTACGAGCATGGAACACTGGGTTCCGCGCAACTGCCAATGCGCTCTGACTGTCAGTGAAGATGGTGGTGGCAGATGGCTGCCCAACACCCAAATCAGCCATAAGGCGTCTGAGCCACACACACTCAACCGTAGCTGTGAAAGCTGCCCTGTACTCAGCTTCACAACTAGAAGTGGCCACAGTAGGCTGCTTCTTGCTCAACCATGATATGCATGAGCTTCCAAGCATGAAGCAAAAACCACTCGTGGACACGCGTGTGTCATAACAACCAGCCCAGTCAGAATCTGAAAAAGCATGTAAATCTGGCGACAATGATCCCCCCTTGGGATAAAACAACCCAAGATGCCGAGTACCACTCAAATAGCGAAAGATACGCTTCACTGCCTGCCAATGCTTAATGCCTGGGCTATGCATAAATCTGCTCACCTGTGAGACTGCAAACTGAATGTCTGGCCTCGTAATGCATACATAAATGAGGCAACCAACAGCTGTCTGATAGAGTGTGACATCAAAGTGATCTCCAGCATCATGAAGACTCAACTTCAAACCTGTCTCCATTGGAGTAGCAATAGGCTTGCAGTCTTCAAGGCCAAATCTCTGCAACAATGTTTCAATATACTTTGTCTGACACAAAGCAATACCTCCATCACACTGCTTAAATTGTATCCCCAAATAATGATGCAAATGCCCCAAATCTGACATCTCAAAAGAGGCATTCAAATCAGCCTTAAAATCAGCAATATGACTCTCATTTGGTCCTGTGAGCAGCATGTCATCGACATAGAGAGCAATGATTAGATGTACACCATCCACACGTTTAGCATACAAAGTGCTTTCTGTTGGACTATTCTGAAACCCATGTGCAGTCAAATATGCATGTATTTTTTCATACCAAGCTCGTGGAGCTTGCTTTAAACCATATAAAGCCTTTTTTAACCTGCACACTTTGTTTTCCTGCCCTCTTTGAACAAAACCACGAGGCTGCGATACATACACCTCCTCATGCAAATCTCCATTTAAGAACGCAGTCTTTATGTCCAGCTGATGTACATTCCAACCATTATGAGCTGCTAATGCACAGATGCTACGAACAGTGGTCATACGACATGTGGGAGCAAAAGTCTCATCAAAATCAATGCCCTTCTCTTGAGCATAACCTTTTGCAACAAGCCTAGCCTTATGGCGATCCACTGTGCCATCAGGCTTACGCTTCAATTTGTATACCCACTTAGTGCCAATGGCCTTCTTGCCAGGGGGCAAGTCACATAAAGACCATGTACCATTCTTCATAATAGCATCGTATTCTGCTTGCATAGCAGCCATCCAATTTTCTGAACTTTGTGCCTCATCAAATGAAACAGGCTCACTTTCATCGCACATACTAGAAACAGCCAATGCATAACAATCTGACGCATAAGAGGCACCATGAGAGCCAGAACGAGTGCGACTAAACAAAGGGGCATCCAACTTGCTGTCACGCAAAGTCTGCACCAGCCATCTAGGCATGTTTTTAGAGCCCTCAATCTCTTGTCTCTCATCCTCAAGTGCATCATGCACATCTGCATCAGATATAGGCTGATCTGTGCCATCATTTAAAACCTGCATAGGCTGAAAAACTGCCTCATGAGGTATTGCACTTGACTGTGCACCACTGAAAAGAGGCAACAATGTATCATAGACATCACGTGAGCTGATATCTGTCTCCTTAGTACATGAAACCAAGGGCTGAACTGCATCTTCCACAAATACAACATCACGGCTAACCAAAATGCGCTTTGTCTGTGGATGATACAAACGATAGCCTTTGCTCTCAGCACTATATCCAACAAAAATACATTTGACAGCTTTGTCATCCAGTTTTCTGCGATGTTGCACAGGCACTAATGCATATGCCAGGCAACCAAAAACACGTAAATGGCCAACAGATGGCTTGCGGCCATGCCAAGCCTCATATGGAGTGACAACCTGTAATGCTTTGGTGGGACACCTGTTTAGTACATAAGTGGCACACATGACAGCCTCAAGCCAAAAACCATGTGGTAGACTTTGACTCTTAACCATACATCTTGCCATTTCCATGAGAGACCTGTTTTTTCTCTCAGCCACACCATTTTGCTGTGGTGTATACGGCACTGTACATTGGTGTTTTATCCCACGCTTAGCCAGAAATGCATTAAATTCTGAAGACATATACTCCCCCCCTCGATCTGAACGGAGGGTGCCCATCTTACTTTGTGACACATTTTCAGCCATGACCAAAAACTGTTTGAAGCACAAAAACACTTCGGACTTTGCCTTCAAAGGATATACCCATGCATGCCTGGTAAAATCATCAATGAAAGTCACGAAGTAAAGGTAGTTTCCAAATGATGGAGTTTGCATGGGACCACAAACATCACTGTGAACAAGCTGCAATCTGCGTTCAGCTCTCACTGATCCATCTTTGGGAAAGGAAGCACGCTGCATTTTACCCAATATGCAGCCCTCACAAACATGCTTGACAGGTGCCTCAAGCTTAGGCAAAGAAGACACCATTTCAGATTTCTGCAGGCGCAGCAAACTTGCAAAATTCAGATGACCAAAACGTGCATGCCACAGTTTTGCATTTGAAATAGCCTGCGTATCCATAATAGCACATGCTGAATCCTCTACACATTTGCCATCCATATTGAGCTTATACAGCCCTCGACATAGTGAACCAGATGCTACAATGATGTCACCACAAGAGAGATCATGAACAGTACATCTGTCATCCACAAATTTTATAACCAAACCTGTTTTGGCAAATGCGGATACTGACAGCAGATTCTTTTTGATCCCTGGCACATACAATGCATCAAAAAGTGTAAAGGTGTTGCCATTTGCAACATTCAGCACAATCTGTCCAACTCCTTCAACGGGATAAGAGGAGTTATTGGCACAAGTGACAGTATTCCCTGTGGGAGCAGACTCAAGGAAGGTGAATAAACTGCGCTGCGAGGTGATATGCTTAGTGGCACCACTGTCAAAGTACCATACATCTGAATCTACTGCAGACATACATGTGTCATGCAAAGATGGGTCATAACTGCACTGCGCATTGAATGCCCATTCTGTATCTAGCACAACATTAGCAGATTCATTGTTAGAAGGAGAGGCATCTGCAACAACAGCCATACCAGCCTCTTTCTTCTTAGCCTCTTTCGCAGCCAGCTTAGGACACGCTTTGATGACATGATCATTTCCCTTACAGTACTTGCAAAATGTCTTCTGTTTGTCACCCTTCTTCTCATCTTTGTCTTCCTTCTTTGGTTGCGCAGCATTTGCAGATTTCTGCTTACTAGAAGAAAAGCCAGCTTTACCTTTCCCGCTTCTCTGACTAGCAACAAAAGCTTGATCTGCGACACGCATAATATTCCTGTTTTGCCTTGACTGGTCTTCTTGCAGCAAAACAGAAACTAACTCCTCAAATGATAAGGCATTGGGATTGCCTTTCATCATCAAGCGAAGAGTGGAAGCAAAACCCTGATAAGAATCTGGTAAACCATTCAAAACAGTCTGCACAAGTGAACTGTCTGACAGGATTTCATCTGCAGAAATGAGCTGCTCTTTGAAATCCTTGATCTTTGTCAAAAAGCTATCCATAGAATCACCTTCGTTCATATGCTCACTCTCCAACTGTTTTCGGAGGTAAGCAACACGAGCCTCATTTCTTGCCTGATACAATGTGGCAAGTACATCCCAAGCATCCTTAGAAGTCCTGCAAGAGCGAATATGTGGGATAATGGTACGTTTGACAGACAGCGCAATCAAGGCATGAGCCTGCGCATCTCTACCATCCCACCGAATCTGCTCTGCTGAAAGTGGTGGTTCTCGAACAGCTGCTACAGCACTTGTGCCTGCACCATCATCAACAGTACCTGTTTCTGATGTGTTTGCAGCATTCCCAGCCACAATAGGACGTGCATCAATACCCTGCACAATATTCCATAACCCCTTTGCTACCAATACATGTCGCATCATATATGCCCACAATGGATAGTTGGTGCCATCCAACTTATCCTCAGCAGCCAACATGCGGAATACATCATTGTTGTCAGCCATGGCCAATGACTGTACTACTAGATGTAAATGCTGTCTGTAAGAGGTAAACCTGTATAAAATCGACCTGTGCTATGTAGCACAGCCCAAAACAGACGAATGGGCACCTGTCCTGCAGATTTTAATCTTGACAGAAAATCTGCACAGTAGGACGATTTCGCCTGCGCAGTACTTGGAATGCAAAAACGGAGGGCGAAATGACCTCAGATCAAAATTCTGAAATGACTGAGCCGTACGGGCTCCCCCACGGCATATACTAACCTGCAGACGCTCGTGAAACCTCGTCGCAATCGGAGGAGATGAAGCGGCAGGTGCCGGTGATGCTGCCCGGGAGGAGGAAGCCTGCTCTGATACCAATTGTTGGAATTAGGGTTGCAGGAATGCACACACAACTTCAAGAAGATGAGGAAGCTTGAGCACAACACAGTAGTGTATTATGAGTGCCAAAAATGAAAGATAACAAGCCCTAGAAGATAATGGGCGTATATACAATGCACGGGGGAAAAAACCTCCTAGTGAGGGAAAAAGTGCCCCGGCGGTCCTAAGTGTGTTCACACACATCACTACTATAATATGGTAACAGTAGGATCTTGTTAGACTTACACTCACTCCCTACCTTCTATGTGTTGCTATATGGCATCATATTTCTCAACATAGTAGACCCAATGGTTCACATTGTGCTATCTTGATCCAAGAGGTGGATGTGGGTGGCCTTGATGATTTGCCAACTTGTCCCTTATATAAAGGTGATGGCTATCACCTTATACAACGGACACGCTAGCAAATCCCTCACACACTCAATGGCATTGAATCGAAAATCACTCCCAAGCTAATCTCCTCCATGTGTGCCGGGTGATCTTCAGTTGGATGACCTCTGATGATTTGGATGTGACCTTGCATTTGATCTTCTTTTCATTCTTCACGTGGTTGTGCACTGTACTTCCCTCAACTAGGTTTGTGCATACAGATTGACTTAGAATGTGCATGCACACATGACTGGGTCTGAAAATGGATATCTCTATGAATGTGGACTCACATATATGTAGGTATGTATGTTCCAAGACCCCTCAATGCAATTCTGAAATTTTTAAATAGCTTCTAATGAGGTCTTTATAGTGTCTGTGTGTGCCTAGAGTTGTTGCCATGATCCGCTAAGCTCTTAGTGACTTTGGTGGATTGTGCAAATAGATGTGCACCTTGTGTGTGTTCTCCATCTGATTTGACATTAACTCTAACTCTTAGCTCTAATACCTTTGCTTTCTTCATTGTGCTCCACCCTTGCCCTCATTGCTCTTGGTACTATTGTTGTCGACTCCAACTCTTTGGTTAGTTTCTTGATGGTCTTGCCATCCTTGATTTGTTGTTCATGTTCCTATACTCTTATTACTGCTTCCATTTCATCAAGTTGTATCTTTAAAGCAGCTTCATCATTGCTTTTCTCTTCAAATTTCTTGGTTGTGAAGGTTAGCATGTGCTCTCTGAGCTCATTCGATGGTATGCTATCCATTGTTGAGCTAGTCCGTAGTAGTACTATCTCCTTACCTTTTATTTCTGGATTGGCTATGCAATAGCTATCTTGCCTTCAAACTTTAGTGCCCGATACTTTCTTTTCCACACTTCACAACTTAACGTTTTCTTTCCTTAATTCCTCAGTTTCCTTGCTTCCACTGCCCGTTGGCCACTCCTGTTCTGGGTAGGCTTTCAGTCAAGATGTCATTTTATTTTCAAGAAGTTTCTCTTATTTTGGCCAAGTCTGACTGTCAAGTTGTATCGTTTAGATTCCTGCCCTGCTCCTGGTTTGGGATATTTGTTTTTGCAACAAGTGGGGGCTTCCATGATTACTTGTATTTTGTTCAGATATTCCTCCCACACCCCTTTGAGTTCCTTTGTGGCATGCACTTCCCACTCCATCTTTTCTACATCAAGCTTAAACACTTATGGGTACTCTTTTTCATTTAGTACCACCAGTCATGCTTCTGCCTTTATTAGACTGACTTTGTACTTGTCAGCTCTTTCCTACACCTCCCTTATAACATTTTAATGTTGCAATATCTGGGCCACAGGGGCCTCTGTACCCCTATAGGGGACATAGGACCATGTCCAATTTTGCTTTAACATTTTTCTTCTCCTATTCCTACATTGACACATCGCTTTTTAAGCTCTCCACTTCCTTGTGCATTGTTCTATTGCTTCTTGAAGTTCTTGAAGCTGCCTTGCAGGCTGTCTTGTTGTGCTCTTTCTGCCTTCATCTTCTCCATATCTTCTTGCAAGGAATCTTTTTACTTCTGCAAAGTCCTATTGCATTGAGAATAAGGCAAAATTTTCTCCTTGAGGCTTGATTGTAGTTTTGCTATTTCTTTTGGTTATTTAAGCATTTTTGCAAATAGTTTAGGGGTCCCTACACCCATTCCATGTTGACATTTTTACGGAAGGCCAATGTAGAGAGTCTTATAGCAGCACTTGTTTTCTTGGCTACTCTATCCCACCTATTTCTTTTGATTATTTAAGCATTTTTGCAAATAGTTTAGGGCTCCCTACACCCATTCCATGTTGACATTTTTAGGGAAGGCCAATGTAGAGAGTCTTATAGCTGCACTTGTTTTCTTGGCTACTCTATCCCACCTATTTCTAGCTCATTTCCTACCTATTATGAGAGCTGTTGGGCCATGTCTTTCTGTCCCCCCATTTTTGCTTTGAATGTCTTGCTCCTTTTGTGACCTTTTCCCATTTGCCAAAGGAGAAGACTCTATTCTTTCCTTGCATGCCGAGGGAAGTAGCCTCCTCCACTGTCTTCTTAGATTGTGGTGGTAGGAGTAGCAAGGCCCCCTCTGGAGTTTGCTTGTCTGATCCTATTTTCTCCTTTGCTTCTACCCCTATCCCTTGGAACATTGCCTTTAGATAGCCATTGATTTTTGTCTTCTTGATAGGCCTATTCAACAACTCCTTAAGGTTATTGCCACTCTTGTCCCAGCCTCTACAATCTTTACCAGTTCATAGCTCCTCCTAGACGTAGTAGGGCTTGAATGTAAGGGATATCATTTCTATAATGAATTTCATCCTCTTTTGCTTGTCCTCATCTGGGTTGCTTGTGATTTTGTATTCTTTGGCTCTACCTTCAAGCGACCCAAATTTCTCTATGACTTATCAGCAGGCTTCACGTCTACTTCGCCTTGTGCGGGGAGCCCGAACACCTTTGCTATGTACAACGGTGTGAATTTCTTAAATTCTTATTCTAGCTGCCACAGTCATACACTGCTACTAAATCTGAACTCTCATCATCATCAATTTCTAACTTTTTCCCTTTTTCTTCTAAGTGATCTAGCTCCCTTTCTGCCACTTTTGGAAGCTTGCCCACAACAGGGTTTCAATCCATATCAATTCAAATTTCCTAGTCCCAAGTTTCCTTGAGATTCGGTATAGGCTTTTCCACCTCATCTTGAGCTTACCTAGATGTGATCCCATTCTGGAGGAGAAAAGGAGCTAAACATCCCCTTCTTCAAATATCTTAAATTTCATGCTCCTTTCCACTTGTAGCTTTCTCCTCTTTTGGACAATCTCTACTACCTATGTGTTGAACATCCTCTTTTCATCAAGCTTTAAGAGTTGCTCTATTATCTACACTTTTGATTCTTCCGAAGTTAGCCTTTCTACAATAGCAATCCTGAGGCTTGGCACCAAGAACTTCATGGTTAGTACCATTGCTTCTAGCCCATACACCATGCTAAATGGTGTGAGTCCTATGGTATTCTTAATAATCTATCATGAATTCCCATAGCAATAAATGTAGATTTGTGTCCCAATCTTTCCTATTTTCATCCATTGTCTTAATCATTGCTTCTAGCCCATACACCATGCTAAATGGTGTGAGTCCTATGGTATTCTTAATAATCTATCATGAATGCCCATAGCACTAAATGTAGATTTGTGTCCCAATCTTTCCTATTTTCATCCACTGTCTTAATCATGATTCCTTTTAGGATTCGATTTGTTACCAAAATGTATTTGTTATTTGTTTTCCACACTGTGGGTTTAAACTAACCCAGAAAGTCTGCCCCCCACTTTTGGAATGGCTCCAAGGTAAGTATTGGGTTATGTGGCATTCTATAGGAAGCATTTACTTGCTCTAGCCTTTATCATGTGTCACATAACAAGTGTGCATCCTTGAGTGTTGTTGTGACCACCACAGACTTGTGTGGAACACTTTCCTTCTTGTGATTTCTCCAGAGAAAAGTGTCCCACCATTGACCCCTTGGTGTGCTTCTGCCAATACAGCTTACTAATCATGCTCTAGAACACATCTTCTTAGAATCTGGTCAACGTCCATCTTGTACAATTGTCCTACTATTATCATGAATGACTTACTCTAGAGCATCAATTTCTTCCTCTGGTCTCTTGACATGTACCCCAAAACATATAAGTCAGACATGAACTGCAAAATCTCATCATGCCAGTTTAGTCTTTCTCTCTCTATTGCAAAGAGTTGCACATCCAAAAAATCATCCTCTGGTCTCGATATGTAGTCCAGAAAAGATAAGTCAGAAAGGAATTGCAACATCTCATCATGCTAGTTCAGTCTTTCTCCCTTTACTGCAAAGAGCTATGCATCCTGAAAATCATCCTCCACTCTTTCTGGGGATTCTTTGAACTCTAATCTAGATAGGAAATCTTCCATTGTGCATGTTGAGACCCAAGAGAGTGTTTGATAGTGAAGTTGAACTTCTATAGCAACAGCATCCACCGAGCTAGCTTTCTAGTCAAGTCCAACTTGTTCACAAGGTACAAGAGTGCCTTGTGATCCACATGGAATTTAAAGTCACTCCCTAAGAGATAATGCTTGTATTTCTTGATGGAGTAGATTGCCAAGGACTCTTAAAGTCACTCCCTAAGAGATAATGCTTGTATTTCTTGATGGAGTAGATTACCAAAGGACTCTTTCTCTTGGTGTTATGGGCTACCACACCTCCAAGAGGGAACTCAAAGCATTCACCTAAAGGATGAGCGATAGATCACAACTGTCGTAGGGCACTTACCAATGCTTTGAACTTGAGTAGCTCACTTGTTAAGCTCCAGACCTCCAAGCAGCACCTCCACACTGTCATTGTAGAGTCACTTGCATTGTCGCATAAGGCAATCACTCTCTCTCACTCTCCCACACAAGCATGAATCATACAAGCATAGAAGAGGAACAATGCTAGAATGCTCTCTCTCTCTCTCAATCTCTCTCAAGACACAAAGAAGAGCTCTCTATAGTAGCAAAGGGGATTGTGTCTTTTCATTATTATGAGAAAATGCCTTATATACATTTGGCCCTTATTCACACTTGGGCATCCAAAACTTACTTAACTAGGCCTTGGGTGGCCAATATCTCATAATGTATAACTTTTATAGTGCCGTTTCATGACACTTATTAATGTCCTCAATTGGAGGATCATGTTTGTTAATCCGAAATGGGATTAACATCCCCCCTTTCTAATGTAGGTTCTATCTGCAGAACCTGTTACCGAGGTCTAAAGACCTGGTCACCAAACTCATGTTGGTAGAAATTTCTTTGAGATTGGAGCTTTCTAAGTGTGCGTCTAAACGCTAAGTGGGAGCACCAAAATCCTGTGTCCACCATGTCTTCGAATGTGACATGCATGTAGCCCGAAAGACATCTGAGACGATGGTAGTAGAACATCATGCCCTTGATTCATGTCAAAATTCAATTGCTCAGCTTCATATAGCCATCATAGGGCTCCTTAGGTTGATTAATCAGCACCACCAGCAATTTCAAAAATCTAATGCTTGCCACAATTGCTGGGTCTGGAATTATTTGCCATGTTTGTATCCATGTAAGCATTTGCTTTCTTTTCTCCTGTATGTCTGCAAATGTCGCTAGCATGAAGATCAAAAAGTTGTAGTAGACATGGGAGTTGCGCCTTTTGGCTTCCTAAACTCTAGCGGCATTCATCTTCTCTCTTAACTGGCATGTATAATGGGTCAACCCACTTGGGTTGGTGGCGTGCACATATAGACCTGGCTATACTCCAGAATTGTTAAGTACTCCTTCCGCTAGTCTGGTTGCATTCCAAAATCTTCCAATTTGGGTTGTACCTCATCGGTGACAATGGCGGCATTCATCTTCTCTTAACTGGCATGTATAATGGGTCAACCCACTTAGGTTGGTGGCATGCACATATAGACCTGGCTATACTCCAGAATTGTTAAGTACTCCTTTTGCCAGTCTGGTTGTATTCCAAAATCTTCCAATTTGGGTTGTACCTCATCGGTGATAATGACGGCATAGCCGCCTCTTGTGTGTACAGGGTGAGCCTTCCTCCACCTGCGGGAAGTAGTAGCTAATCATAAAGGTGACGATCCTTATTTCCAGCAGGTCAGCAAATTGAGGGTTACCACATTTGCCCATAATGTGCCCTCTCCAGCCAAGGGAATTAATTCTTCTAAATCAGGGTGAGGAGCTTGTAGAGGGTATGGCATATTATGCTGCTTTGTTGGTGTGACCTCAGAGTAGGCTTCTGGCATGATCCGTCGAGTTGGCTCAAATGGGATGACTTGCATGAGGACCTTGAACATCAATTTTGGCTTTAAAAGAGGATTGCCAGTGCAAATGGCCAGTGCAAATGAAACCCTCGTACTCTACTTTAGACAATGATTCCGAAATTGTCATCAGTGAAGGCTTTAATATTATCCTGTGGAATAGGATAGCATACCTCTTGAGAGTGTCGTTGATTTTGGAGATGGGTGAGGTACTAGTATCTTCTCGAAGGCAAGAGGGTTGGTGGGAAAATCTAGCTGCTGCTGTTTGCTGAAGGAATGAAGGTTGAGAAAATGCGATCAGCTTCTTGAGATGTGTTAGTAGTAGGTGGTGTATTAGGATAGGGTTAAGTAGCTTACTAATAAATGACATTAGAATAGATGGGGTAAGTTGACTTTCAAGATGAGGATGATGATTCTTTTTTACCCTGGGGGTGGGTGGCTAGGCTTGTGAGATTTTATAAATTCTTGTAAGTTAGGGATTTCCTCGAGATTGATAGTAGGATATTTAATGTAGTGTTAACCTATGGCGGACATTGAGACGTATTACTTTTTACGTCATGTAATTAATTTAAGTATTATGAGTCATGGGCCGGGCTTGTCGGCACCACATGTAAAGGATAAAGGGATTGGGTGATTGCCGATGAGAGGCGCACCTCAAATGTCATTAGGATAAGGGTTAGGATCGGCCGGCCATTTGTGGACGCCCATGTGTGAATGGCTAGGTCATGTATAAGAGTCAAATGTAACCCTAAAAACTCTCATTCTCAATGTATAAGAGTCAAATGTAACCCTAAAAACTCTCATTCTCAATGTATTGAATACAAGGAGTGCTCTTGCCTTATCTTCTCCATCCCATTCTCCTACGTGTGTGTGTGTGAGAGAGAGAGAGATAGCAATCGAGCATTGCATGGCGACACGGTGGCGGGGCGAGGCGGTAGAGCAGCAGTGAGCGGCGGCTCCTTCTTCCACTGTGGCATGAGAATCCTTCATGACGGCGGTCCGAGGGATGAGTGACACACCTTTGCTCCCTGTTGAGCTTGCTAGTTTTTCTGGTTGTATGCTTGCAGCCATTCGTGGCTCGCTTATGGTGCCTCGCAAGTCCCCAGCTCTGACACGTGTGGTAAAAGCGCACATTTTTGGCGCCGCTGCCGGGGATATGCCCTGTACCAAGCTCCAAATGCAGTTCGAGCTTCTGCGTGAAGTGAAATTTATACTGTAGGAAAGGCATAGAGCGGTGTGATTGTGTGTATGGTGTTGACATTTTCGTTTTATGCAATTCGTTTTCTGTACTTCTGTTCTACCCGGTATATCTCTGTTCTGCGTGCAGTGTGGGTGTGTGCGTTCTATTTTTCTGCGTTGTGTGTGTGTGCGTGAACACGGACGAGGGGATTTCTGATTTCCTAGTTCTGCGCTGCGACGTGTGTGCACTGTGTGCAAGCAGCAAGGCGACGTGTGTGCACTGTGTGCAAGCAGCAAGGCGCCGCGGCCAAGGTCAAACCCTAGAATATATATTTTTTTGCAAGAAAAAAAATAAATGAAAAAAAAACAATTCCAATTCAAAAAAAAACCGCGTGGAGAGGAAAGAAATTTTTTATTTGGAGAAAAAATTTTGAAAAGAAAAAACTCCCAATTGGCCCCGGCCTCCGTCTTTTGATATATATATATATATATATATATATATATATAGGAGAGTGAGCCTCCATAGCTTTCTTTCAAGTGAAGGCCTAAGGGGAGTGGAGCTCTATATGTAGTCTACCTCCCAAGGAGTGGAGTGGGCATGTGGGATAAAGCCTTCACCCTCCCCCCACAAGCAACTAGAGTGTTCTGAGGACCACAGGAGCTCCGGATAGGCGAACACTGTGCTATAAAGCACGCTAGGATCCCTTGAATGATACGCTCTTGAGCTATCACACGCCCTAGTCGAGGTTCGACCATAAGTAAGGGGGTAAAAAATGGGTTGAAAACAATATAAAAACAAGTAAAAACGGGGTGCGAAACACCTAAGAAACCACTTGTGTGGGCTTCAAGGGTAGTTACCAACACCCGTAGGGTACCCACGTCACATGCATCTACGCTCTGGTCGGGTGCTAGAGTCTGAGAAACTAGAAAGCGTTTCAGTTTACGCAGGCTCACACCATCCCTCCACGTTAGCATCTTGGCCTTCAGTTGGAACCCAAGGAAGTGCAACCCAAGATCCACGAATAGCGGCTAGTGACTCGTCCTCCGACTTTGGAGTCATGGAAGGGCACCCTACCAAGAACTCTGAGGAAGCAAGTCAAAATGTGGTAGTTTGGGCCCCACAACCCGGATCTAGCATGTTTAGTCGTCTAATAGAGACCTTTAGTAGAGCTACACGCTCTGAACATGCGACAAGTGAAGTAAACGAAGGAGGAGGGAAAGTAGATTCGCCATTCACATCTCATGTAGACCCTACCCTCCCAAGGAGTGTCCATGTGGATATTCTACCCACTTCGTTTAATGAAGGCCCTACTGAGCTACCACCTTCTGACACTCTTCCTAAAGTAGAGGTTCCTAGAAGTCAATCCATAAGAAGTTACATTACGTCCACTTCAAGAGAACCGTTTAGCACGCCCAGTTTAGATGGGATATTTCTCAACAATGAAAATTGGGAATATGATCTACACACGGAGACTCTAACTGACCTATACATGGGTCACACATATCATGTAGGTTGGTTAGAAGTCATACGATCTACATCTAGTGCCACCAATTTAGATAACAACAACAAATGATATGTGAGGTTATTTATAGAATTATCCAATTCGAGAGGCAGAATAGGGGAGTGAACCTAGTTTCCATTGGCCCTATGAGATTTTTAGATATGCGCAAGGCCAAACAACCAACCCTGTCGCAATTGGTCGGTGAGTCCCATAGATCCTTCGTATGTTGTTTCGCCTGGAGTCTCAATGCAGGTTGAGCCCATGAGCAGTAACTTTAGCTTTCTAACTTTGGCTCAACTTTGCATTAGGGAATCCACAATGCCTACTCCGATGATGAGCATGACGGAAAGTGCACTTGTTTTACCACTGTAGTTAGTACAACACCGCTACCTAGTGGTACAGTACCTACAACAGCGCGTACCAGTGCATATTGACCATATGTACCTATCGCTACTCATGCTTAGGTAGCTCCTACACCTCCTCTTATGCCAATGGCATATGCTCCCCAAATGCCTTACCACAACCCTTATCCAAGAGGAGCTAGGCCTAGTCACATATCCAACCCAAATTAGTTACATACATATCAAGACCACTGCCAACTCTTGTCAACCAGGCCATCCCAGAAGTGCCTCCACCAGCTATGCCTACTCACTTAGGTGATCTAGCAGCGTTTGCTCAAACGATCGGACGATCTATTGCAGAAAACATGCGTGGCATGCCTGAGAGAGAGCCTAGAAGCAAGGCGGTACAAGTTGCCCACTCAGAACTTCAGTGGTGGTAACGAAGATGTTAGGAAGCACATTGAAGTATTTGAACATGTGTGTGATTCCTTGGAAGAGCACAATGAGCTACATAAATGTAAAGCCTTAGGCTTAACCTTGAGTGGAAAAGCCGGAGATTGGTATCGAACTTTAAGGGTTGAAGAGCGTACTCACTATCCCACTCTCAAGAGATTGTTCTTGAAAGAATACATATGTGAGGGTGTGCTTTGGGGAGTAGCATCTCAACTCCAAAAAGCTGAACGGGAGAAAGGAGAGTCAGGATGAGAGACTTTATTAGTCGACTAAAGCATCTAAATTCTCGCTGTACTCCCGATGAGGGCTTCAATAACAACCAACTTCTTGATAGATTCATCAAGGATTGCGCCATGAGGACATATACAATGGCCTAGTCATTAGAGGTCTTACGACGTGGGAAGCAGTCAATCACTGCCAATGCAATCCAGTTAGAAGACAACTTGATGATTGCAGGTAAAAAGGTGTCTTTGGAGACAAAGTCTATCAGTTTGCAAGTATCTGGGCACGAGCCAATGACTATAAAACCTATTGCCAAGGAGCCCAAGATATCCAAAATATCTATAGAGCTGACCTTACTAAGGCTCTCCAAGAATACTTTAGGGGTAATCGAACTCCTCAAAATAGCCATATGTACCCAAGAAGAGAGCAACAATGGTGTTCGGTTTGCTTAGGACCACATAGCATGAGTGAATGTCCCACATTCAGAGTTAAATTCAATGGGAATTCCAATGCATGTGGTAAGTATGGCCATCAATCTAAGGATTGTCTAGTACTTAAGCGTATGTTAGCAAATCAAGCACCACTAGCCTGGTCAAACACACCTTAAGCACCCGCATTGATGCCTGCACCACCTGTCGAGCAATCGTCACAACACATAGTTCCAAGGAACCCAAATGTAGTCTAGTCTTCTGTGCCTTACCACCACCAGTGCTAGGACCGCAACCTCCACATCCAAGGATTACCCCTATAAACCAGATGGGTTGTGAGTCCCATAGTGCGTGTGGGGATTATGAAGAGGATATAGACCCCACTGTTTCATATGGGATTGATATGTTTGAAATGACTCCCCAGTACTACATGGAGGATCATTTTCGGCAAGTCAAGCCTGTATATCAAGCTGCTCCTCTTACCACAAGAGGGCAAAATCTTAATACCTTGGCGAGGAGACCACCTCTTCAATGCTATGATTGTGGTGGACCGTATCGTGTAGCGGAATGCCCTAATAGGCTACAGAAGATTGCAACACAAATGCAACCAAATCAAGGGAGCACATCGGGAATGCCGGTACTTACATGTAATCGTTGTGGCATAGATCATTTGATCGCTCAATGTCCACATAATCCGAGTGCACCCAAGATTACGCCATTGAATTTGGTTGAGGTCACCAATGAGGCACTAGGAACCACACCTGTTGTACCTGCGAATGTAGTCACACGATCAATGCTTCAAAATCAAAACTACATTCTTGAAGAAAGGGATACTGCATCAATTGCTCGAGTAAAGAAAAAGAGAACGCGACGGAAGAGATCGCTTAATACCACAAGCTCCAAGCCTAGTTCAAAGACTAATATAGGCATAGGAGATGACCTCGTGTATATGAATGATCTTGAAGATGATTCTGATTCAATAGAAACCATGGGGACCAAAGCCACTACTTTAAGGGAGGAACCCACTCGGGAGCACAACGAAGGAGAATCAAGTAAATACATAAATCAGGGGAAACAAAGGGAAACTCCTCCGGCCCCACAACCAAGTCAGCTAATGCCCTCTCGGCTACCCAGACTGACTGAGACTCCTAAAGACAAGCCACGTGGGCCAAAAACCCTCAAGAAAAAGATTGGAACTTACCCAAACCCAGTAGAGGAGATTGAACGAGTGCAACACTCAAGGGATTTGGTGGAAGAAACACAAAGAGAACTGGAGCTAGACCCTAGAAGAATCAAAATTCCAGACACAGTGTTTCCTACACAAGTGCAGCCTCACAGGAGCCATAAACTGTTAGCTATACCTAGTATCATTTGGGAAGAAAGTGAGGAAAGGACATCGGGAAGTGGGCAGACACCCTTCTTGCTTGAAAGAATGTTTAGTGAGGGAATGCCTGACCCCATCGAAGGGGAAGTGATTCCATCTTCACCACTCCCTAGTTAGGGGCTGACATCTCGAAAAGTACCATTGAATGTGTCCAAACTAATGGATTTCATGTCCTCTGAAATCAAAGCCACGATCATATCCAAGTTATACAGAGATCCTGAGCTATTCTTAGCTCTTCGGGCATTTCTCAATGGAGAATTGAAGGAGGGGTTACCACCATTTGCAAATATGGATAGACCCAACACGCTTCAAGATGAGGAGGAACATTTGGATATACAGGCCAACCTAGATGAAGACTCGGTTGTTGAAATACCTATTAACAAATTGGAACAGTACTTTGAAGGTGACGAATCTAATGCAACCCTCCCCATTACTACTAAGGGATTAACTCTAAAGGGAATCCTTGATGGTGGTGGTGGAGTGAGCATTGTGACTAAAAATTGTTGAGAATCTATGGGGAGACCTCACCTAGAAGTCACAAACATAGTGGTTAAGATGGCAAATGGAACCATAGCTAAACCTATTGGAATGCTAAGGGACCTTAAGATTAAGGTTCTGGGATACAAGGTAAGACATACCTTCATTGTAATGGATTTCTCTAAGCATCCTATGTCATATCAAATGATCTTAGGATGCCCCTTCATTGAGGGAAGCACAAATGGTGCATGACTGGTCGAAAAACCATGTCTACTTACAATTCCAAGACTCTGCCATTCGAGTTGATCTTGAGAATGGTCGCGCGCATCCTTTAGGAAGCAAGGTTATCATCGATAATCAATCGGATACCACTATTCACTCAGCCCCATTAAAGTATTGCTATACATGCAAAAAAGAGACTGATGATGGGAAAGATTCTCCTTATATGGATGTCCTACCAGGCATGACTGAGTCGGATAACATGGATTGGGTACACCTATACCATAGACACATGGGAAAATAGAGGCACAAGTTGGGTAACACCTGAGGGGCAAGATATGCCACCATTAGTGCCAATAAACATGATAGGTGTGCACTTGACTCCTGATGGCAAGAAAGTAACAAACTCCCTTGACACTGACAGTAGCGAAGACTCTGACCAATGAAACTCTGAGACTGAATCTCAAGAAGAAACTGACTCTGAGCCTGATAGGGGGTATGAATCAAATATTCACCCAAATGTGGAAGCAACGTGCTCAAGGCCTAGGACAGTGATCTCTTGCAGTTCATCCGAAAGTGAGGGGAACACAAGTGAAGATCGACCAAGTGAGTCCGAATCTAATAGAAACAAAAATCAAAAACTTGGTAAGAAGAAAACGAGACATAAGCGACAACGCTATCGAGCTAATGTACGAACTAAAATTAACAAAGAGAGATCCACTAGAATGGCCTAGTTATGTAGGAGCTATTGATGCTCATCGGAAGTTAGTAGATAATTGGGGACAATACCTCCAAAGTGTCATGTGGTGCATTCTGCAACCTCATGACATTGCCCAATTAGAAATCGAAGAGAAGCCGAAACTAAGTCGTACTACGAGAAGGCGCCAAAACCGAGAGTTAGCTCAGAAACAAAAGGATGCGGAATTAAAAGAAAAAAGCATGGCACAACAAGAACCGGTAGACTTACACCCAGCACCCGAGCATTTCAAATTGTTTACCACACGGGGGAATGTAAAGTCGTCTACACAAAAGCCCAACGAATGCCTACCCCAATGGGAGTAGCGGTGTCTATGATGGCCCAGCGGTAGTTAAGGAGATAGAACTAGCAGAACCAGGTGATGAGTTTAACCCAATTTTTATTGCTCAAGACCTCACCAAGACGGAAGAAGCTACACTTAAGAGGCTTCTTAAAGAATTTAAGGACATATTTGCTTAGACATACCATGATATGAAGGGTGTTCCACCCTCTGTAGTGCAACACACAATTCTAATGATTAGCACTGCTAAACCAGTCTAGCAACGTCCCTACCCAATGAATCCTATGTATGCAAAGATTGTGCAAGAGGAAATTGAAAAGCTTATAAAATGTGGATTCATATACCCTACTGAGCACTCAGAATGGGTTTCTCCGATAGTCATTGTACCAAAGAAGAATGGGAAACTCAGAGTGTACGTTGATCTCAAAAAGGTTAATGCAGCCACCAGAAGAGATCATTACCGCTTGCCGCATTCTGAACATGTGCTTGAAAGAGTTGCAGGCAAGGAGGCTTATAGCTTTTTAGATGGGTACTTTGGTTATAATCAGATCACAATTGTAGTAGAGGACCAAGCTAAAACAACTTTTATAACGGAGTTTGGAGTGTTTGTCTTTCGCGTCATGACCTTTGGCTTGACCAATGCACCTGCAACATTCTAACGATTGATAAACACAGCCTTTAAGGAATATCTAAGGGACTTTTGTGAAGCTTTCTTAGATGATCTTTGTGTTCATTCCTCTTGGGACGAGCACTTGATGTGTTTACGAAAAATATTTGAAAGGTGTAGATTATATCGCATCTCATTGAATCCTTTCAAATGCCAATTCTGGGTTAAACACGGAGTTATTCTAGGGCATATAGTGTCCAAAAATGGGATTTCCACCGCCGACGAGAGTAAAATCAAGGTCATTCTAGAATTGCCCCCACCCACCAACTATAAGGGAGTCCAACGCTTTATGGGCCATGTTGGTTATTATCAAAGGTTTATTTTATTCTTCGTCGTTGAGATAGCTCGGCCATTGTACAAGCTTCTCATCGAGTTTATTTGGACTGAAGATTGTGACTGTGCCTATGAGATATTAAAGAAGGCCTTGGCGAGTGCTCCAATCTTGAGAATGCATAACTAGGATTTAATCTTCCATGTGCATATTGATGCATCAAACTTTGCTATTAGGTGTGTACTAACTCAACCTAGAGAACATAAACTAGACTACCCCATTAGCTTTGCTCGTCAGTTGAACGATGCTGAAATGAACTACACCACTACGGAGCGAGAAGGGTTGGCAATGATATATGCAGTAAAGAAATTTCGTTATTACCTTCTTGCCACCAAGTTTGTTTTCTATGTGGATCATCAAGCATTGTTGTATCTGGTAAACAAAACATGCTGGTCACTTCTCAGGAGACTTAAATCTACTCCATATTATCCGCAAAGAAAATGGCCAAGCCGAGAGTACCAACAAGACCTTAATCTCTATCCTAACAAAGACCGTTGAGGCTCATCGCACAGATTGGGATCTAAAGCTTACGTCAGCTTTATGGGCCTATCATACTGCGTACAAAGTGGCTATTAATTGCACACCATTCAAGATGGTATATGGCCAAGAAGCAATCATGCCGTGGGAATTTGTCATTCCTAGTCTTCGTGTTGCTACTCAAGAGGGTTGGGATGGTAATCCCTTAGTAGAGCATCTGTATATCCTTGAGCGGCTAAACGAAGAAAGACAATTGGCTGTGTACAATGCCCTTGTGGAGAAGGATAGAAGGAAAAAATGGTTTAATCGCCACTTGAAAGACAAGGACATCAAAGTTGGGGATAAAGTCTTGATGTATGGAGTGCGTAACGAAAAGAAGAAGCTCAAATATGCTGGTAAGGGACCGTATAGAGTATGTGAAATTACCCCGCAAGGTACCATCCGAGTGGAGACTCTCGACAGAGTTGAAACCATTGGATTCCTCAATGGGAGTAAATTCAAAAGATACTATGACCCCCTGAGCCAAGAGGAGTTACAGGCAATCCATCAGAAGAAGGCAGCTAAAGAACAAGTTGAGCGTAAGAAGATACAAGCGAGAGTTGAAGCCAAAGAATGTCAGCAGTGTGTTAAGTGCCAATGAGAAGCCAACCTGGGAATTACGCAAGCATTTTTCGAGGAGGCAGAGGAGGATTCACTGGAATCTGACCCGCCTCTAAGATACCCAATTGAGCTACAGAGTCCTTACGGGGAAGTGCTGTATAATACATTATTGGATACGGGAGCTCAACACAATTTGTTGTCATATGGAGTGTGGTGTCACTTGGAAAACCACCTTTAGCCAAGAGTGCTATCCAAGTTAAGGGTATCAATAAAAAGAAAACCCCTATCTCAGGAATTCTACACACTCCTATTGCCTATGACAAGGGGACCGTAATTCAAAGCTTTTTGGTTATGCCTACTGGTACCATGGAGGGGACCATAAACTTAGGGCGCAAATGGATGTTAGCCACCAAGTGCAATATTGATTGGGCAACCAGGCGAGTTACAACGCAAGAACCAGCTCTCAGTCTGACAACTCAAAATCTCGCACCTAAGCCATCAACTCTAGACAAAATGCTAGATAACAAAAAATCACAAAGTCAAGTAGCCAAACCATCTTTAATTGTTTGCCACCCCTCAAACGCTTCAATGCTAAGAGTGGAAACAGGCAGTGTGGTCTCCAAGTCCCCGCTTACTATACCAAAGAGTACATACAAATGGGTCCCAAAAGGTTCGCTAACGGCTACCCCCACTGCTCAATCTCGTTCAAACAAGAAGCCTCGTAGTAGGAAAGAAGCTACCCGCCCAAGAAAAGGCAACATAACATCACGTTGGATTCCTAAAAAATTATTAGCAGCCCAACGGTACTACGAAGGGAATGACCAGATTTGGGTCCCTAAACATAAGCTGAATCCCTCTACATCGCCTGTAAAACCTTGTAAACCAAACGTTGCCACCCCAACGACAATTCAAGACCGTGGTAAGGGAAAGGTAACAGAGTGCTCCACACCACTTCTTCCAGAGCTAGTTTGGATTACACCTACCCTTGTCAACACCCACCAAGTAACCAATGAGTCTACGTCTCCCCTTGTAACAGTAACGCCGGAAAACATTTCCTCCGTTCATTCATGGGAGCGAACACTACCATCTCTGCAAGCATGTACTCATGTTTGACATTCTTTTGTCGCCTACCCTAAACTTCTCCCCTGACCATGTAATTGCCAAATTCAAGGGGATGTATATATATAGCTTCATACGCCAAAAAAAAAGAAAATGAAAAGAAAAAATAGTAAAAAGAGCAAGAGCACATTAAGAGGAGAAATATCCGCACACAATTAGGAACTAGATTGACCTGTCTTCATAAACCTACTGATGCTATATATGTGTTTGCAAATATGGCAAATGCACGAGCATCACACACTTCATCCACCCCACTTTTGGTGAGAGGTATTATCTGTACCTTTCTCAGATATTTCACATGTGCTATCCTGTAATTAAAACCGAATTCGATCATATAGATGTACTAGCCAGAGAGGGAAATGTTGAGGAATTAGAATGGTTAATTCGCTTATTGACCACGACTGACCCCTACTCCGTAGGACGTATCCCCGATAGCCCAAGACTTTTCTTTTCCACAGAATGACTATCCTCGCATGGTTACATTCTTGATGAGTTTATGTGGATGGGAATACGAAGAAGATATATCTGACAATGAATGGACGGATGAAACTCATGGCACTACCGAGGTGGACTTTATTTATTTGGATGATGCAGATAGAGGCTTAGCCTTAGGGCTAGAGCCAAGACTCTACAACATCCTCTTACCTTGATCCTCAGTATTAGTGTGGTGACTGGTAGGTAGGTTAATGTTTTCAAGTTGTTTTTAGTTTTGTGTGCTTAACGAGTCCTTATTTTTTCCATTGATGTGCCTCTCGAGGTATAGTGCTTGTTAGTTGGTTGTACAGGTTGAAAATTTTGAGGTGGGTTTGCTTTCAAGTCCTGAGACTGCTACAACGTTCATACATAAATATCTCATCAAATTGCGGGCATTTCTCATCGAATCAAGGAAATCTCCAAAATACAGGTGTAATTCTTCCATACCCACTCTCTTTCGTTTTTACTGTTTAATTAATTGCATGAACTATAATGCATGACCACATGGAATTTGTCAAAGCACTACTTAGTTTTTGAAGTTGCCTAACGTGTTAGTGTAAATCATTAATAAGTTTAACCTTATTGGATATATTCTTGAGAATGCATGAAGTCGTTAGGTCTAGGGTCAAACCATCTTAATGTTTGACACCTGACCATGTGTGTGTTGACCTCTAAGACATAGCTTTTACCCCTTTGTCGTCGAAAGGATGTAAGAACACATTACAGTTCAGGAGCGAAAATCAAAGGAGATAAATAAAATAAAAAGAAAAGCCTACAAAAAATGGCAATGCAAGTCTATTATGTGCTTTAATGTTGGCCTATCACCCTATTGACACTTGGTAGGCAAGGAGTATTCTACTCCAGACCGATGCCCTGGCCTAGCAGGGGGTAGCCTTGCCTAAGGTGAGCTAATAGATTCTTGGAGAATGCCTTGTGTTAAACATGGCACCAGGATTGATGTTAGTTTTGCCTTAGGGAGGTCACCATTGTGTGTAAAAATTGTCACGTGCATAAAGAAATAAACGCAAAAGGCTTCTGTAACTTTGATGTTTCTTGTGTCCCTAGGCTCGTGGTATTAGCTTGTTCTTAGAGTAGACACATTGTGGTCATCTGTTTATTTATTAAGCTTGGTAATTTTCCTTGACTTAGGCCAGTTATAGACCGTAATTAACCTTCGACACCTTGCTAACTCTTGAATTACTCTTAATAATTTTAAACTCCTATTAATTTGCTACGCTAGCTCATTCATGTGACCCCTTAAACTAAGTTCTCATGGCAACATCCATTGTGGTCTAACATGCTTGATTTTATTACACTCTATATCTTTTAAATTCTAGCATACTTTCACTCTACTTCGCTGTTTTGCAGACGGTCTACCACAACAAACCCTATCAAGCTTACCATACCATAGCTTCCAAGGACAGAATCTATATCAGGAAAGGGGGCATGTTAACGTATGGCGGACATTGAGACGTATTCCTTTTTACATCATATAATTAATTTAAGTATTATGAGTCATGGGCCGGGCTTGTCGATACCACATGTAAAGGATAAAGGGATTGGGTGATCACCGATGAGAGGCACACCTCGAATGTCATTAAGATAAGGGTTAGGATCGACCGGCCATGTGTGGACGCCCATGTGTGAATGGCTAGGTCACGTATAAGAGTCAAATGTAACCCTAAAAACTCTCATTCTCAATGTGTTGAATACAAGGAGTGCTCTTGCCTGATCTTCTCCATCCCATTCTCCTGCGTGTGTGTGTGTGTGTGTGTGTGTGAGAGAGAGAGAGAGAGAGAGAGAGAGAGAGAGAGAGAGAGAGAGAGAGAGAGAGAGACGAGAGCGATCGAGCACGTGGCGGCATGGCGGCGGCGAGGTGGTAGAGCGGCGACAACGGCTCCTTCTTCACTGTGGCGCGAGAATCCTTCACAACGGCGGTCTGAGTGGTGAGTGACACACCTTTGCTCCTTGTTGAGCTTGCTAGTTTCTGGTTGTATGCTTGTAGCCATTCGTGGCTCGCTTATGGTGCCTGGCAAGTCCCCAGCTCCGACACGTGCGATAAAAGCGCACATGTGGGTAGCATCAAAATTGTACTATACATTTGTTAACATGGCTTCTAAGTGTTTGTAGATATTAGAGTATAGCTTTAGAATTCCAAAAGGATGATACAAAGTAGACTCACATAAGTTTAGATGTTGGTGAGTATTATATACTTCGAGCCACCCATGACTTACGATCCACTGATAACTATGTGCTACCACCTCATAGTTGGCTGGTGTCTCGGTAATGTCATTGGGACACACAGGTCTAATTTTTTGACACTGTTGTCCAGAATTTCAAAATTTTGGAGGACCCGACACCAACTACAAAGGTTTAACACTATAGGATGTAATGGGTAAAAGAAGATGTCTTGTGGATTAGTTACTATGTCCCCCCATAAAATTTCCATTATTATTGTAGGGTCAGTACCTTGTTCAATATTTTGCTTAATTAGGGTAAGTTCACCTAGGCCTACATCTTCACATAGATTTATATTGTACTAAAGTAAAGAGATGGTTAGTGTAGACAAAAACAAAGTGAGAGTTTGAGGAGGGGCCTGAGGAGTTACTGGCAACAACTGAGCTCAAGGAGTAGGCTCTAGCCACTGGATTCTGTCTTGGATCGCCAACAACCGATGTTCTAACTCTTGTAAGCGAGAGTCATTGTTGTTACTGAAATGAGGAGGTTTGATATCGCAGTTTCCCGAACCATCCTTGCAGCATCCAACTCCTTGAATTTCCGAGTTGCATCCTCTTGGGCACGCCTGGCTATTGTTTCCCTTTCTTAAGCTTCTATGATTTGCTAGAGCCTTTCGGTAGCCACCCTCTAAATGTCCTATAGTTGTTGTGTAAGTTGTGCCATTGCTTCTTGGTGGCCAATTCTTTCCTTTGCATTTCGACCTGGCTTGCACTTATAGTGTCGTTAAGTGTTCTTATTTTTTCTGCATGGGCCTTGTTCGATTGTTCTCTCTCTTGCTGTAAAGTGAGTTGCCCTCTCCTCCCCTGCTTTTAGATTTGAGGTTAGTTGCTGAATCTGGCATTGCAGCTCTTCTTCTTTAGGCCTGGCATTATGCTGGAGCTCTTGTATTGGTGGGCATGAAGTGATGTGAGCTCATTGGTGTGGGTGACCTCCTTTTGAAGTTGGTCTTTAGATTGTTCTAGCTTTGCCTTGAGGTCTACATTTTCTTTGATTCTTTGTATAATGGTTTGGCTGAGGACCATATTATTGTTTTCCAGGGCTTTATATTTGTTCTCTTACTCCTCTGTGGCCTTCAAGCTTTTCATTTTATGACATCTTTATATGTGGCTTCAGCTGTTGCCAAGTGGTCCTTTAAGGTTTGCACTTGTGTGTATGAGTCGTTAACCTGCTTCCAAAGGGCAAAATTACGATCGTGGAGCATGTGTGTTGTGAGGAGGTGGTAATGCCAGACCGTTTTCTCCTGCTCCCAGAGTGCACTTGTGCTTGCACCTTCTTTGAGTCCAGCCTGTGGTTGGTTCAACAGCTCATCCAACCCTTCCATGGTCTCTTGCATGAATTGTTGATAGTCGACTTTTTATAGGGAGGCCAACTGAGGTATTCTTTCCTCATCTTCCAACCGCCTTCTTTTGCTTGGGCTTGAGGGCTTTGCACTTCTTTATCTTTTGCTTGCATCATTGTGGGCTTCTGTTTCATGTACTTGAGCTATTGCCACCTCAATGCCTTGTGTTTCCTTCATTATTGCCTGGGTCTCCATTAAGAAATCTTGCCCCTCTTGCATGTCTTCAGCTACTATCAATATTGGCTGCTTGACAGCAGTGCCAGTTGTAGGTGCTCCGCTGGCTTGGGCTCTGGGAGAGGCCTTTTTGCCACGTGATTAAGAACTTGGGTGAGCAGGTACGGGTTGCAAATCTTGGATTGGTGGGCCTTCAAATAGTTCTCCATCTCTCTACTATGAATATAGTAGGCCTAGTCCTCCTCCTTCTCCTCATGTACCTTTGCAATTCTGCTCAAAGACACCCTGTTATATCTATCCGCGGGCTTGACCTACATCATTAATGACATGGCCTTGCAAGCTTTTTCTGTAGCCTCATCACTCACGGATGTTTTCGTACTCGGACCCATTGGACTTGTAAGAACTTTTCTTTAGTATTGTGTCCAGAGGCATTTGATCGAATGCGTGGGCGTGGACTTTGACTGTTGGGGCGGGAGTTACAGAGCATCACGTATGAACTCCTCTATGATCGGGAACTGCTCTGTAGTATCGTCAGCCTTTGTGATAGTGTGCCATGTTTGGTTCCAGTTCTGTGTCGATGGTTCTTGGGAGTATCTGTGACATTCTCCCCAAGCTTACCTTTTCTGGCTTTGCTTTTACTTCAGACTCTTCCAAAATTTGGAGGCATTCTGGGCTGTGGTAATGTAGTGCTACCTTTCCCTGGGCCATAAGGGCTTCTTTGTTAACAATGGCCCCATGGAAGACTTGGGCATAAGGACCCAAAAAATTCAGCTTTGGGACCCGCACACTGGTTTCTTTTTTTGACTTACTGGGGAGCCTGTGGCGCTGGCTTGAGTGGCAGCTGGGGTCTCGATAGCTTCAGACTCCGAGGTGGACATCTGTACATGAACAACACATACCATTTTCTTTCTTAAAAAAAAGGGTAACCGGTTAGTTGAAATGAGAAGTGTGTTAGTGTAGGAGTAATCACAAGGTATGCTAATGGACAGGTGAAATCTGTGGTGTGAAGGTGTAGGGTCTAAGTGGTTTCGTGAACCTGCACAGCACGCCGTGAAGTTAGGCTCCATGAAGTTAGGTTTCGTGAAGTGAGGTTTCATGAACCGATGAGGTTCCGTGAAATGGTGAAGTTATGTGAGCCGGTGAGGTTCCATGAAATACGGTTTTGTGAAGTGAGGTTTCGTGAACCGGTGAGGTTTAGTGAAACGGTGAGGTTTTGTGAAGCTAGGTTTCATGAACCGGTGAGGTTCCGTGAAGTTAGGGTTTGGTGAAGTGAGGTTCCGCGAACCGGTGAGGTTGAACCTGTGAGGTTTTGTGAAGTTAGGGTTACATGAAGTGAGGTTTCATGAACCAAAAAGGTTTCGTGAATCGGTGAGATTCCATGAAACGGTGAGGTTCTGTGAACCTGTGAGGTTTTGTGAAGTTAGGGTTACATGAAGTGAGGTTTCGTGAACCTACAATTTTGTGAAACTGAGGTTTCATGAAACTACAGTTTCGCGAACCTGTTGCTCTGTGAAACTACAGGGTGATAATCCCATGAAACCTTAGTGAAGGTGCTGATTGTTATTTTATTGGTTTTCAATTTTTTCTTCCATTGTTAAAGACTGTGCTTGCAAGTGAGAATACTGTGAAGAAATTTTAGAATAATTATGATTCGGTTGTTATTTATCTACAACAAGTATCACTGAGAAGATATTGATCATAACATGAAGATAAAAATAAAAAGGAAAAAGAAAGCGAAAAGGAAATGGACCAAGCTTCCACCTCGATAGAAGACATTTGATTATAGCACAAAAATTCGGGACAGACAATGCACAACGATCAGCAGCGAAGTGCAAGCAAGAAGCAATGGTCACACAATGCAAAATGACGAGAAAGCAAAGAAATTTGATTTTATAACATAGCTACTATCGGACAGGGTGGCTGCCTTAATGAAGAAAACCACGTGGCACGACGTGAACCTTTGTGAACGAGTTCACGGTGTGAACTCTTTTGGGTTGGCTCATAGTGTGAACATTTGTGAAACAGTTTACGGCATGAACTCTTTTTGAACTTCATGGCATGAACTCTTTTTGAACCGGTTCACGGCGTGAACACAAGATTGATACCTTCTATTTTTGTCTTCATGCTCAAGCATTCAAACATGCACATAATGAGTGAATGATACCCTGCATACCTTGTACCCATTGTGCAACCATTGGATACCTTCACTTTTTATTGCCATGAAAACCAAGGTGACACCTGGGCACTTTTGGGTATTTGTTGATGCAGTCATTTTGGTTCTATGTGGGAGTTTTTAATTCTTCCTTCCACCCAACTGAACAATGTTGTTACTGGGTCCTGTGGTTGAGGGCTTTTATCTGTGTCCCTTTGTTGAACTTCTTTGTTTCTACCTTTAGGTTCCCTGTTCAGTTTTGTGACCAAAGTGGCTACTGTCTGCTTTGGCAATTCCCAACCCATTCTGTTGAGTTGTCTTTTTCCTCCACACAAAGGTTGGCGAGGTTCCCGCATGGGTTGGGAGTTGATGCTATATGCTTTTACTAATCTTTCCTTTGTGACTTGAATTGCTTGTGGTGTTGGCTACTGAGTGGGGTTTGGGTACCCATATTTCCATATTGCCTTGGTAGTATCCTTGTGCTTGCAGTAAGTCTTTTCGGACCCATTGCTTATGGAACCCTTGTGGGCTATTGGGATGCTTGGAGTCCTGCCAATCTGATTGTGTAAGCCAAGTTAGGCTTTTGATTTCTTTGTGGATTTTTCTTGTTGTCCCCATATTATTCATCTTCTCCTTCTTTTGGGGTTGGTTTTTAAGTTGAATCTTGGGCACCCACTTCTGTGTACCTTGAGATTTTGGGTATTGTTTGTGCGAGTTTATTAAGACGACTGATGCTTGTTCTATTTTATGAGGTGATGTTACTGTATTTGGTCCCATTTTTTCATCAATCATGATCTATTTCCCTCTGTTTGTCAAGCTCCGTAAGGGTATGGACATGACCTTGTTGCCCTCTTTCAACAACGTTCTCCTCTCTTCTCATTGGATATTGCATTTGCTTGCACAGATCCAGGATATTGCATTTGCTTGCACAGATCCAGGATCGTCCTAGAATCATTTCCTCTTCCATGGAATCTGCAAAAGCAGGCATGACAAACACCTTCCCGACCAAGGAATTATTTCTTATGGCAATGTTAACACTTAAAAATCACTCAGCTCTCGTAGTTATTAAGTGCACACTATGTACTTGCATATCAGTGGGTTCAAGGCATGGTCTATCTAATGCTACCCAGGTTTCATATGAGATCAAGTTATGACTTGACCTCGTATTTATTAGTGCAATGCTCGTTGCATGGCCTTTAGCTATAGTAAGTCCCACCTTGAGTCGTGCTAGCTCAATGTTCAGTTCCTCTTCGTCCGAGAGAGTCAAGGAAGCCATGTTGACATGTAACAATCTCTTCTTGGAGTAATTGTTTAGCTTTGGCCTCCCTTGCCTTAGCCTCTTCTTGATGAGCGAGCTGGATTTTTTCCTTTGCAAGTTGTTTCTATTGCTTTAAGAGATATTCTTGCAAGAGTATCTCTTGGGTCAGTGGTCCAAAATATTTTTTGAGTTTACTTCCATTGACGTAACCCTCCATCTGTATGCCATCAATCATCTCAATTCGAATTGACCCCTGAGGTGTGATCTCAGACACTCAGAATGATCCCAGGCCTCTGTATTTGAGTTTCTTTTTCATGGTGTTTCCTACACCATACATGAGGACAAGGTCCCCTGTTTCTAGTTCTTTTTGTTTCAGATTTTTGTCGAACCAATGTTTCTTGCGTAGTTTCTCAACCATGAGTCCATATGATACTATTAGCCTGGCCTCATCAAGCTTCTCTAAGTCAATTAGCCTTTCAGTTAATGCATTCTCTGTCAGACACTCTTGCACTGCAATCCTTAAGCTCGAAACTAGGTATTCCATAGTCATTTTTATTGCCTCAACACCATAAGCTAGACGGAAGGGAGTATATCTCGTCACTACCTTATATGATGTTCAATACGCCCATAGGGATGATGTCAGCTTATGTTTCCATCTATTCGACTTGCTTCCAAGGTTTTTGTCAAGATAGTACACAAAATTTTGTTTGTACTCTTTGCTTGACCACCATTAGCCTATGAATAATAAGGTGATGATTTCCGATGGACCACTAAGAATCCCACAAGTAAATGATCAATCACCTCATTAATAAAATGTAAGCAGTGATCACTAACTAATTCTAATGGGCAGCCGAACCTCGAGATAATTTGCTCGTATAAGAATTTTGCTGTTGTTTGTGTATCAGCTCTCTTTGAGGCTCTGGCTTTTGCCCATTTTGTGAAATAGTCCGTGGCCACAATCACAGGGCTTCTTATATATGTGCCACTGGAATAATAGGTCTAATAAAATCTACTCTCCATTTCTTGAATGGTTGTCTTACAATAATAGGGCTGAGCGGCATCTTGTCCTTTTATTGTGGGATAGCGAAACACTGACATTCTTTGTACCTTTTGACAAATTCTATGGTGTCTCTGAATAACGTAGGCCACCATAATCGTGCTTTTGAAGCACTTTACGAGCTATAATCTCTCCAGCAAAATGCCTGCCTGCTATCCTTGAATGAGCTTCATCCAATATCGTACGAACTCATCTTCTCTCACACATCTTCTTAGCACATTATCTTTTCCTAGTTTATATAGTTCTCCTGTAATCAGTTTGATAAGGTGCAGCAAGCTTGATAAGCCGTCGCATTTTATCTTTGTTCAAAGGTATTTCCTACGAAAAACCATGAGTTAGATAATCTGATATTTCCTCGCTCCATTCAGGTACCATGTCGAATTTGAACAAACAAACATCAGGGAGATCATCTTCAACACTAGTTGTGCTGGTTCCCCATTTGGAATTCTTGACATATGATTGGCAAACACATGCTCTCTTCCTTTTCTTCCGTGACTGTAAAGTTGAATTCCAACAATAATAGCAACCATCGTGTGATTCTCCCCATGGTGCAAGGCTTATTCACTAAGTATAATAAGGCTTGATGGTCCACGAAGAATATAAATTTGTTGGCCAATAGGTAATGTCGATACTTCTTGACAACATAAACCATGGCCAATCCTTCCCTCTCTATTGTGGTGTAGTTCACCTCTGCATCATTCAACTGACGAGACTAGCAAAGTAGACTAGATAGTCCAAGTCGAACTCACCAGGCTTGGCTAGTACACATCCAATAGCAAAGTTTGATGCATCAATATGCACATGAAATATGAGATCCCAATTGGGGGGTCGTAGAATTCACACGCTAGCCAATGCCTGCTTCAATTGATCATATGCTTCTTGGAATTCCTCAGTCCATTCAACGACAATGAGTAGCTTGTACAATGGTCTGGTGATTTTAGCATAGAAAATCATGAAGCGGTGGGGTAATACCCCACATGGCCCATAAATCTTTGCACACCTTTGTAATTAGTAGGCGATGGTAGCTCCAATATCAACTTGACCTTGCTGTTATCCATGGATATACTGTTCTTTGAGACAATGTGTCTCAATATCACACCATGTTTCACCCAAAACTGACACTTTAAAGGGTTTAGGGATATACGATATAATCGACATCGCTCGAACACTTTTCGTAAGCAAGCCAGATGGTCCGCCCATCAAGAGTGTGCACACATATCATCAATGAATACCTTTAACCACTGTAAGTGGTCTCTTTGAAGGCTCTGCACATCAATCGTTGAAATGTTGCTGGGGCATTGGTGAGACCGAAGGGCATAACCTTGTATGCAAATATCCCCCACATTGTATTGAAAGCTATCTTATGCGGGTCCTCTGGTGCAATGGACACCTGATTGTAGCCGGAGAATCCATCCAAGAAGCTGTAAGCTTCTTCACCAGCCACTCTTTCCAAAACATGTTCTGTATATAGGGTAGTGGATAATGGTCTTTCTTATTAGTAGCTGCGTTGACCTTTTTAAGATCAACACATACCCTAAGTTGTCCATTCGTTTTTGGCATTATTACGATTGGTGAAAACCAATCCGTATGTTCGATTTCATAGATGAAATCCGCACCAATGAGCTTGTCTATTTCCTTCTTTACAATTGCTGCATACTTAGGATTCATCTGGTACAGTTTTTGCCTGGTTGGCCTTGACCCTTCCATGATTGGAATCGTATGATATACTACTTCAGGTGGTACCCACTTCATCTCCTTGTAATTCCAAGCAAAACAGTCCATAAATTCCTTAAGGAGAGCAACGAGCTCATCTTCTTCAGCCAAAGTCATGTCCTTAGTAATGTATATGGGTCGAGCTTCCTCCCCTGGTCCCATCGAGCTTCCTCCCTTGGTCCCACAATATCAACTTCCTTGTTCCGTCGGTCCATCGTATGATATGAACAGCCCATCCTCCTTAACCCTTATTGCCATTAGTCAGAACACTTTTTGCTCGTCAACAATATAGGTTTTGAAGTGGTCGGGTACTGAGAGTAAGTCTGGTTTGTCCTCATTTTCACTTTTGGTTTTAGTCATGATCTTTCTAGCCTCACGTTCCGCTTCTACCAAGGCTTGATTGCATTTTCGATGCCCAATTTTTATAAGCTTAGGTGTTCCTAGCTCTTGAAGGGTGACTCTCTCCTTGTGTCTTCCTTCAAGTGATATCTTACTCAACTCCTCACCCCAATCCTTAGAAAACTCATCGTGTACCTTAGTGGCCTCAAGGTATCTCAGCCATTGGGCATTTGTGGGTTTTCTTCATAATAGGGCATTTCGTTAGGCAGTAAATCGTTTCTGTTTTCGCCACCTTCTAAGGTGTTGAGCATTGGTACGGCCTTGTATTATGGTCCCTTCTATACTAGAGGTCTCCTCTTCTGATGCTTCATCAAATGTCTGCTAATTAACCATACAAACAGAGGTCGTGGTGGGGACAGTTCCAGATTCCACATATTGGTCCCCCTGGGTTGCATCACATCTATGGTAGCTAACACATGCATCCAGTTTTCACTGAAGTCCGGAGGAGGAAGTGATGCATACATTTCCGTTTCCTCTTCTTCCTTGGAATTTTCCACAGAGGGCTAGTATATTTGTATAGATGTGGTCCATTCCGTTGTGACCGAATCATTACCGAACAATTGCCCTTCCATGGGGTGTGCTTTTTCCATGCTCTCACAACTATCTTTAAAATTTGTGAATCCCTATGCACATACACGTGATCTAATGCCCAATCATGCACCAATTTGGATTTCCTCATGAAGGGTCTCCCCAATATTATGTCATATGAGTTTGGTTAGTGGTGCAAGAAATCATGCACCAATTTGGATTTCCTCATGAAGGGTCTCCCCAATATTATGTCATATGAGTTTGGTTAGTGTAAGAAATCCATGACCACAAATGTATGATGGTAGCGAAACATAAAGAGTTTGAGTTTCATATTCTCTAGAAGTCTAATGGGCCTTGAAGATGTTCTGTTAGCCATTTTAACAGATTAGATTTACCTTTTTTAGATCGGGTTTTCCCTAGTTCTCCTAGCAACATTTTGTGATGATGTTAACCCCCGCCCCACCATCCAGGATCACCAGTGCTTGGTACCCTATGATGAATTAGGATTGTAGCCTTTGTGTTGTCGCTTTCGTAATAACGCCCCAGTTGATCTTAACGACTCGGGTTTTCCTTGTGTGTCTTAAGGTTCTTTCTGCCAAAGGTGGCAGAACCTCCTCTATAGTATCTGGATTTAGTCCGCCTTCTACCCATTCTTTTATGTCTGTCCTCCATAGGGTTGGTGAATTGCGTAACAGTTGCCCTAATGGCATTTGTACAGGCATGGATAGTACAACTGCAAGACTTCCTATATCTCTGGGTTCTTTGGAGATTGAGGGTTCTCCCCCCAGGTGTGTGTCTCACATTCATCCATGGGGAAGGAATGGATGGCCTCACCCTGCACATTTTCCTCAAACATTCTGGACATTATGATTGCTTGAGATCCCTCTTTTGTTTCTTTTGGAATTGGAGTAGGTACATCCAATTCCCTTTCCCTGGTTGGCTCGTTTTGTGGATATATTGTATCCCTGACCCGGTTAGGCCTTAGCTTGGCTTCATGAAGCCGTTGGCATTCTTTGACTAAGGCCCTAGCATCTTCGAGAATTCTTATTTCCTCATCGGCATTGGGGTACTCACCGACTCCTTTAGGAGTTGTTGGTTGCTCCCTTTGCTCCTCTAGGTCCGGCCCTTTATGGTTGATCCTTTGATCCCCCTCTTCTCTCGATTGGGTGGATCCAGTGTCGATCGTATCTTCTTCAGATCCATCTTGGATTGTGGCCCTTGTATCACCCTTACCCACTTTTTTCACTCTTCTCCTGTGGCCAATTCTGGAAATAGTCGTATCTGCTCGGTCCTTTCCCTTGTCTCCTAATTGAGCTTGGGATTGTGTTAGGACATTGAGTGGTGTGATATTTCTAGGTTGCACACTAATGGTTCGGATGGTGGCTTGATTGGCATTAGAAGTCAAACCACTTGCGTGGTATGGACAATCCTTGCATTGATCAAATGATCAACGCCACATTTAGTACAAGTGAGTACTGGCATGTCATTGGGCATAGCAGTCACTTGTTGGGGTTGGTACGTATGAACCATATTTATATTTGGGCACGGCAACTCAATGTGGCCCTCCATAGCCAAAACATTGTAGCGGTCCTCTTCTCAGGTTCAAATTCATGTCCTTGCCCTTCCACTGTATCGTGGTTTAAAACATAGGTACTGGCGTGTTATTCTATAGGACATAGAATTCAGGCGTGACCTTTGCAGTTTCCTCATAGTGCTCTCCGCTAAGTTCTACTTCACGTACCACATCAACATCTTCTGGTAGCTCTTCAATCAATACTTGGTTGATTTTAGCTACGGTGATTGTGGTGGTAGAACTGGTGGTGGCAGAGGTGAAGCGTCTTGTACTTGGAACATCCCCATAGGTAAGTAGAAAGAGTTGGGTTGTCTTGCAGTAGCAGTGACCTGTCCAGGTGGCACAAGTAAAGCCAATGGAGCTCTAAGTACTGGTAGTTGTGTAACATTTTGGAATGTTGGATATTTGCACATTGAAGTGTCATGATTCCCTAATTTTACATAGTGTGCACAATAGAGTAATGGCCTTGCTCTTAATTGTGGACATTCGGTGGTAGTGTGATTCAATCTACACATAGAGCACCACACCAATTCCCTGTGGGGATAAAGATGGTTATGCCCATGCCTAGATGTTTCTCTTCCCTCCTTTACTTTTAATTTCTCTAGTATAGCATTACTAAGCTCGTCCACAGTCATGTTTCTAACTTGCTTGCTCCGAGTTCCAACTTCTTGGTGACTCGAGACATGAGAAGTCGTAGTTGCTGGAAGATGTTCTGACATCTTCCGGTTGTGGCAATTCCAGCATATTATCTTCATATTCAATTGCCAGTTTGCAACATGCATCAAGAGTAGCTGGTGGGCTAGTACCAGATAATCATGCATCTTGTGGTCTCTAACCCCTCTCCGGGAGGCAAGGCAATAGTTGATCGTCAGTTAACCTCTCCCGTGGTTTACACCTTGAATTTAAGTACTTTATGCAACTGTGGCACAGGGCTGCATCTGTCACCACTTCTGGGCTGGGCACAAACACATTTTTGAGTCATGTGAAGTTAACCTTATCCTAGGCCTTGAGGGTTCAGAACCACTGATGCACTTTCCCTTCCAGAGTCAGTGAGAAGGCACGAATCATTATCTCACATCACTGGTAGGCCCGCAGGTTTCACATGTGGATTCAAAATTCTCTACATGTTGGATAGGATCTCTGTCCCCAGAGAATTTTTGGACGAGTTTGGAAATGATATGTGGCTTTATCTAGGAGGATTGGGATTCTAGAGTAGTGCCTAATTCTTTGACCATTCCTTGGCCCATCTTTGCCGCCATATTTAGCAGATGATATGTGGCTTTATCTAGGAGGATTGGGATTCTAGAGTAGTGCCTAATTCTTTGACCATTCCTTGGCCCATCTTTGCCGCCATATTTAGCAGATCTGTCCTTGTGGTTGCATTGAGGTAAATGGTTAGATCCATCCTTGGTCTTTGCAGGATTGCTCCCCCCCTTCCTAGACCTCGTCCTCTTCCTGTATTGGCTCTTCTAGGTATCTACGGTCCATGGTATGGTCCTACCATTGTACCTTGGAGTGGCTTATCATTAGTTGCCTCTATACGCCTTTGCAGAATTAAAAGTTCCATGTCTTGTAGGAATGTAGGATGATTAATTATCTACTCAATATCTTTTCTGGTATACAGATGGTCCTCCACTTTGCCCACCACTCTTGCTAGGTTATCCTCTTCTTCTATGGTTGCAAACCCTCCTCAGCTCTAGGCTCCTCATTTATGGGTTCTAAGTTTAGAATTTCTCCCTCACTTCTTCCCATGACCAATTCTGGCTCCTTACCCCGTGATTGGAGTAGGTTTAAAATTCCCATTTTCTTTTGCTCAGCTCTCACCCTTCAAGTATCGAGCTCTTGTTTCCTTAAGCTCAACTCTCGTAGAGCTGTCATTCCACCTTGCTCCTTCTCAGATCTAACTCTACTTCCTCTGAGGTGGGGAAGAATACTTGACCTATCCTAGCCACACTTTCCATGTCCCGTCTTATTCGGGGGGTGCCGGTGTTCGACAGCCTTGAATTTGACGTTTGGATGGGTACTTCTTGTCTTGGACTGAGTCCAAGACAAGAAGATTGTCCCGTCTTATTCGGGGGGTGCCGGTGTTCGACAGCCTTGAATTTGACGTTTGGATGGGTACTTCTTGTCTTGGACTGACGTTTGGATGGGTACTTCTTGTCTTGGTTGGTTGACAGACCCATGCCCGCGCAGATTACGCTTTTTCATCTCATGACTGGTTTGGAGACCAAAAAATCCCCGGGTGATATCAATGATACCACTGGACCTGGTTGGGGAGGGTGGTTTCTCCTCTTCCCCAAACCTAGAGTACCTCAGCCCTTCTTCCATGGATTCTTTACTACTAGTTTCAATGGTGGTTAGGTTCCTATGACACTCAGGTGAGTGCTTGCTGAATGACCTAAACCCACACTTTTTTGATAGGAAGATCCTGGGTGATTCGATACACTATTGTCAGGTGTAAGATCGTCTCCGATGAGCTTTCCAAATCTTAAGTGCATGTATGTATGAATTGATAAGATATTTTGATGACCCAATTTAATTTTGATCCAATTATGTCGATTTGTTTCTGAGGCCATGAGATTGCAGAGAATAGTTCACGGCGTGAAGTGTCAAAATATAGTTCACATCGTGAACGTTTTTCTACACTTTCATGTGTTCAAATTTTTTTGCTCTTAGGGTCAGAACCCCTCGTCCTTGTTATAGGCTTCCCTTATTTACCGACCTTCGTAGCCTTAGCCTGATTGTGCATTGGATTGGACTAAACAGTGAGTTTGCAGGAAAAGTTCACATCGTGAACAAAAAAGGGTTCACACCATGAAGGTCTTCTAAATGGCTCATGTTGTGAACAAATTGGTTCATGCCATGAAGAGTTTTGAAAAAGTTCATGGCATGAACGAATTTATGAACTTTCACTATTCTAAATCTTGTCAAACCTCATGACATCAGAGGTGTCAGGATAAGGTTACCTATTTTTGGCGAGGCAATCCCGTGATTTGCGACGTTAATTATTGTAGTGCTGATGTCGGGAACGATTCGTGACGTGAAGTTGTAGGAAAACGGTTTACGGCGTGAACATTTTTCTACAGTTTCATGTGGAAACTTCTCGTGTTCACTATTATGATTTTGGGTGCAAGATACTTATCCCCAACGGTTCCCAAAATGATTGTGCCACGTCTAAGGAGTGAAATACAAGTTCATGGCATAGTCAATGGCTCCTTATTTTTTGATTTTTGTGAATTTTAAAAAAAGAAGAAAATAGAACACCAACCTGCTCATTCACATTGATGCTTCCAATGATGTAAATATCAAAGTTAACTAGAAAAAATAGTGAAGCGCTATTCTAAGACCACTCCACCACACACATACACAACAACCACAACCAATTTCACATAATTTCTTACTTCCACAGAAATCTTATCCATTCCTTTTCTACACAATACACTACCAGAATGCAAGGGCAATCATAAATCTTATGCAATGGGAGCTGAAAATCTAAGAGGAAGGAAGAAACAAAGGTGTTTCCCCAACGCTGCCAAAAATGTTATGGACTACCACACCTCCAAGAGGGAACTCAATGCATTGACCTAAAGGATGAGCAATAGGTCACAAACTGCTATGGGGGACTTACCAATGCTTTAAATTTGAGTCCCTTGAGGCCTCCAAGCTCACTTGTTAAGCTCCACCTCCACGCTGTCACCATAGAGTCGCTTGCAGGCAATCACTCTCCCTCACTCTCCCACATAAGCATGAATCATACAAGCATAGAAGAGGAACAATGCGAGAATGCTCTCTCTCTCAAGACACAAAGAAGAGCTCTCTCTCTCACTCTCCCACATAAGCATGAATCATACAAGCATAGAAGAGAAACAATGCGAGAATGCTCTCTCTCTCAAGACACAAAGAAGAGCTCTCTATATCACAAAGGGGATTGTGTCTTTTCATTTATGAGAAAATGCCTTGTATACATTTGGCCCTTATTCACACTTGGGCACCCAAAACTTACTTAACTAGGACTTGGGTGGCCAATATCTCATAATGTACAACTTTTATAGTGCTGTTTCATGACATTTATTAATGTCCTCAATGCCTTATATACATTTGGCCCTTATTCACACTTGGGCGCCCAAAACTTACTTAACTAGGGCTTGGGTGGTAAATATCTCATAATGTACAACTTTTATAGTGCCGTTTCATGACATTTATTAATATCCTCAATTGGAGGATCATGTTTGTTAATCCAAAATGGGATTAACACTTAGTGGAGTAGTTTCTTTCTACCTTGGAGAGCCTTATGTTTGCATACTATATTGGCTTGGAACCATCCTTATTATGCTTCTTAGATTAAGTTTGGATCTTGTGTATCCTCCAACAAGCTTAGCTAGGGTGGCCTTTACTTCTCCATGAGCATCCCCTACCTGCTTCTTACCTTTTTTCTTTTAGTAGGGCGTCTGCTCTTCATCAGCATCATCTGAATGTGAACTAGACTCAAAGTCAGAAGTTTCTTTTCTAGATTCAAAATCAAAATACTCTTGCTCCTTCTCTTTACCTTTTTTAGATCTTTTGTTTTTCTTCTTTGGGTCTTTCTGGTTTGGCTCAGTATCCTCTCTACCCTCATTGCACATTCTACCACTTGTTTGAATAATGTAAATATTTCTAGATCTAACAATGATACTACCGTCTAAAGATTTTTGCACAATCCCCTTACAAACCAGTGGCTTTATGTGAATACTGCTGGCTTGTTAATTTGGTCCATAGGTATGCTCTGAATTTTGTTGCATAATCCTCTAGGTCGCTTCTTTTGTGACAACCTCTACAACTTTTCCAACACCTCTATTCTAGTTTTGTCTCTCTGAAACCTCTTCAAGAAAGCCTTCTTTACCTCATCAATTGTTTGGAAGTGGTCCAACCCATATTGTGCATACCATTTGGTGACTCTTCTTCCTAGAGTTGTTCTCTATCTTCTAAACTGCTAGTGCTATAGTGGCTAAAAATGTCATTTTGAATGTAAAGATGTGTGAATCTAGATCTTCTTCACTCGAACCTTTGACCTTTGAACACTTTAAGGCCATTACATCCAACATCAGTTGTTTGTATCTTTCTTTTTTTTGCCTTATGTTCTAGAGCTCTAATTCTTGATTTCCTTTCCCTTGATTCCTCTGAGGTTCTTGTTCTTGTTCTTGATTCTCTTGATCTTGATTCTCTTGATCTTGATTCTAGTGCTCTAGCACCCTCATAGCCTCTTGTTTGTTACCTAGATACATAAGCAACTAGGTATCCAAGTTGAAATATGTACAAGAGTACAAGGAAAATACTTCCAAAATTATGTGCAAAAAATGAAGGCAAATGCTACCTTCAAAGCACATGATATTATCCAAAATATCAAAATATCCTTATAAAACCATGGATAAAAGCATAGAAGCTCCTCGAATCCATGAAAATCATAGTTAATCAAAAAAATCAATGCATGCCATCTAATGGTCATTAATCATGCCAAAATAAGTATTAAAATTGGTGGCCAACTCATCAATCCGGAGTATATGAACGTGATGTCGTTCAAGCAAAACTCCAAAGTAAGTAAGTGAAAATACATGTGTGTAGTACTCATTAAAAAACCCTAGACACAAGTGATCTAGGTAGAACCTGATGAGTCCATATAAAACTTGGAAAACATCCAATAAAATCCACCAAAACAAATAGATCAACTAACCCATGATAGAATTTATCTTAGGCTTAAGAAATTAAGCATAGACCACACTTAAACAAGTGCAAAATAAATTATCATGGAAAAGTGTCAAAGGTGAGACACACTTTGAATGCAGATTATAGCCATCATTGAAGAAATTAAGGAACATGTCCAAAAAGAATGGCTAAATAATGGTAAAAAATCATGAAAACATCGTTCAGAATTAATCCAAACAAAAATAAATACTAATACGAGGTACAATCGTATTAGTAATATGCGAATAACCTGCATCTATCTAATGTGAGCATGAGAAAATATACTTCAACATTAAATAACCCTAAAAAAATATTAAATTCTTGAGAAAAAGAATTATCATGATTTTTTTCCTAATTTTTCCTAAATTTATAGGGCCTCAAAATACGATAATTTTGAATTCCACCAAACCTATCTTATGGCATTCCAAACCTATATTTTTAAAGAAATTTTTTAGCAAATAAATTTGTTAAAATACCATTGATATTTAAAAAAATATCAATTTCTAGGATTTTAAAAATAATTTCTAGAATATTCCTAATTTCTCTTGAGAATCCCATCGTTCATGAAATTTCCAATTCTGCCCAACAATTCTCAAATCCAATGAAAATTTATAATTTTAATGGATTTTCTAAATTTTTGGGTCAAAAAATATATTTTAAAAGAAATTTAAATGGTCACGGGTGCCCGAATGGACACACCACATGCCAATCCCCAACCCCACATTTTCCAAAAAATTTAAATAATCTTTGTCTAATTTTCTACTAATTTTCAAGAAATTTTTAAAAATTTTTAATTTATCCCGAATGCATAAGAGTACGAACGGTCAAAAAATTTTGGAATCCCAATGGTTTTCCTGGAAAACAGGTCCCGGAACACAAGAAGCCAATAGTTTCGAAAAAATGAAAAGATAAAAAAAATCAAAATGTGAAAGGTCAAAAGTTTTCAAAATCCGAAAGATCAAAAGATTTTCCAGAATTCGGAAAGCCAATAGGTTTCCCGAGAATGTGGAAAGCCAAAGGGTTTTAAGAAAATAAACTCAAAAAATTTCAGAGAATTTTTTATCTCAAATTTCATATTTTCTTTTTTTATTTGGCTTTTTTCCAAGCTTTTTTTAAAGCATTGAAAAGCTTTTTATAAAAAAAAACTCTTTTGATATATATTCAAAAGTTTTAAATAAACCTTTTAAAGCTTAAGGTTTTAAAAACCTTAAAAAAAAATTATTTTGGGGGGAGGGGGGTGCGCGATTTTTTGCCCAGCGCTACAAGCGCCCCCCCTCCCCCCCCGGCGCGCGTGATTTATCTTGAGAGGGAGAAGCCCCCTCCTCTCTCCTCTCTTCCATTCATCTCCCATCTTTCCTCTTTCTCCACGCCTCCTTCTCTGTTAACAGAGAGGAGGATTAACTATTAATTAAGATTACCTTAATCATAATTAAAGTTTAATTCTGATTAAAATTTAATCAATTTGTGCCTAATATATAAGGGGCGTTCACCAACGGGAGAGGAAAATAGAAGAGAAATTCAGATTTGAGAGGTGAAGAGGATCCCACACACATAGAAGAGCATTCCATGCATCAATTGACTGCCCCACTCTGCATTTTAGCAGAAATTTGGTAGAAAATGGATAACATATCCACGGAAAATCCGTAAAAATGTATTAAAAATATATTTTTTCCATAAAAAATACTCAAAAAATTTCTAAAAAATTAGGAAAAATTCCTAAAAATTATAAAAAATTCAGGGAATTCACTCTACCACAAATATTTGCAATAAAATGTGTGGTATTTTGGTAAAAATTTTATAAATACTTATTTTAAACCATAAAAAATTTAAAAAAAAAGCATTAAACTCACGGAATTCCTTTGCAACGTCGATTCGTCCATTGAATAGAAGAAACACACATTCCAACCACCATATCGATGATCCACGTGATAATCATCAACACAAATCAACAAAATAATATTTTTATTTAGTAAATATTAAAATTTACTTCAAAAAATATCAAAAATTACAATAAGAAAGAAAAAATAACAATAATTAACTAGAGATTACTGTGATACCACTGTTAAAACCCTAAGATCTCTCTAGATAATTGTTATGCATAAACATGCATAAAACAGGCATAAACACATCCACCCGACCACCCTCGAGCGCCCAAGGGCGAGCGCCCAAGGGATGCACACATGAATTATAATGAAGTAGATCATACCTTTACCTTGATGTCCTATACCATCAAGAGGTATAAGTCCAATCCAACCGCATGAAGCTATAGTGTGAAATGGTAGGTGAGTAGATATAATCCTCTATATACAAGAGAACATCATATCATAACCTAGCCTCAAGATAGCATAGCCTCCCTTGAGTGTGTCCAATGCCCCTATTATATAGGAGGGCCCTCAAGTGACTCTTGACTCTCCATTTTCCATGTGTGACCCTTGGATGCCTGACCCTAACCTTAACCCTTAAGGTTAGTCCTAACCTATGCTCCACTAGAGTTTGTTCCCATGCTCCTATGCTCACAAGCCTAATGTGGGTTAGCCTCCTAGTATATGCACACATAATGTGCATATAATAGTAGAAGCTTTATCAAAGTCAGTCATTGATGCAGATGGTAGGTCATGTAGAGGGGCTTCCGTGAGGAAGAGGCTTGTAGCTTTTTGCATAGCATTATAGAAATCAATTAGGGTTGGATCCTCTTCCATGCAGTATGGTATTGTCAACTTTGTCTCGTTAACCATCATGATGATTCCATTGCTAGAGCAAAGCATAGTGGTGCTTGGGCAGCAATAGTCCATTTATGCCCCAAGATCAAATTTGCTTCCAACACATACTCAACCACAAAAAAACTTGCAAGTAAGGGGTTAGTTTCAATATACATTGTATGTTCAAAGTACCCCAAAATTGGCATGTTCAAGTCTTGTGTGAATGCAATTCTATTAGGATGAGCCGTGAGTGTTAGTTGACCTAACAAATCCCTTAACTCGAGGGTCATGAGATTGTGCTCTCATCATTGTGGATAAAGCTGTGCTGCTTGGATTGTGGTGATTTTATTGGAAAGTTCTAATTCAACCATAATTCTTGGGATATTCGGAGTAATGTTGGATGTTCCATCTCCTCCAAGGTCTCTCCCTCCTGTAATAGCAATTGCATAATGCCTGCAGGAGTGTTCAAGGTGACTGTTTGCATGGGTTCATCAATTGAATACAACGAGTCATGTACCCAAGTTCCACCAATGATGACATCATACTCAAGGGAATCTGGGGTAACATGGAATCTAAATTCCACATTGCCACTGATTGTTCGAGTAGCATAGTTAAAAAAACCTGGAACTTTAATGTTTTGTTCATTGGCACCTCTTGCAACCATAGTTAAAAAAACCCAAAACTTCAATGTTTTTTCCATTGGCACCTCTTGTTGCAAGATCATTGTCTTTAGTGATGATTTTAGGTTGTCCTAATGACACCCGTGTCTATTGTCATGATGTTATGACTAGCTCGAGGAGATAATCAATGCGTGCTTGCAACTTCATTGCCCCCTGTAGGGAAATCTAACCATACCATGATAGAATTCCCGTGTCAGTTTTATATTCCCATTCACTTTCATAAGGGATTCATCGAATTCCTCACATGTGTTCTCAACCGTATCATTCGTGCAATTTGCCTCTAATGACTCTTCTGGAGAGAGTACGTCTTCCTCTTGGAAGGGAAAGCGATAATCCTCCAGTTTCAGTATTTTGGTTGCTTTTGTAAGTTTAACATTATGAGGTTCAATCACAAACAAGTGATCTTGTATGACACTCAACAATGCTAAAGCATGCTCTCTTGAGCTTGCTCTTTGTGTTCTGCATATGTCGTGATCATGATTTTTAGTTTGGGGTGGTTGGGCAGGTTCTAGTTTCTTGATTTGTCTGTGAGGTGCATTGAGTGACGAATCAAAACTTATTTCATTCTCAATAAGTGATGTACTAGAATTTGTTTCATCTTTTGACTTTCCTTGAATCGTCAGGTTTTCATTATGTTTGCCCATGCGACGAGAATGAACTTTATTTTTTGCTTTTTTGTTCTATGTATGAGTGGTAGCCATTGAGGTTGATGCTTCTACATCATGTGTAGCTTTTAGCTCTTTTGGGCTTAGGTTCTCCACAGTCTCCTTTCCATTATCCTTTATTTCAACTTTGGTATCGACTGTTTGTTGCCCCTTGTTTTTCTTGGGTTTAGAAGATTTTGCTTCCTCTTTTGGTTTTTGCTTTAACACATGCTCTTCTACCCATTTAGAAGTGTTTTTCTTTTGCATTATTTTTGAATGTTTTTCATGTCTTAGCTTGTAAGCGTGTAAGCACATTCAAGGGTACCGTGGACAATTGCCCATTCTGCAAACTCAAGATGTAAAGAGTTATATTCTGCAAGACAGGTTGTATTGAAACAACTCGCTTGTGCAATCTTGGAATATGTGATCGATGCCACATCGTTCACATATAGGTTGCAAGGTGTTCGTGACCGCCCGTGGGCATGGAAGTATTCCAAACTATGCATTTTGCCACTTTGTGCGGTCCACGACAAAAGAAACACTGAAGTGTTCATTGAACTGTCTCTTGAGAATTTTTGATCCTTTGAACTGTGTTTGGTTGGGACACAGAATGTAAGATTCCTCCCCAGCCTCTCAAGATGTCCAGCATCTTCCCCCTGTAATTAAATCCCTCTTCAGAAATATAAAAGATCTTGTTTTTGCCTTTTTTGACCTAGATAGAGAAAATGTTCTAGAGAGAGAGAACATTCAAATTTTGAATATTTTTGGATGGAAAAATATCTCTTCTTATTAAAATAAGTTTCCCTGAAACAGAAGTTCAAAAATATTTTCAGAAGGTGCATTAGAAATCAAGTGTTCAAGAGGCCTTATCCTAGGGGTCCAGATTTTCGAAAAATTTCAAATTAAGGTTTTGAGGGGCCAATCAAATTCATCCAAATGTGTGGAGAAGATAAATAGAAGAAATAAAGAAAATCCCCCCAAAAATGAGTAAATACTCACATAAGATGAATAGTGGACTAAGGACCAAAGGAAAAGCTAAAAAAATGGATTTTTGACACCTCACAATGGGGAATCCCAAAATGATGTTGCCATCTTGGGACAGTTGGCCCTAAAGTGTCTCGACTCATTGCACTCAAAACACAGAGGGTCTGGAAGAAGCAGCATACGAGCGGGGGACAAAAGAGTTGCTTTGTCGCCCTCTGTTGTAGTAGGGAAAATTCTGTTGGGGTTTCTTATAGGGTTGATCTTTAGGATTTGCCTCAGGGTAAGATCTCTTTTGAGGCTTAGGTTTGTCAGTCCTCAATTCTTTCACAAGGGGCTTTGCTCGTATGAAAGCATCTTGTAATGAGCTTGGCCTCATTGCTTCAAGGCGGGAATCTAAGGGTTCATTTAACCCTTGGCAGAAACGAGCCACTTGCTAGGAAGTAGTCATAGCTGGGGCATACTTTCGAAGAGTGATAAATTTGGAATAGTAGTCCTCAAGAGTTAAGCTGCACTGCCTAAGACAAAAAAACTCATTCATCTTTATGGATTCATGGGAAGGGGGAAGATATCTTTCCTTCACGGCCTGCTTGATGTCTTCCCACGTTTGAGAATGCTCGGTGACTCCCTTGTCCCACGGAACCACTGTTTCCACCAGAGTTTAGCATCTTCGATGAGGTGAAACCATGCAAGCATAGACTGATTTGCTTCTCCACCAGTACCAGCGGGCAGAGAAATAATCGTCCATCGCTTCAATCCAAACTTCAGCATCCGTCTCAATCTTTGAACCTTCTCCTTTAAAGGAGGGTGGTTGCATTTGCTTGAGCAGGAGCTTCTTCTCCTGGATATCAATGTAAATTTAGCACATTGGGAAGTAGAGGGTGATCGTCCTGGCCATCATTGTAAAAACAATTTTAAGATTACAAGATTCATACTTGCACAATGCTTATTTTGGAGAACAAAACATCGAAATCATTTTATTTTCAAATATTTACAAGAATGAGTTTTATTACAAAGATCTGAGACTAATATAATTAGTCTTATTTGCCATTTAGGGAAATTCCTAAGCTTGACTATGACATAAGGGTAGAGCGGTCCACATAGGTGAAATATGGGGGCTCCGCTGTAGTTTCTAAGACTATAAAAACTGATGGTAAGGGTGGTAGACTCTAGATTGGGGTAGGTCAAATATCATAGGAATTTCTCTTTTATCTTTTAAATATTTCTCATACATAAAATAAATTTAAAATTTATCTTTGAATTTAAATAAAATATCCATTAATTCCAATATGCTAAGAAATTCACTTTTCCCATTTAAATGATTGAATTCCAAATGTCATAGGAATTTCTCTTTTATCATTTAAATATTTCTCATACATAAAATAAATTTATCTAAAATTTATCTTTGAATTTAAATAAAATATCCATTAATTCCAATATGCTAGGAAATTCACTTTTCCCATTTAAATGATTGAATTCCAAATGTCATAGGAATTCCTCTTTTATCATTTAAATATTTCTCATACATAAAATAAATTTATCAAAAATTCATCTTTAAATTTAAATAAAATATCCATTAATTCCAATATGCTAGAAAGTTTACTTTTTCCATTTAAATGATTGAATTTCAAATGTCATAGGAATTCTCCTTTTATTATTTAAATATTTTTCATACATAAAATAAATTTATCTAAAATTCATCTTTGAATTTAAATAAAATATCCACTAATTCCAATATGCTAGGAAATTCACTTTTTCCATTTAAATGATTGAATTTCAAATGTCATAGGAATTATGATAGTATAACTATCTTTTAGCCTTAAATTTAATTTATGGATTTATCTTATAATATTACCATAATTTTCAAGCATATAAGTATAAAAAATCATTTTCTTAACCTCTAGCTTCACAAGCCTAGAGTTTGATTTGTGAATTAAGAATTTCTCCATGAGAAGCATCAATTGAATAGAGAATTGGTCATAGGAATGACCATTCTTTGGGGGAGAGAGAGATAAATATAAAAGCATTCTAATTTAAGCATAAAAGTAAACTTTTCTTAATTATTCATTAAAACACTTAACAAAAGCTTGATTTGCATTATAAACACTTAATTAAGAAACGTCTCAAGCTTGAGAGGGATTGAGAAGTGAAAACATTGAGAATAGTATAGAAAAAACCATAAAATCACACTTTACCTGATGTTTTTGCTTGCTTCTCTATCATAGAAGAAGCCCCCAACCAATCAATTGGTTTGTGTGTTGAAAGGAAGTTCCAAGGATGGTTGAAGAGAGAGAGAGAGAGGCTCCACTCTCTACAAAAGTAGAGGATTTTTAAGGGATAATAAAAAATATTATTATTTTAGTATTATACTGACATGGTATAGTTCACAGATTTTTTTACAAAGTATTAAGGATCTAATTATAGGCGAGCGAGGCCTCTAACCAAGTCCAACTAGGTTCTAGAATTTTCCAGGTCAGTTTGGCTGAATTTGGACAAGATTTGGACCTAGTTTGGCTTCCTTTTGATTTGGTTTGATCTAGGGGAGAGGAGAGATAAAAATATCACAATTTTTTTGAGTTAAAAACTCCACCACACGTGTGAAATAGGCGCCTCCTTGAAGTCCCCCTCTTCTCCTTACCAAGGTGTCAAAAATGTATCATTACACCTAAAATATCTCATTTTTTTAAGTAATATCTCATAGTTTTTTACTAATAAACCTTGTACTCAGTCAACTCTTCATCTTATGTGGGCATTTACTCATTTTTGGGTATTTTCTTTTATTAATTGTATTTATCTCCTCCCCACACTTGGATTGATCCTATTGGCCCCCCATAGGAACCTTAATTGGACCATTATCCAAAAATTTCTAAAAATCTAGACCCTTAGGCTAAGGTCCTTTATACATATTTTCAATTCATTCCAATTACACATTGAAAAGTTCTTTTTGAATTTTTGTTTCATGGGAAACCATTTTAGACACTAGAAGTATTTTTATATCCAAAAATATCTCAATTTTGGATTATCTCTCTCTCTAGACATTTTCTCTCTCTAGGCCAAAACATGATCTTTCTTTTATTTTAGAGAGAGGAAAAATTATAAGATCATAAGGGGAGGTTCTTACACCTATACACCTCAAAAGCTGGAGGGAGGAATCTTATAAAGAGTGGGAGCGTTTATAGCTTTGTGTTTTATTAGGATTTTTTATTAGCTTCTATGTTTGTGCTTTTGTTTCTCTACAGAGTGTGTGGATATGTAGTCATGTCTTGTACCGGATTTGTATCAATGTTTCAAATTATAGTCTACATATCTCTATCTCATGATTGTCTCAGATTTGTTTTAGTTTTGCTTGCATGGAATTCAATACTCCTGCATAGATTCCTTTCTCTTAGTATACACAAATGCATGAATTGAACATTGTCTTAGTGAACATATGGGAGACATTGTGTAGGTACGTATTTTCATGAAGACATATGCATGCGCATGTGGGTGTGAATATATACATACATGTAGAAATTTCTTACTTTTAGCAGTATGCATATACTTGTCTATGTGACATTGACATTGTTTCTCTTCCATGGCAACTTGGACATACATGCATGCTTCTTCCCATGGTGTTCTTTGTTGCATGGTCCATGATGGGAATGGGTTTCAATATTCTTCTTCCCATGGTGTACTTTGTTGCATGGTCTATGTAGTTTTTGTTGGAACAAGCTTCCCGAGATCTTTATATGCTCATTGTTGTCTCAATGTGGTCTATACAATCTATACATCCCATACATGGTTGGAATGGGTTGTATGTGATCTCTATATGATCGGTCTTCTTATGGTGTACCGTACATGGTTGGAATGGGTTGTATGTGATCTCTATATGCTTGGTCTTCTCATGGTGTACCGTGTATGGCATTCCATGTGGTCTATATATGGTCGGAACAGACTACCCACCACCATTGATATCTTTATATGCTCGGTGTCATCTCAATGTGCTCTAGATAACCCATGTGATTTGCATATAGTTGGAATAGACTCTATGTGTTCTCTATATGATTAGTCTTCTCACAGAGTGCTCTATATGGTCCACGTGGTCTCTGTACATGGTTGGAATGGGCTAGTCGAGATCTTCACATGCTCATGCAATTGTCTTGGTTTGGTTTATACAATCCATCTGTCTTGGACATGAGTGCAATGGGGTCTATGTGATCTCTATATACTCTCTCTTCTCAATATGTGTTCTCCATCATGTAGTCCATACATGGTCGTAATTATAATCAATTCACTAATATAAGATTAATTATGGTTTAATTTATTACTCTTTTATCTTGTGTGTACAATGAGGAAAAGAGAGAAAAATCCTCCAAATTGATGGAGTAATTAGTGTAATTGGATGTTTTGAAGTAGCCAAACACACTTAAAACACTTAAAAATATCAATTTTGACTACTCATATGATCAATTTGGACATGAAAAACCCATTTTTTATTTTTTAATTCTTAAAAATCATTAATCATCGTTTTAATTAAAAAAACTAATTGATTAAGAAAAAGTAGTCAAAATAAATAGTTTTTTGGTGTTTTCTAGAACTTCTTTTGTGGGTTAAGCTACCTATGATCTAGGATAACACTCTAAATCACTAACATACAATAAATAACTCATCTATGGAGCCAAAATTAAGCAATATAGCTCAAAATATCTCTATGTTAAACTTTTAAGAGAGTAAAAAATCAACTGATATTCATTCTAATGCATATTTTGATGCAATTTAATCCTTATATATGCTATGCACATGCTATATGAATACTAAAAACTACTCTTTAAGTAATCAAAATCAACTAGTATGCCTATTTTGATATAGTAAACATTGCAATCTAAACCTAACATATGCTATGTACATGCTATATGAACACTAAAAACTATTTTACAAACAATAAAAACAAGAAATCAAAATAACTCTACTAAAAACTACTCTACAAGCAATCAAAACAAAAATTTAAGCTACCAAGCATTCTTTTATGCACAAAAAGAGAGCAAAAATTTGTTAAAACTTGCACAAATCTCCATCAAAACCACTCTTTTTATGGAAATCCACTACTCAAAAGAATGGGTTATGGGTAGATGTGAAGAACAAACAATAGAAAAAGCTAAAAGATTGCTCCCCAACAGAGCAGGCCAAAAATGTTAGAAACACATTCTTAGGAGATTACCTTAGCAAGCTACAACCGTCATTGGAGATATTTCTAATGTATGAGCTTGTAACCCTAAAGGTATCCAAGCTCCACATCCTTGGGTAGTAGTTTCCGTTGCCTTCTCTCGTGATCATTGTCACACTGCTGCATTACACTATCCCTACTCTACAAATCATGTCACCTTCTCTCGTCTCATGAGCATTGTCACATCGTTGTGTTACACTACAGGTCCTTGTCCTTGCTCTCACCTCACAAGCTTATTAGTATGCATTAGAGAAGAAGATTAAAAAGAGGATTAGCACAAGAGCAAGACTCTATTACACAATGGGAGAGTATGTTATATTATAAGAGAAAATGACATATATAAGCCCATAATGTTCACACACACTTAAACTATGGCTGACTGGGGCCCCAAGCTCACAAGGAATCCATTCTAGCTTGTTGCCACACATTCTTAAAGAGGAATCGCCAAAAGTATTCCATCATACCATTTCCCAGGAGCTTGTCGAAGTTGTAGATTTGGACATCGTTACTTCATAGATTGATCATACATGCTTTTGGTGTCTCCATCTTTGCTATTTGATGTATATTTATAGTGGCAAATCATGTTAACCCCAAAATGAGTTAAATCCTATTAACCCTAAAATGGGTTAAATCTTGTTAACCCCAAAATGGGTTAACAAACAGAGACCACCATCATTTCATGTGTACGTTTCAACCACACCAATCGAGTCAAAGATTCTAGCTTGCCATTTGTATGACCCTAGGTACGTATAAAAATGAGCTCTATAGGCTCCACCTTTAGGTACGTATAAAAATGAGCTCTATAGGCTCCACCTTTAGGTACGTATAAAAATGAGCTCTATTGGTTCCACCTTTAGGTACGTATAAAAATGAGCTCTATAGGCTCCACCTTTAGGTAAGATAGATGTACAAAACCATTGGTTATTGCCATTGGTGCATAGATTTAACAACCATTGGTCATTTTGCCATTTCTGCATGCCATAGCTTACAAGAGATTTCTTTACTATTACCACTTGCGAGATGAAATTTGAAGATACAGATGCACAAGTGAAATTCTGGAAATCCCCCATGCAATGATGATGAGAAATGGATTTTCAATATAGCCAATTTTGAGGCTTTATGCCCAAGCCAATTGGAATTAGTTTGGCTAGTATCCAATGGTGGCCAATGCTAAACAGGGAGCAATCATGTCATTTCCACTTTACACAATGTCTCAACCACCATACAACATAGTATGTTGTGAGAAAAGAGAGGTGGAAGGTAACAGCAAGAAAAAGAAGCACTCGCCCATAGTCAGAGGATTTTACAATAGTGGCAGAGTGGAGTTGTTCAGCCTATTGACATCCCAAGAATGAACTCATGGGTTAGAAGGTGTGGAGCTTGATTAAACAACTAGGGTTGCATCTCGCCAATCGTAGGGTAACAACACCTTTTCTTCTCTGTGTATAACATGAGAAATAGCATTTTCATTAATATTCCATTGTGTAGGAGGGTGATCTCATTAAACTAGCATCTAGATTGATAACCAATCTCTTAAAATCTAGGCATGGTAGTTGGCTTGCTTAGCAAAGTAGGCACAAGATCATAAGATCTTCTCTATGATGATGGTGTTTCAAATATTGCCAATGGTTTTCTACAAAGTGCCACAAGGTGCTTTGTTTCTTACAAGGAAGACAAATTGGGGTGAGCACCAGCTTGGAGAACCAGCTTGGAGAACTTGATGTAAATAGGGTTATGGCATGATAGACACCTCAACCCGTGTGAATATTGCTGCAAGAAATAAGAGGGAGGCATATGCATTATACATCAAGGAAACTAGAAGGGGACAAGGAGGTAAAAATATGCAAGAGAAAAGATACACAAAATGATGTAGTGAAAGGTAATGCTACCCATCGACCGTAATATGTAAGCCATGTAAATTAATGCCCAAAGGGGAGACTAAGGCAACTCCACTTTGATATCATGAAAAAGATGAGTACTCACAAGGCATCTAGAGGAAGATGCAAATGTGCAAGCTAAACTCCGGTAAATCTAGTATATGTTCTAGAGTAAGATATTCACAAGACATTATGGGCCATTTGGAGAACTCTAATGAACACCGGGGTCAAGTGTTTAGGGTGGGTCCAACAAGAAGGGAAATGTGGTTGCATCATCTAAAATTGTGGAAAAGGAGTGTCATCACCATGGTTCTACTCATCACAAACCCATCAAGGGGGTAGCACATCACAAATGATGTGGTTATGCGCAATAATGATGTGACACACACTTGGAAACCTGACCTCAACATCACTCCTATTCCAACTCTACCAATTGTGTGGCTTGTAGCCTGTGGCACAAAACTTACTATGGATGAGTTTGTATCTCTAACAAGAGGAGGTTTTATTATTGAGACATGGAGGACATTATTGGCACCCTCTAAGTGTAACATACCCATCTTCACTAATAAAGAAATGTCCATGTAATTATGAGTTTTTATGGTATAAAAATCAATGATTTTATTATTTGAGTCATTTCTACTTAGAATCTTCAAATTTTAAGCCCAAATTTGGAATTTGCGTGCGATTTTACCCTAATATAAGATTTTACAGCATCCAAAACGGACACCGGATCAAGCCTATACGCAAATTTCAGTCATTTTAGTTAAAAAACGGCGACCTTTAAACCTTAATAAATGCACGACCGGGCGTCCGATTGATGAACGGTCAGAATCCCTATGACCAGGAGAAACTCCCGGACATTAAAAAATTCGCCCCTCGAGGCGGTCCGGCACGCAAATCAAGGCGGGTGCCCCAAATTTGGATACCCTGTCCCAAAATTTGGGCCGTACACACTAACTAGGGTGCCCGTACGATGTCCGCCCAAGAACCAAAGGACGGCCGCCCACTGTATGGCTTACGTGGACACCCATGCTGCCCCAGACCAGATAAGGTACATGCGTACCACTCCTTTCCCGGACAACCGACACCGTACCTTTCCCCTAGACCCATGCAGGCCACTGATCCATAGCCTTTGAAGGTACACCGTCCTTTCGTCCTTGCTTTGTGCAGTGCCCGTACCCATACCCCTCAGCTATATAAACCCCGTGGGGTGCTCCACAGGCAGCACGCATTTCTGTGTAGCGTATGCCCTGTTGTACCGTCGTCCGTACCGCCATCCGTCCCTGTGTAGCGTACTTGCTGCAGTACAGCCGCCCTTGCAGTCACCCCTCTCACACCCCCTCATTTGTCTCTTTTCAGATAAGCCAATTTTCCTCCATCCCCCTCTTGCTAGGAGCCAGTGTCCTTAACTCTTCTCCCCCCCCCGTGTGAAGAGACTTACAACAGCCCCTCACAGTTTCCAGCAGCCCCTCACAGTGCTCTCCACGTTTTTAGCCTTAAGGACATCTCACAATTCCCTCCCCCCCCATTTGCGTAGACTTTAATAAGGGTTTTTTGCCTTAAGCAAGGGTTCGTGCGTCATACTCTTTTGCTCATACGGTGAGCAAACGAGCTTAGAATTCAAATCCGACTGAAGTGTTTCGATCGTAGCAGCGAGCTCTACAAGGTGATGCCTAAGATGGCCTCTTCTCGGAGATGTCAAAATATCACCTCAAGAGGAGCACGTAACAACGAGATGGGGGAAGATGCCCCCAACGCGGCTCCAGCCCTCCCTTTTCAAGCTCCTCAAGGAAATGGTGGCCAAGTTAGCTTGGTTAATTTTTTAAAAGAAGAGATTTTCCTTAAATTAGTGTTAAAAATGAATGGTATCTTTTCCTTTTAAAATGATGACATAAAAATTGTATGAAGTTGCGAATTATGTGATGCTGTATTCGATAAATTGCATTGAAATTGTTATCTTCACGAATTGTGAATGCTCTATTTAAATAAATTGCTTTGAAGTTGTTATCTTTAGAATTCAAGATTTTTTTTGGCTTCAACGCTAACTCCGTTCCGTGCTTGTGTAGCTGGGCGGTGTTGTTAGCAAAGCCCGGGAATGACCCAAGGTATCTCTCATACCTTTGGGAGAATAAGGATCGCCGATTGAGGCGAGAGATTATGAGGCTGCCTAGTTCTGAGGGCCCAGGCTAGTGCGGTAAATAAGCCCACCCTAGTGTGCAGACATCCCTCTAAGGGGCGGGAGGATCGAGCGATGGAGCCTGAGAGGGCGATAGGCCGGCTTGAGTCCTCGCCAATAAGGTGTATGGTCCCGTAGGGTTTTGCCCAGCATGTAGAGGTTGGAAGGCCGAATTCTAGATCATCAGCAGAATAAAGGAAAAGAATAAGAGAGCCAGTTTGGCTTATATGGAATTGACTCATGTATAAACTTTTTATATAAATATATCTTGTATTTGGCATGATTGCATTGTGTAAAAAGGCTGTTTTAACAAACCTTGTGAAAAGGGCCTTAATTAAGGAATATGTTTATTTATGTCAAACAGTGTGGTAGGATTAATTAGAAAATAAATTGATGCGTGAGTAGGGTGGAAAGTGGGAGGATGGAATGCCCCGACGGCACCATCCTACGGACGGGTGGACCCGATTAGTCGGGTAGCTTTCCAACAGATTAAGTGAAAGCCCTACGCTAGATAATTAGGTTCTTGGGCAACTCTATTCTAGAAGACTAGGCCAGCGGCGTTGTCTCTAGAAATCAAGTCTAGTAGTTGCCCAATTTATGATCAATTTCCCTATGGGTGATTTGATGTTTAGAAAATCACGCTCCCCCTGCGGGATAGAACTAGGTCATACCTATGAATCGTATCCTTGAATCTCTACAAGGTCAAGATGTCGATGAATAGGAAATTTTTCCCAAGATAAGACTTAGTGGACTATCTTAAGTGTTTCTCCCATTTTAGAAGAGAGGAACCTTACAATTGGTATCAGAGTGAGTTTAGCTCCTAGGAATTGCCATTTAAGGACTGTTTTGTAATAAATGTTTTACCTAACATCCTACTAAAACAAATAAGTTGAATTGATGTTTGAATGATTGTAGGAAGAGGAAGATGCCTACTCCAAGTTTCTAGTTTTCCACGAGACTGCTAGTCACTCCTCGAATTTCGAGTTCCGCGACACCATGGTGCAGATATTAGAGAAGATATCCCTCCCTCATTTCTCTCGTATTCAAAGAGGATGGGGTAGAGATTTCTGGAGTCGTGGGCCGAGATACTTCTTCATCCAAGCAGATCAAATTGGGAACCTCACCACCGACCTTAAGCGGATTCGATGGATTGAGAAGCTGAAGATGATCCGCTTATTTTGGTTCGTCGATACCCCCAGGGCCGACACTGCTGTGACTATAGATGGGGTTCGCATACCTCAGGATCGCTGGGTGTGTGACAAAGTGATGCAGGTCTTACCTGCTGATAGAGTAGCGGTGTTGGGATCTATCCCAATCCAGAGTTTACCACCCTTACCATCAGTTTTTAGAGTCTTAGAAACTACAACACCATATTGGGGAATATGGGAATTTCCCACAAGTTTGGGACACGTGGTCAAAAGTTTGGATTAACCATAACTTGAACACCACTAATCCAAAATGAGCGCTTTATAGCTCTTTAGATTCCATTTTTCAAGCGCTTTCCAACGATAGGTCATATGATAGGGTTTTGAGAAACTTACAAACATGTTATCCATGTCCCCTTTTGTAAGTATTCAAAAATGGGAATTGGGAAATTCCCAAATTCACTAATATGGTGTTCTACAGCGGAACCCCCATATTTCACCTATGTGGACCGCTCTACCCTTATGTCATAGTTAAGCCTAGGAATTTCCCTTGATGTCAAATAAGACTAATTATATTAGTCTCAAATATTTGTAATAAAACTTGTCCTTGTAAATATTTGGAAATAAAATAATTTCAATGTTTTACTCTCCAAAAATAAGCGTTGTGCAAATATGAATCTTGTAATCTTAAAATTGTTTTTACAATGATGGCCAGGACGACCACCCTCCACTTCCCAATGCGCTTTACACCGATACACCCAGGAGAAGAAGCTCCTGCTCAAGCAAATGCAACCTCCCTCCTTTAAAGGAGAAGGTTCACAGGTTGAGAAGGATGCTGAAGTCTGGATTGAGGCGATGGACGATTATTTCTCTGCTGCCGGTACTGGAGTAGCAAATCAGTCTATGCTCGCACGGTTTCGCCTCATCGGAGATGCTAAACTCTGGTGGAAACAGTGGTGCCGTGACAAGGAAGTCACCGAGCATTCTCAGACATCAAGCAGGCAGTGAAGGAAAGATATCTTCCTCCATCCCATGAATCCATAAAGATGAATGAGTTTTTTAGTCTTAGGCAGTGCAGTTTAACTCTTGAGGACTACTATTCCAAATTTATCACCCTTCGGAAGTATGCCCCCCCAGCTATGACTACTTCCCAGCAAGTGGCTCGTTTCTGCCAAGGGCTAAATGAACCCCTAGATTCCCGCCTTGACGCAATGAGGCCAAGCACATTACAGGATGCTCTCATACGAGTAAAGCCCCTTGTGAAAGAAATCAAGACTAACAAACCGAAGAATCAAAAGAGATCTTACCCTGAGGCAAATCTTAAAGATCAACCCTACAAGAAACCTCAACAGAATTTCCCCTACTACAATAGAGGGCAACAAGGCAACTCTTCTGTCCCCCGCTCGTATGCTGCTTCTTCCAGAGAAGGCCCTCTCTGTTTTGAGTGCAATGAGCCGGGACACTTTAGAGCCAACTGTCCCAAGATGGCAACATCATTTCCCTAAGGTAGCAGAGGAAATCAAGGCCGTGGAACCCCTATCCACCAAGGTGTAAGAGGCAGTGGCCGCGGAGGAGCAGTTGCTAGGACTGCCTGTGTTATAAGTGAAGAACCGACCTTGGAAACGGCTGAAGAAGAGGGCACCACCGTCCATGCGACAGTAGAACACCAAGGTCCGAATAAATAATTTGGTGTAATCCAAACCCCCGCCACTCATCACGGTAAGCCATTTTAGCTTTTGATTGGTTGTGGCAGTACCCATTCATTCCTTTCTCCTAGATGCTTGCAAAAATTAAACTTGAGTCAAAAAACAGCTAGAAAAATGATTGTAGAGTTAGCCAGTAGGAAAGAAGTAGTATCTCGCCACTCTATAGGGAACCTTAATTTTGAGCTGGGTAATGAGCAAACTCATGGCCACTTTAGAGTCTTGCCACTAGGAATTTATGATGGAATCCTTGGGATGGATTGGTTAATTGCAAACAAAGCTAGCATTCATTGTAACCAGGGGAGTATCACTTTTGAAAATGAGCATGGCCAAGTAATATCTGTTCAGGGGATCACAAGGAAACCTAAATCTAGGGTAGTCAAGGCAAAACATCTTCTCAAGGGAACACGTAAGGGTCAACAAGTTTTCTTAGTCAAACTCAACAAAGTCATTGAACCTAGTATGGAGACAGAACCCTCTTGGCTCCAAGAATTCTCTGACATCTTTCCTAACGAGCTTAAAGGGTTACCGCCTCCTCGAGAAGTCGACCATGAAATCGAGGTGATCCCTGGAGCTCAACCCGGCTCAAAAACTCCCTATAAAATGTCCCTTCCTGAAGCCATTGAACTTAAGGAGCAACTTTCCCAACTCATTGAACAAGGATTTGTACGCCCCAGTAGCTCTCCTTGGGGAGCACCTGTTCTTTTCCAAAAAAAGAAGGACGGGACTCTCCGCCTTTGCATAGATTATCGAGGGCTAAATCAAGTCACTGTTAAGAATAAGTATCCTATCCCTCGTATCGACGAACTTCTTGACAGGCTTCATGGGACCAAAGTCTTCTCAAAAATAGATTTGAGGTCTAGTTACTATCAGATCAAAGTCAAGGAAGCAGATATACCCAAAACAGCCTTCAATACCCGTTATGGCCACTATGAGTTTACTATAATGTCATTCGGGTTAACCAATGCTCCTGCAATCTTCAACCGCCTAATGCAAGATATATTCCGTCCTTACTTGGATGAATTTGTGCTTGTTTTCTTTGATGACATCTTAGTCTACTCCAAATCAATGGAAGAGCATGAGGAGCATGTGCGTAGAGTTCTGCTATTGCTGTGCAGACACAAACTCTATGCCAAGAAAAGCAAATGTACCTTCTTTACTCATCAAATTGAGTATCTTGGATTCATCGTCTCCAAAGATGGCATCTCAGTAGACCCCGCCAAGGTCAAGGATATTCTAGAATGGCCACCCTCTAAATCAGTTCGTGAAGTTCGTGGGTTTTTGGGAATCACGGGATGGTATAGGATTTTTATCAAAGATTATGCCTTGGTAGCTGCACCTTTGACGGATCTTCTTAAGAAGGATTGCAAAATAGTGTGGCTACCAATCCATCAAAACAGTTTTGATCAGCTCAAGGTCATTATCACTTCTGCCCCAGTCCTAAAACTTCCTGATTTCGCCAAGGAATTTGAAGTGGTTACTGTTGCTAGTAGTCTAGCACTTGGTGGTGTCTTAGGCCAAGAAGGAAGACCAGTCGCTTATACTTCCCGTAAGCTGAAGCAATATGAAGCAAACTATGCCACCCATGATTTGGAGCTCTTAGCAGTTGTTCATTGCCTCAAATTATGGAGACATTATCTCTTAGGGGGCAAGTTCCAGCTTGTAACTGACCACAAAAGTCTAAAGTGGTGGATCTTCACCCAGCCTCTAACCTCAACACGTAGCAAAGGAGATGGATTGAAATTTTACAAGAATATGACTTCGACATCAAATTCCGCTCTAGGAAAGATAATGTGGTAGCAGATGCACTTAGCCGCCCTAGGAAAGATAATGTGGTAGCAGATGCACTTAGCCACAAATCTTTCTTGAGTGCAATTTCAATGCCAAATAATCCCATACTGGTCAAGGTGTGAGAAGTCTCATCTCATGATCCAGATTATCAGAGGATGATAAAGTTAGTAGAAGAAGGGGGACATTCAGAGAAAGAGAAGAATCTAATCAAGGGATACTCCACTCATGAAGGAAGCCTCTACTTCAATCACAAGCTATGTATCCCTAAGGATCCTGCTTTAAAGAAACTAATCCTCCATGAAGCTCATGATAGCCCTGCTGCCTGCTGCTGCTGCAGGACACCCAGGCTATGCAAAAACATTAAATGCTGTAAGAAGGAGCTTTCATTGGGCAGGCTTGAAAAATGATGTGCTTCGGTACTTGAAGCAATGTCTCTCATGCCAAAGGATCAAAGCTGAAAGGGTTAAGATGCCTGGAAAACTTCAACCCTTAGATATTCCCCAAATGAAGTGGGAGTGCATTAGTATGGATTTTGTCACAAGTCTCCCCACTGTTCAAGGAGGATATGACTCCATTCTAGTAGTAGTGGACTTACTTACCAAAGTAGCTCACCTTATACTAGCAAAGAAGACCTTCAAACAAAGCTTCTGATGTTGCTTGAATATTCATCAAGGAAGTCTTCAAACTTCATGGTCTCCCAAAAAGTATAGTAAGTGATCGGGATTCTGACTTCACTTCAAAATTCTGGCAGTCTTTATTTCAAGCCCTGGGAACTCAACTTTGCTTTAGCACAGCTTATCATCCAGAGACCGATAGCCAGACTGAGAGAGTCAATCAAGTAATTGAAGACATTCTCAGAGCATACTGTGGATGGGAACCAAGAAGGTGGATTCAATACCTTCCTCTGGTAGAATTTGCCTACAATACATCTTATCATCAAAGAATAGGAATGTCACTGTTCAAAGCACTCTATGGGCAAGAATGCTTGTCTCCTCTAAATTTCTCTGATCCGACCATAAGAGTTGAGGCATCCAGGAAAATGCTCAAAGAGATGGAGGAACAAACCAAGGCAATCCAAAAGGATATTAAAGCTGCCCAAGATCGACAAAAGCATTATGCTGACAACAAGAGGTCTGAAAGGATCTTCAAGGAAGGAGACAGAGTTCTTCTATAAGTGTGACCCAAACGAAGTTCTCTATCACTTGGGAAATATAAGAAGCTCAGCCCTAGGTATTGTGGTCCCTATACAGTTATCAAGTGTCTAGGTAAAAGTGCCTATAAACTCCAACTCCCAGCCCATATCAAAGTCCATAATGTATTTCATGTAAGTTTGTTAAAACCATATGTCCCCAGTCTTGATCATATTCTTGATGATGAACAAGTTGTAATCCCTACTCAAGGAGTCCTTGAATTACAGCCTAGTAGCATCATAGATTCTAGGGAGAGGCAACTCCGAAATAGAACTCTTATAGAACATCTAATACAGTGGAAAGATTATCCTGAAGAGGATGCAACTTGGGAAGATGAAGCTACACTCTTAAAGGATTATCTCCAATTCATGACGAGATGAGGACATCTCGATTTCTTTAAGGGGGGAAGGATGTAACATACCCATCTTCACTAATAAAGAAATGTCCATGTAATTATGAGTTTTTATGGTATAAAAATCAATGATTTTATTATTTGAGTCATTTCTACTTAGAATCTTCAAATTCTGAGCCCAAATTTGGAATCTGTGCGTGATTTTACCCTACTATAGGATTTTACAGCATCCAAAACGGACACCAGATCAAGCCTATACGCAAATTTCAGTCATTTTAGTTAAAAAACGACGACCTTTAAACCTTAATAAATGCACGACCGGGGCGTCCGATTGACGAACGATCTGAACCCCTACGACCAGGAGAACCTCCCGGACAAAAAAAAAAATCGCCCCCCGAGGCGGTCCGGCACGCAAATCGAGACGGGTGTCCCAAATTTGGGTATCCCACCCCAAAATTTGGGCCGTACACACTAACTAGGATGCCCGTACGATGGCCGCCCAAGAACCAAAGGACGGTCGCCCACTGTATGGCTTACGTGGACACCCATGCTGCCCCAGACCAGATAAGGTACATGAGTATCACTCCTTTCCCGGACAACCGACACCGTACCTTTCCCCTAGACCCATGCAGGCCACTGATCCATAGCCTTTGAAGGTACACCGTCCTTTCGTCCTTGCTTTGTGCAGTGCCCGTACCCATACCCCTCAGCTATATAAACCCCGGGGGTGCTTTACAGGCAGCACGCATTTCTGTGTAGCGTATGCCCTGTTGTACCGCCGTCCGTCCCTGTGTAGCATACTTGCTACAGTACAGCCGCCCTTGCAACCACCCCTCTCACACCCCCTCATTTGCCTCTTTTCAGATAAGCCAATTTTCCTCCATCCCCCTCTTGCTAGGAGCTAGTGTCCTTAACTCTTCTCCCCCCGTGTGAAGAGACTTACAGCAGCCCCTCACAGTTTCCAGCAGCCCCTCACAGCGCTCTCCACGTTTTTAGCCTTAAGGACATCTCACAATTCCCTCCCCCCCCATTTGCGTAGACTTTAATAAGGGTTTTTTGCCTTAAGCAAGGGTTCGTGCGTCATACTCTTTTGCTCATACGGTGAGCAAACGAGTTCAAAATTCAAATCCGACTGAAGCGTTTCGATCGCAGCAGCGAGCTCTACAAGGCGACGCCTAAGATGGCCTCTTCTCGGAGATGTCAAAATATCACCTCAAGAGGAGCACGTAACAATGAGATGGGGGAAGATACCCCCCAACGCGGCTTCAGCCCTCCCTTTTCAAGCTCCTCAAGAAAATGGTGGCCAGGTTAGCTTGGTTAATTTTTTAAAAGAAGAGATTTTCCTTAAATTAGTGTTAAAAATGAATGGTATCTTTTTCTTTTAAAATGATGACATAAAAATTGTATGAAGTTGCGAATTATGTGATGCTGTATTCGATAAATTGCATTGAAATTGTTATCTTCACGAATTGTGAATGCTCTATTTAAATAAATTGCTTTGAAGTTGTTATCTTTAGAATTCAAGATTTTTTTTTGGCTTCAACGCTAACTCCGTTCCGTGCTTGTGTAGCCGGGCGGTGTCGTTAGCAAAGCCCGGGAATGACCCAAGGTATCCCTCATACCTTTGGGAGAATAAGGATCGCCGATTGAGGCGAGAGATTATGAGGCTGCCTAGTTCTGAGGGCCCAGGCTAGTGCGGTAAATAAGCCCACCCTAGTGTGTAGACATCCCTCTGAGGGGCGGGAGGATCGAGCGATGGAGCCTGAGAGGGCGACAGGCCGGCTTGAGTCCTCGCCAGCGGCCGACGAGGTGTATAGTCCCGTAGGGTTTTGCCCAGCATGTAGAGGCTAGAAGGCCGAATTCTAGATCATCAGCAGAATAAAGGAAAAGAATAAGAGAGCCAGTTTGGCTTATATGGAATTGACTCATGTATAAAATTTTTATATAAATATATCTTATCTTTGGCATGATTGCATTGTGTAAAAAGGTTGTTTTAACAAACCTTGTGAAAAGGACCTTAATTAAGGAATATGTTTATTTATGTCAAACAGTGTGGTAGGATTAATTAGAAAACAAATTGATACGTGAGTAGGGTGGAAAGTGGGAGGATGGAATGCCCCAACGGCACCATCCTATGGACGGGTGGACCCGATTAGTCGGGTAGCTTTCCAACAGATTAAGTGAAAGCCCTACGCTAGATAATTAGGTTCTTGGGCAACTCTATTCTAGAAGACTAGGCCAGCGGCGGCTGTGCCTTGCATAAGATGAGGAAAAAAGCGTTGTCTCTAGAAATCAAGTCTAGTAGTTCCCCAATTTATGATCAGTTGCCCTATAGGTGATTTGATGTTTAGAAAATCACGCTCCTCGTGCGGAATAGAACTAGGTCATACCTATGAATCGTATCCTTGAATCTCTGATGGATCTCCAACCTGAAGAAATCCTTGATGTTTGAGAGAAGGTTCTCAGGAACAGAATTCTGAGAGAACTATTAGTTAAATGGAAGTTCTATCCTTTGAAGACGCCACCTGGGAGAGAAAGAAGCCAAACTGATGATGCGAGATTACTCCCAGTTTACGAGATGAGGACATCTCGCATTTTTCAAGTGGGAGAGGATGTAAGATTCCTCCCCAGCCCCTCAAGATGTCCAGTTTCTTCCCCTGTAATCAATCCCCTTTTCAGAATAATAAAAGATCATGTTTCTACCTATTTTGGCCTAGAAAAGAGAAAATATTTTCGAGAGAGGTAATTCAACTTTTAGATATCTTTGGATGGAAAAATATCCCTTATTATTAAAATAAATTCCCCAAAAACAGAAGTTTAAGAAGAAATTCCTAAGGTGCATTAGAAATAAATTATAATATGCACAAAAGACCTTTGCCTAAGGGTCCAGATTTTTTAAAAATTTTGAATTAAGGTTCTTATGGACCAATAAGATTAATCCAAATGTAGGGAGGAGATAAATGGAAGAATAAAAGAAAAACCCCCCAAAAATGAGTAAATGCTCACATAAGATGAAGAGTGGACTAAGGACCAAATAAAACAATTAAAAAACTAAAATTTGACACCTCAGAGTGGGGATCTCCCCTCATGAAGTAGGCACCTTTTTTCTCATCATTGCCCCTAATTTTTAATCAATAAAATGAGATATTTGCATCTCTTCCCTCTCTCTTGTTTCAAAACTAGATCCAAAAATGAACTGACCCAAAATGGTCAAAAATTGACGAAACTAATCTGGAAAATTCTAGAATCAGTTTGCTTGGTTTGAGGCTCACTTTTTCCTATAAATAGAAGCCTCCCCCTTTGTAAAAGCTTAATGGTGTTTATGCACTGTTACTCTACTCCTGTCCTGAGCCATCTACATTGAATTTCTTAATAATTCAATTGTTTTTGGCCTAATCCTCTCCAAAGTGAATTGGTGGCCACTCTTGCTTCAAACAAGAGTAGAACCCTCATTCCCTCAAGCCAAAGGAGAGCTTACAAGCTCCATGTAAGCTAATTTTCTTACTTGTTTAATTTTAAATCTATGGTTTTTTTGATTTTCATGTTTTACAGTTGATTGAATTAAATTCAAATGCTATGCCTTTGAGGAAAAGGCCACCCCTTATCTTATTTACATTCCAGCCTTTCTTAATCCTAGAAAGATTAACTAAGGGATTAATTAAACTCTTCTTATTGTTTACTCTCTTGAATTTAGAAAATTATGTAGATTAGAGTTCTATGAATCTAATTTGGGTTAATTTAAGTTAAATAAAGAATGATAAAAATGAGAAATGGTCAGCCTACAAAGGAGGTTATGGCAAAATTTTTCAGAATTTTATGGAAAAGAAAGTTGTTTTTATGTTATTCCAAAAGAGTAATTCCCACCATTTTTGTATCTAAAAGAAATATTCTAATTACTCCATATACATATTCACCTATGAATATCCATGGATATCATTGATATTAATTATTAAAATTGATTTTTATGCATAGAAAGATGCATAATGGAAATTTTTCTATTATAAAAGTGTTATTCTCATTAAATTTGTTTTTTATGCATACAAAGATGCATAATGAAAATTGTTTTATTATAAAAGTGTTATTCTTATTAAATTTGATTTTTATGCATAGAAAGATGCATAATGGGAATTTTTCTATTATAAAAGTGTTATTCTCATTAAATTTGATTTTTATGCATACAAAGATGCATAATGGAAATTGTTTTATTATAAAAGTCTTATTCTCATTGAATTTGATTTTTATGCATAGAAAGATGCATAATGAAAATTTTTTTATTATAAAAGTGTCATTCTCATTAAATTTGATTTTAATGCATATAGAAAGATGCATAATGGAAATTTTTTTATTATAAAAGTGTTATTCTCATTAAATTTGATTTTTATGCATAGAAAGATGCATAAAGGAAATTTTTTATTACAAAAGTATTATTCTTATTAAAATTGATTTCTATGCAAGAAAGATGCATAATGGAAATTTTTTAATTATAAAAGTGTTATTCTCATTAAATTTGATTTTTATGCATAGAAAGATGCATAAAGGAATTTTTTTATTACAAAAGTGTTATTCTTATTAAAATTGATTTCTATGCATAGAAAGATGCATAATGAAATTTTTTTTATTATAAAAGTGTTATTCTCATTAAATTTGATTTTTATGCATAGAAAGATGCATAATGGGATTTTTTAATTATAAAAGTGTTATTCTCATTAAATTTGATTTCTATGCATAGAAAGATGCATAATAGAAATTTTTTATTATAAAAGTGTTATTCTCATTAAATTTGATTTTTATGCATAGAAAGATGCATAAAGGAATTTTTTTATTATAAAAGCTCACCTCTGAGACTTGCTCACCTCTGAGACTGCAAACTGAATGTCCGGCCTCGTAATGCATACATAAATGAGGCAACCAACAGCTGTCTGATAGAGTGTGACATCAAAGTGATCTCCAGCATCATGAAGACTCAATTTCAAACCTGTCTCCATTGGAGTAGCAATAGGCTTGCAGTCTTCAAGGCCAAATCTCCGCAACAATGTCTCAATATACTTTGTCTGACACAAAGTAATACCTCCATCACACTGCTTAAATTGTATCCCCAAATAATGATGCAAATGCCCCAAATCTGACATCTGAAAAGAGGCATTCAAATCAGCCTTAAAATCAGCAATATGACTTTCATTTGGTCCTGTGAGCAGCATGTCATCGACATAGAGAGCAATGATATACATCATCCACACGTTTAACATACAAAGTGCTTTCTGTTGGACTATTCTGAAAACCATGTGCAGTTAAATATGCATGTATCTTTTCATACCAAGCTCGTGGAGCTTGCTTTAAACCATATAAAGCCTTTTTTAACCTGCACACTTTGTTTTCCTGCCCTCTTTGAACAAAACCACGAGGCTGCGATACATACACCTCCTCATGCAAATCTCCATTCAAGAACGCAGTCTTTATGTCCAACTGATGTACATTCCAACCATTATGAGCTGCCAATGCACAAATGCTACGACGAATGGTAGTCATACGACAAGTAGGAGCAAAGGTCTCATCAAAATCAATGCCCTTTTCTTGAGCATAACCCTTTGCAACAAGTCTAGCCTTATAGCGATCAACACTGCCATCTGGCTTTTGTTTCAACTTAAAAACCCACTTACATCCAATGGCCTTTTTACCAATAGGCAAATCACACAAAGACCATGTACCATTCTTCATTATAGCATCATATTCAATTTGCATTGCAGCCAACCAATTTTCTGAATTTTGTGCCTCATCAAATGAAAGAGGTTCTTCCTCTTCACACATACTTGACACAACCAAAGCATAACGATCTGATGCATAAGAGGCATGCTGAAAACCTGAACGAGTACGACTAGTCATAGGTGCATCAATTTTACTATCACGCAAGGTTTGCACCAGCCATTTAGGCATACCTCTAGCCTGCTCATTTTCAGCCCTATCCTCAGAAATTACATCCTGTAAATCTGCATCAGAAATAGGCCGATCTATGATGTCGTTTGAAATCTACATAGGCTGAATATTTGCCTCATTAGGACTTACATTTGAATTCCCACCTGTAAAGAGAGGCAACAATGTATCAAATACATCCCGTGAGCTCACACCTGTCTCTTTGGTACATGATAACAAAGGCTGCACAGCATCTTCCACAAAAACAACATCTCGACTAATCAAGATACGCTTTGACTGTGGATGATACAATCTGTAACCCTTGCTCTCAGCACTATAACCAACAAAAATGCATTTGACAGCCTTATCATCCAATTTTCTGCGTTGTTGCACAGGCACTAAAGCATAGGCCAAGCAACCAAAGACACGTAAGTGACCAATAGAAGGCTTCCTGCCATGCCAAGCTTCGTATGGAGTAATAGACTGCAAGGCCTTAGTGGGACACCTGCTGAGTACATATGCAACACACATGACAGCCTCAAGCCAAAATGCATGTGGCAAAGCTTGGCTCTTGACCATACATCGTGCCATCTCCATAAGTGACCTGTTTTTCCTCTCAGCAACACCATTTTGCTGAGGGGTATACGGCACTGTACATTGGTGTTTTATCCCACGACTAGCCAGAAATGCATCAAACTCTTTAGACATGTACTCCCCCCCTCGATCAGTACGGAGGGTGCCCACAGTACAATTGGATACATTTTCAACCATAAGAAAAAACTGTTTGAAGCACAAAAACACTACGGACTTTGCCTTCAGTGGATATACCCATGCATGCCTTGAGTAATCATCAATGAAATTCACGAAGTACAAGTGTTTACCAAATGATGGAGTTTGCATAGGCCCACATACATCACTATGTACAAGCTGCAATTTACGAGTGGCCCGCACAGAACCATCCTTTGGAAATGCAAAACGCTGCATTTTGCCCAAAATACAGCCTTCACAAATATGTTTCAATGGTGCCTCAAGAGGGGGCAATGAAGCAACCATATCAAATTTCTGCAAACGCAGCAAACTAGCAAAGTTCAGATGACCAAAACGAGCGTGCCATAGTTTTGCATCTGAAATTGCCTTTTCATCAGAAACTGCATTTGCTGAATCTTCCACACACTTGTTATAAGAATTGAGCCTATACAGCCCACGAAACAAGGTGCCAGATACAATAATCGTATCACCAGAAGTCAAATCATGAACAGTACATCTGTCATCCACAAATTTGACTACAAGTCCAAGTCTAGCAAGCGCAGAGACAGATAATAGATTCTTCTTTATCCCTGGCACATACAAAGCATCTGAAAGTGTGAAAGCGTTGCCATTTGCAGCAGTAAGCATAATTTTACCAATGCCCTTCACTGGGTAAGAAGCATTGTTGGCACATGTGACAGTATTCCCATTAGGGACAGCCTCAAGAGAAGTGAACATATCACGATGCGAGATAATGTGCTTTGTAGCACCACTGCCAAAATACCAAACATGAGAGTCAACAAAAACTGCCAAACATGCATCATGTACAGATGGGTCATACTGGCAATACACGCTAAACGCCCATTCTGTATCCTGCACAACATTTGCAAAATCTGCATTTGTAGAAGCATCCGCTATTGTGGCTGCATTTGACTCTTTCTTCTTTGCCTCTTTAGCCTTTAGCTTAGGGCAATTCTTAATGACATGATCATTTGCCTTACAATAGTTGCACCTGGTGTTTTTCTTGCCTTTATCAAGAGCCTTCTCAGACTTATTGTTGCTACCTGTGGAAGGAGAAGAAGTTACAGACCTACTAATAGGAGAAGAAACAGTGGAAGGGGCTGCCTTACCACTTCTTCTCTGCTGCTAGGCAGCAATAAATGCCAACTGCATGCTGCCTGGCCCTGTTTTGCCTGGACTGTGCTTCTTGCAAGAGCTTGTTGACTAAAGTATCATACTTGACAGCATCAGGTCTATCCTCATTAAGAAGTCTCCACGTGGAAGCAAAAGTCTGATATGTCTCAGGTAAAGCATCAAGAACAGTCTGCACAAGAGAATGATCAGGAATAATCTCACCTGCAGAAATCAACTGTTCTTTGAGATCTTTAATCTCAGCAAGAAAAACATTCATGTCATCATCTTCTTGCATAATCTTCAATTCTAGCTCTTTACGCAGGTAAGCGATTTTTGCCTCGTTATGACCTGCATACAAACCAGCTAGAATATCCCAAGCCTGTTTTGCTGTTTTAGCTGAACGAATATGTTGGGTGATGTTACGTTTGACAGAAAGTGCAATCAAGGCATGAGCTTGCGCATCTTTACCATCCCAACGAGCTTGTTCAGTAGTGGGTAAAACAGCAGCAACAGTAGAGCTGCTAGAACCTACAACATCCTCAACAGATCCTACATCCACAGAACCTGGACGTATATCCATACCCTGCACAATGTTTCACACTAATTTTGCAACCAAAACATGCTGCATCATGTATGCCCAAAGTGGGTAGTTGCTGTCTCCATCCAGTTTGTCTTCAGCAGACAACATGCGAAATACATCATTGCTATTATCAGCCATGGCCACTGACTGAAACTGATGCAAAAGCTACCTGTAATGAAGCAAAGACTGAACAGAAGACAACTTGTGCTATGTAGCATGGTCCACAATAGAACACGTATGCCTGTTTTGCAGAAAACTGCACTGTCGAATTTTTTGCAGAAAATGACGAAAACACCTGTGCAGAACTTGAAATGCAAAAACGGAGCCCGAAATGACCTCAGATCAGAGTATAGGGACCTGGAAGCGCTCGTGAAAGCTCACCTCAATCGGAGAACGTGAGTCGGAGGGTGCTGGCGGTGTAGCCCTGGGAGCCGATGCCTGCTCTGATACCAATTGTTGGAATTAGGATTGTAGGAAAGCACACAAAGCTTGGAGAAGAAGAAGCAAGAATGCACACAACACCAAGTGTATTAGATTGTGTCAATGTACAAAAGATAAGTTAGCCCTAGAAGAATGGGCGTATATACAAGCCGGGGGAAAAAACCTCCTAAAGAGGGAAAAAGTGTCCCGGCGGTCCTAAGTGTGTTCACACACATCACTGCCTATGTATATGGCAACAAAAGTGTCATTCCTATTAAATTTGATTTTATGCATAATAGATGCATAAAAGGATTTTCTTTTTATAAAAGTGTTATTCCCATTGAAGTTGATTTTTATCCATAAATAGATGCATAAAGAATTTTTATATCAAAATTAGAATTCTCTTAAATTCTATGTTTAAATCCTATGAGTATTTGATAAATGAATAATTAAATACTCTAAGAGAGAAATTTCTATCGTTTTATATTCACACGGATTGTAAAAAGAAAATTCAAGAAGTCTATCGAGATCGAAATATTAAGATAAATGATTAATTTATTCCTCATTGGAATTCATAACTAATTTAGAAATCAGTTAAGTGAATATTCAAAGAAAGAAATTCAGTAAAATAGTAACTGAATTATCAAACCTTTTCGAGAAAGATAGTTCAGGAAAAATCTTATCCGACTCGAACCATGAATCAGACTATAAGGACTAAACTCTTTTGTCAGTTTCGAGGAAAGAAGGTGTGACCAGTTTAGAAAAATACTCTCAAAACTCTCGCCAAATCTGAAATTAAGTTTGAGACCCTTCGAATTGATATGTGGACCAAGGTTATAGAATTCAAAGAATTCTGGTATGAAATTCAAAATGCTGATCAAGAAGTTTCAGGGATACTGATTCAAGAAATACTCCTTATATTCAAAAGAAAATCAAACTGCATAGAAACCATGTTTTCTTAAAGGACTGTCTTATGCCAGAAACCCTATTTTTTGGCATAAGACAATCCTTTAAGAAAATAGGAAAATCAAACTGAAAACTTGCATAGAAACCCTGTTTTCTTAAAGGACTGTCTTATGCCAGAATGCTGGAGGGAGCATTTGGTATATGTTTTTCTAATGGAAGTTCGGTCGCAACAGCTGGTGGGGAGTGTTCAAAGGACAGCTCACGCGGCAAAGCCTGCCCAAGTTTTGACCAGCCTCGGTATGGTTGAAAAATGGTGTGCTTTCGGTATACGATGGGTGAGGGCCGACGAAGCGGTCCCTAAGTGAAGTGCCAGGACACCTAAGGAGGATCCTGGAGGGTTCTGACCAGGCGATGCACGGGCTTGCAATGCCTAGGACACCCATGCATATGTTGTGGAAGATATGTATGATGGATGAAATGATTATTGTAATCTGTTACTGGATCTCGTTGTGCTGACCAGTGGGTCCCAAACGTAGAGTCCAGAATGATACTGTTTTTTGAGAAACAAGGGATTGGATGGAAATTTTGAGTTATGATATTTGTAACCAATAACTATTTGTCAATGGATTATTTTATATGTTAAAGTTTTAAAGAGAAGTGTGTGCATATTTGTATTCGAAAGCAAAAGTTAAGAAAGGCATTCAATTATGGGTGGGTGAGTAATTGTATGGTTCTACCGATTCTAGTGGTTGGGTGTGGCTAACCCATGGGCCGGATGGGGTGGCTGGAATCAATGGAGTTTTAATAAACAAACTGAAAAATCTTAGAATTACGTTAGGATTCGAATAGTTAGTTAATCAGTGGAGTTTTAATAATTAAATTGAGATAATAGGATTACGCTTAGAATTCGAGTAGTTATCAACGGCTGTGCCTAATTTTGGTTAAGAAAAAAGCGTTGATTTCCTCAGATGGTTGTACCTGATATTTCTTCAAATTAAGTCAGTGATAGTTTTCCTTCTATCTGGTTTAATCAAGTGAAGGATAGTTTAGTCTCTTGATCGCATTAGAAAATTTGTTAAGAAAATCAAAAAGGTGGAATCGTCCCCGTTTTTCGGGCAAGGAAAATTTTTCCGGTTTTGGTTTCGGAATGACCACCAGATTAGTCTTGTGTCCGGACATTTGAGGGCAAGGTCCCGAGTGGGAAGCCCTACCCTGCGCAAGAGGAAGCTACTTCCGCTACTGCTAGAAACTGGGAATCCGAGTGCATGGAGGGGGCAGAGGGGTCTCACACTTAGGAGGGATAAGAAGGGAGACTAGTGGCTTATATTTCTCGAAAGCTAAAAAAATATGAAGCAAATTATCCCACCCATGATTTAGAGCTCTTAGCAGTGAATTTCTTACCAAAGTAGCTCATCTTATAGCAACAAAGAAAACCTTCAAAGCTTCTAATGTTGCCCGGTTATTCATCAAAGAGGTCTTCAAGGGCAACTGCTCTTCCACATAAGCTCTATTTTGATATTCCCTAATCTTTTCAACTTGCTGCAGACAAAACTTCTTCAGAACTTCAAGAGTATCTCCCACATTTTCTGAAGTGACAGTCCAAGACTGCTCTGAACCAGATTTAACTACCAACGGAGTCACCTTCGAAGGCATCCCTTGCATCTTCAAAAGATCAGATCTTTTGCTGCCTCTTGCCACATATTCCTTTTCACTCAACTGCATCTTCTTTGCCAACTTTGTTTGAGAAAGAGTCGGAGATTGTCCTATCCTAGAGACTTTTGTCCCTAAAAATGGTTCATCATCATCATCTATCCCAGATTGCAACACAGAAGTTGTAGCCTCTTCCAAACTATAACCTGCCTCCAAGAGACACCCTACTGTTTTTTGCTCCTCCTCTGTCAGCTGTCTATCCCTAAGTTTCCTCTTCAGAGTCAGAGCCACTGTATGTGAAGAAAGTCTAGGGTCCATAGGCTTTGTAGGTATAGCTGTTTGAAAAGAGTCATAATCAAATAAGGCTTTAAGGAAAGGGCCTAGCCTGCTCTTACTAATAACTGCTCTCCTTTTATCCTTCTCTCCCACTTCAATCATAATCCTCTGCAGTGGCCCAATCCACATCTACTCCTGTCTCTGCTGCTGCAGAGCTAAAGGGGTATAAGATTCCTTTGACATATAATCAACCTTCTGGAGTAAAAGAACACGCTCCATAAACCATCGCAATTGCTGCTTCCTGGCGGTTTCTACTATCTTCAAATGATAATAATGCCTAGAGCCCACAGGATTTCCAAATTCTCTCTCCATATCCTCATCAGAAACTAAATTCAAAGCTTCCAAACCTGGGTTAAAAGGTAACTCAAATACCTAAGAAATCAGAGCTGGGGTTATCCTTGTACCTCCTTTGAGTACTCCCTCTGTCTTTCTCAGCAAAGCTAGCTGTGTGGGAGCATATATATTGTCTTGCCACTCAGACCAGGCTAACTTTGCATACCTGATCAACCCAATTGAAGTAAGCCACTGAATGTTTGCGTTATTCTCCAAATCCATGCTGTACTTAAAAGGTGCAAAGTTCTACATCAGGCTACCCACAGCATATATATTGTCTTGCCACTCAGTCCAGGCTAACTTTGCATACCTGATCAACCCAATTGAAGTAAGCCACTGAATGTTTGCGTTATTCTCCAAATCCATGCTGTACTTTAAAGGTGCAAAGTTCTACATCAGGCTACCCACAGCATTAGAAATATCCTTCATAGAAGTCTCCTCCTGTTGCTCCGTCTCTTCAGAATCTAAGCTAAAACACTGCTCCACTTCTTTGCTTGGCGCTGAATGCTCTCACAGGGACCGTCAAACTGATGTGGTCTCCGCCTTAGGTCACCCTTGCTGCATAGGCTGCTTACCCTTCACCATGGCTAACCTGTGCCTAACTGTATTCAGAGCAAGAAGATCCGGCCTAGTGGTAGAACTATGGGGCATGTGAGCAGGGAAATAAGGAGAACAATGAGAAGAAGAATGAGGCACACAGTACACAGCACAATGAGGCTTCTGGAATGATGTCACCTCTCGCAATCTCCCCTTCCATACACTGCTAGAATGGGCTGGATGAATTTGTGCATGTCGTCCCCTCACTGGTGCGAGTTTATAGGGATTCTCATGCATGCCGTCCCCTCACTGGTGCGAGTTTATAGGGATTCTCATGCATCACGTCGGCCATTACCGCAAATAATGTCGGACAAAAAGTTAAATAAAGCCAATTGACAGTCGACTCGTACGAAATGTATTCCCCACCGTTCAAGTTTAAAAATCCAAGCGGACTCTGATCCACAAACAAGCTCTAAATTTCCTCTGTTCTCTGATCTTTTACTCCGCCCTGATCTGAATATGTACTTTGACCTGATCTGAACATGTACTCTAAACTACATGGGGAATGCCCACAAATGGCTTAAGTCTAAACCCATTTACCCCCTTTGGTACCAATGTTCCAAATGCATCTGAAAGCATGAAGGTTCCTTGCCCTAAGTCTTTTTCAATTCTGTAGGGCCCAATGTACCTGAGCCTCAACTTCCCTGGGTGTGGCCCTAACTTGGAATTGTAAAGCATGACCCAATCTCCCACTTTGAAGACTTTGAACTTGACATTCCTATTTACCCAAGCTTGTCTCCTTTTTTGAATAATCTCTGAAACATAAGCACTCATTGCTCTGTCTTCCTCCAACTGATTCAGATTGTGCAGTCTATAGATCAGAGATTCTCTGAGTGGGAGTCTACTTTCTCCAGCAACTCTCAAGCTAGGCACCACAAACTCCATGGGTACTACTGCTTCTAACCCATAAACAAGCCTAAAAGGAGTCATTCCAGTGGTTACTTTAAAAGCTGTTCGAAATGACCATAAAGCTGAGTCCAATTTCATATCCCAATCAGACTTGTTGTCCTGAACAATCTTCTTGATGATTTTAAGCAGGATTTTGTTTGAACTCTCAGCCTGTCCATTTGCCTGAGGATGATAGGGAGTGGACTTCTTATGCAAAATCATATGGGTTTGAGTCAGCTCTTTGATAACATCATTCAAGAAGTGTGTTCCATGATCACTGACAAGCTCAATGGGACATCCAAACCTTGTCATGATGTTACTATACAAGAATTTGGCCACACTAGCTGCTTTATTGTCTCTGAGAGCCACTGCTTCCACCCATTTAGTATAGTAATTTGTAGCCACCAGAACATAACTCTTACCTGTCTTGCTTTTTGGCTTAATAGGACCCACAAAATCTAATCCCCATTTCTGAAATGGATCTAAAGGTAGCACTGGGTGGTCTGACATCCTATCTTTAGAATTGGGTTGGCCCACTTGCTGACAAACCAAACATTCCTTGGCATATATGTGAGCATCCTTCAAAACTGTTGGCCACCACAGACCTGATTGTAAAATCTTCTTTCCTGTTATTTCCCCTGAGAAATGACCTCCAGACAACCCTGCATGTGCCTCTTGTACCACTACTGCTTGTTCAAAATCAGGAACAAATCTTCTTATTATCTGATCTATCCCCTTTCTATACAATGCTCCAGCAATGACTAAAAATGGTTTGCTTTTCAGCACAAACTTCCTTTTTTGATCCACACTCATCTCTTCTGGTAATAATCCATCAGTGAGAAACAACAACATTTGATCATAAAAGGAGTCAAAGCTCCACTCTGAACAACAAATAGATCAGAGTCAGGGAAATAATCATGAACTCCTGCAGCATCTTCTTTACTTTCAAGTCTGCTTAAATAATTTGCCACAGCATGCTGATTCCCTGGAGTATGTACTATCACAAAGTCAAATTCTTGCAACAACAACATCCATCTTGCTAACCTTCTTGTCAACTGTGGTTTCTTCACAAGAAATAAAAGAGCTTGATGGTCAACATGGAAGAAGACTTTGTTAGCCAAGAGATAATGTCGAAATTTCTGTAAAGAGAACACCATGCCCAAAGCTTCTCTCTCTTTAACTGAGTAATTCCTGCTGAAGTAAGCATTCTACTTGCATAGTAGATAGGACTGAACAATTTTTGATTTTTGCCTGCATAAGAACAGCTCCTACTGCAATGTCTGAAGCATCAACAAATACATGGAATGGTAAAGACCAATCAAGGGGCTACAAAATTGGAGCTACCACCATCATCTTCTTTAAAGTATGAAATACCTTTTCTTGGGCCTCTGACCACTTGAATTCTACTCCTTTCTTGGTTAAATGTGACAAGGGTGCACATACATCTGACAAATATCTTAAATGTCTACTGTGCCACTTGATCTGACCCACAAACCTAGATGTTTCCTTCAGATTCACTGGGCTCTTGGACTTTATGATGCTCTGAATTTTTCTTGGATCCACCTGTATGAAATTATGTGGCCCAACAAAACTCCTCTTTTAACTGCAATTGCACATTTGTATGGATTCAATGACATACCATACTTCCTGCATCTCTCAAAACCTTTCCTCAAGTGCTCCAAATGCATCTCTTTGGATCCAAACACACAGAAATCATCCATAAATACCCTCATAAAAGAAGACAAATAGGTCTCAAACACTCTACTTGCCACCTCTGAGAAAGCTGGTGGTCCATTTTTTAATCCAAAGCTCATTACTGTGAACACAAATGCTCCCCACTCTGTAATGAAGGCTGTTTTGTGTTCATCATCAGGGTGCATCCTGATTTGATTATATCCTGAGAACCCATCCAGAAAACTATACATTTGATGCCCTGCAACTGAATCTAGCAGAGTATCTGCAAAAGGTAATGGAAAAGGATCTGTGATTGTGGCTGCATTAAGCTTTCTATAATCCACACAAACTCTGATTCTTCCATTTTTCTTGGGGACTACTACAATTGGAGATAGCCATGTTGCTTCATGTACAGGCTTAATGAATCCCACCCTGAGCAGCTTGTCAATTTCATCTTTAACCTGCTTTGCATAATTGGGATTCATTCTGTACCTCTGTTGGATAACAGGCTTAGCATCTTGCTTCAAATTAATCCTATGGGAATAAAATGCAGGACCAATCCCCTTCATATCTGAATATTCCCATGCAAAAATATCCTTGTATTCCATTAATAATTTCAAAAGATTGTCTTTAAATTCTCCTTCCACATGAACACTAACTTTGACAACTTTAGGGTCATTCTCTGTTCCCAAATTCCATTCATTTAGACCATCCTCCATAACTCTAGTTGATTTCTTCATACTGTTTTCATATCTTTGCTCTGCTATTGCAATAGCTTGATGTGTTGTTAGATCCTGTAAAACTCTGAACTGTTCCTTAGTCATCTCAGTCCCTGTTTGAATATCCTGTAATTGCTGGTCTCTTTCCTCTTCTGCAGCAAAACAATCCTCATAATCTCCCAAAATAGTCATCACATTTATATCAAACACTGGGACAACTACTGGATTGGCCTTCAAATATTCCTCTTCTTCATCATCTTCTACTTCATCTGCCAAGTGTATGCCTTGTGCCCACAAAGCTCTTTGCTCCTTTGGCATAAATATAGTAGATGTCATGGGTAAAGTCTGTTTCTGGCTCCCCTATTTCAAGATCACCATATTAGCTCCCCAATCTTGCTTTAACTTAGCCTACCTGAACCAGGGTCTTCCAAGGAGCATTGGGTAAGCCAAGTTCCCTGATTGCATCCTGAGTACTACAAAGTTGACCATAAACTTCAATCCTGCAATGAAGATCTCCTGGTTTTTTAGCAAACCTAAAGGTTGTAATCTCCTCTGATCAGCCATTTTTACCTGAAAAGGTGCTGGATGCAACTTTTGGCTCCCAAATTGAATATAAACTGACTCAGGAAGTATATTAACTCCTGATCCACCATCCAAAAGAACTCCATGTATGGGCTGGCCTTGATATTTGACTGATATGGCAGGAACTTTGAAATCAACATCTTCCACCTGAATAATATTACTCATTAAAAAATTACTTTGAGGTGAATCAACACCTTTTCTTTGAAGAATTCTTTGAAACAGCAAATCTCTGAACCCTGGTACTAATGTCAGCAATTGGTCAAGAGAAATCTGAATTTCTGAATGTAACAGAGCTTCATAGAGTGAGTCAACCTTAGAAATTTCCTCTTCTCCTTTGTCCTGTCCTTGTTCTTCACAAACCCCTTCAATTTGTTCTAACATTAGTTCTTCCAAAGCTGGCTTCTTCTTGTACTTTGCTTCTAACTTTCTCCTAATCTGCCCATTGAATTGGACCTTTATTCAACTTTGCAACTCTTGTCACTGCCAAGGCAGGAACCTGTTGTTTCCCATCCTTATCATTTGCATGGACTACACATCCAGAACAATCACAAGCAACATTCTCAACCATATCAGAGTTACCCTAAAACTGGTCCTCTATCACTGTCACTGCATTTAACTGTGTTATTTGTTGGTTTTGCTACATCTTTCCTCTCTGATTTTGATCTGCTATAGGGTACCTTACAATTGGGATACCCCTCTCTGTCCTATGCTTGCACCATAACTCACAAGCTGGACCCTGTCTATGACCCTCTTTGTCACAATAAGTGCACTTCGATTCTCCTCTAAGATCTGATTGCCATGTTTGTCTAGGCTGTGATCTGAACTGTCTATTTGGTCCTCTAGATTGAGCAGGGAAAACTTGATTAGATGAAGTTTCGTTCTGCTCTGCTGCTTTAACCTTTGTACACCGAGGGGAACTCTTCCTCTGAAATTTGGGTTATACCAGCAACAATTGGTTGCTAAATGCCCTTCCTTTGAGCATATCTGACACACTGGTCTATCCTTTGTTAATACTGAGGTATACTTCAATGCTTTAAGCCTCTTTAACAGTCGTTCATCATCCAATCCTTTCTTTTTCTTTTTGCCCTTATCTTTGGATTTTGAAGATTTCTTCTACATTTTCCTTTTCTGGCTAGTTGATTCATCATCTGAATCTGAGTCACTATTATATTCTGAATTATCATCAGAGCTCTCTAAGTCTGTGTCTCCATTAGAGTCAGATTCCAGGTTTGAATTAGACCTCTTTTTCTTTTGTTTCTTCTTAGTAACACCCAACCTCTTTTCTACTCTTACTGCTGCTTGTACCAAAGCATCAAAACCTGCAGCAATGTCTACATTAGCCACTGCTGATCTGATTGTCTTCCTTAATCCATTCAGGAAATAAGAAGCTAACATCTCATTGGAAAGCCTATCTGCTCCTTCCAATCTTTGAGAGAGAATCCTGAACTTCTGAGCATAGTCCTCTACTAGCATTTCTTTTTGTTGAAGATCTTTAATTTTATTTATGATGTCACCGGCTGTTTTCTCCCTTCTGAACCTGGCCAGAAAACTCTCTCAAAGCATCAAAGTTTCCAAAATGTCCCAAACCATACTGGCTAAACCAATCCATTGCTGAGCCTTCTAAGGTAGCAACAAACTGCCTCTTCTTCACCTCTCCCCCATAAAGTGTGCCATAGCCACTAGCCTCCCACCTTGTTTGGAATTGGGCTACATGGCAGAGGGTCCTCCTTGGGTTTTCCCCTGAACTTTGCTGATCTCACCTTTGGGTTATGTGCTGGTGGATTTTGAGGATTCATTGCTACCCCTCTAACTAGCCTCCTTGCTAAGACTGGTAATGGTTCAAACTGCAACCTTCTCCTACTACTTCCCCTAATAACTCTATTCAACAAGGTTCCCCCAAGAAATGTCCTGAAAGTGCTTGAGAATACTGGTGGATTTTGAGCATCCTCAACACTTCCTGCTTCTGCATTAGCATTTGAATCATTATTTAAAATTAGAATACCCAAATCAGATTCAGATTGTACCGAACCTGTCAGAATCCCTTCTCCTTGAACAGCATCCACAAACTAATCATGTGCTTCTTCTTCATCATCAATATCCTCTTCTTCTTGATCCAATGTTTCCTCCTCTACATCTTCTTCCAAAACAGTTTCCAATGCTACACTTGTTCCCGGAGGAACTTCATAATCAGAATCATAATCATCACCTTCTTCATCATCATTTCTGCCTGTTAAAGCAGCGTCAGCATCTCTGGCCCTTGACCTTGTATAATATCTTCTTGAATTCCCCGAATTATCTTCAGACATCCAAGGCTAGCGGTCCTCTGAATAAGTCGTATCCTCCCAGAACTTAGGTCATTCGAACCCGCAGGATCGCCAATGTGTACATGGCCCTCTAAAAGGTTTTGTACAAGGCATTAATAAATAATACATCACTCAACACCACTCAAAGCACATCAGAGCGCAGACTCTGATTCATCGTGATAGCATAATGATTACACAAACATCAAGAAAGACATAATAAACACTGAGCAAAGACATAGCAGAACTTCTCCTTTATTCATTAGCGATCAGAATCAACGTTCCATCCTCCTAATCCCTAGATACAATTGTCAGGGTAATAACTACTCGGTTTAGATCCCAAAGGGTACATCCACACGTAACTAACCCCTAAGCCCTTTGACTAAGGTCTAAGAATTGCATAAGAAAGCCCTAACACTAACCCCATCCAATCCCATAGGTTAGCCAACCACCCAACCACTGTATTGATAGGATCCATTTAGGAATTTGGTTATGTTTTGCCCCGAGTACCAGGGAACAGAGTTCCCAGGCCCCCTAACTGACGCTTCAAGCAAACTTCAAGATAGTCACACCACTTGCACACCCAATATGAAATTTCCTGTTTCACAGATTTAGTTGTCTTTAAAACAATCTTTTAATGAATCCATAGTATCACTAATCATAATCTCCCAAAATATTTGGTTGAATTCTAATTTCCAATCATTCCTTCATCAGTGTACCTATGGCATCATTGGCAACCAGACTGCTCACCACCTGTTCACTCAGGGACCTTTTCAATAGTTCCTAGCTCATAGTACTTGGCAATATAATCACATAAGAAAATCCAGATAGACTCTCCGTTGAAGATCAGCAAGATCAACCAACCAACAGATCCATATAAAAGAGCCATGGACTCATCCGTTGAGGACCAGCAAGGACAATCAACGAGATCCATGCTCGAGTTCAGAAAATAACTAAAACAGTCATTTAAAAACAGGTCATAAATACAGTTTCTAACAAACTCTCGTCTTTCCACATTGTTCCACATCATTTCTCATTATTCCACATTCTTCTACATCAATTCACATTGCTTATTCCACATCCAGTCATATGTATTCCCATCGTCTTCCTCCATTCTCATCCAATGACATCATATTACATCTCATCACATCTATCCACATCTATCTTCATCACATCTCATCCATTCACATCTACCCATATCCACATCACATCAGATCACATCCATTCACATCACATCTCATCCATTCACATCTAACTAGATCCACATCACATCACATTCATCCACCTTACATCTCATCCATCCATTCACATTACATCACATTCATTTATATTCATTCAGATCCACATCTCATCACATCACATCCATCCACATCACATCTCATCGACTCACGTCACATCACATCATACTTACATCCATTTACATCTCATCATATTATATTCACATCGCATCACATCCATTTAGATATCATCACATCACATTCACATCCATTCACATCACATCTCATCCATTCACATCTCATCACATCCACTCACATCCATCACACCCATTCACATCCATCACACCCATTCACATCCATGACTTCATTGCATCCACATCACATCACATTCATTCCACCCATATTACATCACATCCACATCTCATTCTTATCCATTTACATCACATCACATCCTTTCACATATCATCACATCTCAATCTCATCTCATCACATTCACATCCACATCCACATCCATTTACATCACATCACATCCCATCCACATCTCTTCACATCCACATCCACATCCATTTACATCACACCACATCCTTTCACATATCATCATCTCTCAATCTCATCTCATCAAATTCACATCCACATCCATTTACATCATATCACATCCCATCCACATCTCTTCACATCCACATCCACATCCATTTACATCACATCACATCCTTTCACATATCATCACATCTCAATCTCATCTCATCTCATCACATTCACATCCACATCCATTTACATCATATCACATCTCATCCACATCCACATCCATTTACATCACATCACATCCCACCCACATCCTATCACATCGCATTTACATCTTATCACATCCACTCACATCTTATCACATCACATTCACATCTTATCACATCGTATTCACATCGTATCACATCGTATTCACATCTATTCATATTTAGTAACATTTTTTACTTTTGATACCGATGATGGGACTTTTCTAAATTTCTGCAAATTGCTTGGCCTAGTTAAAGGTACTTTTTCTCGATGGATATTTTCATATTCTTTCTCAAATTTCTCAAGTGAAATATATTCAATATACTTCTTTTGCGTAAAAGATTCATGGGATTTACAAAAATCAATTCTACCCTTATTTTCTAATAAAATTAATAATGCTCAAAATTTCACTTTTGATAAATACTCATAATTTGAATTATGCTAAAATTTCCTCTTTTACCATTTAATTTCTTGGATCTCAATTATCATGGAAATTCCTCTTTTTTTATAAAAATAAATTTATGAAAATTTTCTCTTTTTGCATTTAATTACTTGATTCTCAAATATCATGGGAATTTCTCTTTTTGCATAAAAATAAATTTACCAAAATTTCTCTTTTTTCATTTAATTACTTGATTCTCAAATATCATGGGGATTCCTCTTTTTGTATATTCTCTTTGTTCGTTTAATTACTTGATGCATAAACACTAAAATTTTGTTTCCATTAAATATGATGAAAATCATTCTTTTAGCATAGGATGTCCAATCCTAGAATATGGTAGGAAGTCCTCTTTTAGCAGTATGCATAAAAATAAGATATGTGTTAATTTCTAAAAAGTTTGCCATAACTTTGCTGCTATTACAGATAATTTTTAAATTTTCTAGAAAAGAATAAGACTTTGGAATACAATTATGATAGAAGAACTATCCTTAAACTTAAATCAAAATTATGGAATAAATCATAAATTTACCATAATTTTATTAACATAAAAGCATAAAAATACTGTTTTCTTAACCTCTAGCTTAACAAGCTTAGAGTTTGGTTTTGAATTAAGAATTTATCAATGAGAAGTGTTCTTTTTCTAAAGAACTAGCCATAGGAATGACTATTCTTTTGGGAGAGAGAGATATACATAAAAAGCATTCTAAATAAGCATAAAGATTAACTTTTTTTGTGATTAATCATTAAAGTTCTTAGAGAAATCTTGATTTGCATTAAAAATAACTAATTAGAAACTTCTCAAGCTTGAGAGGGGTTGAGAAGTGAAATCATTTGAGAATATTAACAAAAACCATGAAATTCCTTCTTACCTCTAGGTTTAGCTTGCTTCTTTATCTAGAAGTGAAGCCCCCAACCAATCAATTGGTTTAGTGAGTTGAGAAGAAAGCTCCAAGAGTTGTTGAAGAGAGAGAGAAGCTCCAAGCTCTCCAAAAGTAGAGGATTTTTAAGGGATAATAGAAAATATCATTATTTTAATGTAATACTGGCATGGTATATTTCACAAATTTTTTTACAAAAGACTAAGGATCTATTTATAGGTGAGGGAGGCCACTAACCAAGTCCAACTGGGTTCTAGAATTTTCCAGGTTTAGTTTGACTCAATTTAGACAAGATTTGGACCAGTTTGGCTACCTTTTTTATTTGGTTTGATCCAGGAGAGAGGAGAGATAAAAATATCATAATTTTTTTGAATTAAAAACCCTTCCACATGTGTGAAATAGGTTCCTACCTCGAGTCCCCCTCTGCTAACCAAGGTGTCAAAAATGCATCATTATTCTAAAATATCTCATTTTTTTTAGTAATATCTCTTAATTTTTAACTAATAAACCTTGTACTCAGTCAACTCTTCATCTTATGTGAGCATTTACTCATTTTTTGGTATTTTCTTTTATTCTTTGGATTTATCTCATCCCAACACCTGGATTAATCCATTGACCCATAGGAATCTTAATTGGACCATGTTGCAATTTTTTTTGAAAATGGAGACCCTTAGGCTAATGTCCTTTATACACATTTTCAATTAATTCCAAATGCACCTTGGAAAGTTCATTTTGAATTTGTGTTTCAGGGGAATCCATTTTAGACACTAGGAGGATTTTTATATCCAAAGATATCTTAATTTTTGGATTATCTCTCTCTAGGCCAAAACAGGGTAAAAACAAGATCTTTCTTTTATTTCAGAGAGGGGAATAATTACAAGAACAGAAGAGGAGGTTCTTACACCTTTACACCTCAAAAGCTGGAGGGAGGAATCTTACAGGAACAACCATAAAAAAGATCACATGGATTCCTTTCTAACCTTGCAAGCCACAAAAGAAGATCAAGTTGTGGTGAACGGTCTAATGTAATACACCATGATAAGACAAAATATGAGCATACCAATATGTATTTTCGTGTTGTGATGGATTATCAATTAAATAATGCAGTAACAATAGTCTACTATCTAATGCAATACAACATGATAAGAAGTAACATGAGAATAACAATATGTGTTTTTGCATTGTGAGAAACTTACTACTTAGAAACACATTTTTACTATCCTTTACTACAGTGTTACACCATTAGACAATAACAACATAGGTGACAACACTCTTTTAAGGTAAATAAAGTAGTGCCATCCGCCGATGCATACACCATGGTGACAATGGTCTAATGTAATACACTATGATAAGATAAAAGATTAGCATTTCAATATGTATTCGCATTGTGGGAAACTAACTACATAGAAACGCTAGACAACAGCACCATAGTTGACTATTCTCCTGTGAAGTAAAAAAAGAAGTGGCTTAAAACGCAAATAAATCAAGGAAGGTTCATAAAAATGATTTGGTTCAAGTTGTGATTTCATGCCGAGCCAAGCTGAGAAGGAGCACATGATGGACCCAATATTGCCCTGCGCATGAGCTCTTCAATGCGACCTCGGTATCTCCTTCTGCCAATATTGCCCTGCGCATGAGCTCTTCAATGCGACCACGGTATCTCCTTCTGCAACATGTTGCTTGCTCATTTTGTGCAGCAGTATTTTGAGTTACATAATAGACCAAGCTATATATATGTGATAGAATAGTGCTCTACAATGCAATCAAGGTATCTCCTTGTCCAACTTATTTTCTATTTGTATTGTAACAATCTTGTGAGGTTTACAATAGGCCAAAATGAATAAATGCAATAGATTTGTGCTCTATAATACATTCAAGCTATCTCCTAGTGTAACTTATTGTCTTTTTGCATCGTAGCAATCAGTCTTGTGAGTTAGTTACATAATAGAAAAATGATTTTACTATTCTTAAATGCATTATTATAACATCGTTAACCAATAGATAACAGCACCATAATTGACAATTCTCTTGTGAGGTAAATATAAAAGTGCTTTACAATGCAAATACATCAAGAAGGGTTCTTTAAAATATTGGAATTGCATTGTGTTTGCCTTACCTGGAGAATCAGAAGATTTTTAAGGCGAGGCAAGGTGAGCATAGAAGATTTCAAGCTGAGTAGATTACTGAGAAGAGCAACATAATTTGCTCGGCTTGGCTCGGCTCACCTCAAAAATCATTGAGAGGAGATGTAGAGGACAACAGAGGAGCAGGGGAGTAGAGGAGATATGGAGAATAAATAACATGTGGAGCATCACGAGAATATATCGCTCGGAAGATGTATATGTCAAAAATCGTGGGAAGTAAAAGCACATCGTGTGGCATCGCGCATTGACCCATGTGAGTATACCTCTTTTGGCGACGTCATTAAACTCATCCGATTCATGTGCCGGATGCCACCTTAAGAGGCACGTTGGCGGGGACATGTGGCCAGCGCTACCAAAGGCAACTTCTTTTTAGGTACATTCAAGGCATTTTTAGGAATTATTTCATTTCCAGGACTTTCAATTCATACCATGGGAAGGACACCACCTCAATACTTCCCTCCCTTCAAGGTAGTTTTAGGAGTTATTTCATTTATAGGACTTTCAATTCATACCATAGGAAGGACGCTGCACGAGCTCTACAATGCAATCAAGGTATCTCCTTGTTCATTTTATTGTATATGCATGTTATTGGCAGGTCTTGTGAGTTACACAATAGGCCAAACTGCACATACACAATAGAATAGTTCTCCACAATGCGGTCAAGGTATCCTCTTATGAAACTTATTGTGTATTCATGTTGTAGCAGAATTGTAGTAGTCTTGTGAGAGGTACACAATAGGTCAAAATGTATAAACGCGATAGAATAGTGCTCTACAATGTAATGAAGGTATCTCCTTATGAAACGTATTAACTATTCGAGCTGTAGGAGTTGTGTGTTATAGCATAGGTCAAAATGTACAAACGTAATAGAATAGTGCATTATAACGCAATCAAAAACTCTTTGCACAATTACGTGTCTATTTGCATTGTAGTGGTTTTTTGAGGTACATAATAGGTTAAAATGTAAAAACGTGATAGGAATGTTCTTTGAAATGCAAAGTTATTTCTTTTAGAGGACTTTTGAGACGGAGAGATCACTATGCCACCCCAATACTACCCTTTGCATGAGCTCTTCAACAAAACCAAGGTATCTCCTTCTACAACATGTTGCTTGTTTGCTTTATGCTGCAGTCTTTTGAGTTACACAATAGGCCAAACTATATATTTATGATGATAGAATAGTGCTTTGTAATGCGATCAAGTTATCTCCTTGTCCAAATTATTTTTTATTTGTGTTGTAGAAGTCTGAGGTTTACATTAGGCCAAAATGAGTAAACACAACAGATTCATGCTCTACAACGTGATCAAGTAACACGATCAAGCTATCTCCTAGTGCAGCTTGTCTTTTCACGTTGTAGTAGTCAGTCTTGTGAGTTAGTTACACAATAAAAATGTGATTTTACTATTCTTAAATGCATTATAACACCATTAACCACTAGATAAGAGCACCATAATTGACTATCTTTATGTGAGGTAAATATAGAAGTGCTTTACATCGAGAAGGGTTCTTTGAAATATTAGAATTGAATGTTGTGATTGCCTTAACTCAAGCACCTGGACTTGACGAAGAAAGTTTGAGCCGAGATGGAGAAGAAGAGCAGAGGCGAGAGCAGATTTTTGAGGCGAGCCAAGTAGATTTCGAGATGAGCAGATTGCTAAGAAGAGCAGGAGAATAGACTGGGAGGAGACATAGAGGACAACAGCAGAGGCAGAGGAGACATAGAGAACAAATAAGATGTAGAACACCATAAGAATACACCACTTGGAAGACGTACGTGCCAAAAATTATGGGAAGTAAAAGCACATCATGTGGCATCGACGGAATCGGCACATGTGAGTATGCTAAAAATTACAGGAAGTAAAAGCACATCATGTGGCGTCGGTGGTTTTGGCACATGTAAGTATGCCTTTTTTGCTATTGGCATTAAACTTATCGGGTCATGTACCGGATGCTGTCTTAAAAGGCACACTCAGGACAAGTGAACGGTTCCTACCCTGAAGGTAACTTCTTTTCTAGCGCATTCAAGTTATTTCTTTTCTAGGACTTTTAATTTATACTGTGGGAAGGAAACCACCTTAATACTTCCCTTCACACGAGCTCTACAATGCGATCAAGGTATCTCCTTGTTCATTTTATTGCATTTGCGTGTTGTGCTATAGTTTGTTGAGTTACACAATAGACCAAACTATACATAAGCCATAGAATAGTTCTCCACAATGCAATCAAGGTATCTCCTTGTGCAACTTATTGTGTATTCACGTTGTAGTAGTCTTGTGAGATACACAATTTACAAACGTGATAGAATATTATTTTACAATGCAATCAAGGTATCTCCTTGTGAAACGTATTGTCTATTCACATTGTAGCAGTCTTGTGTATTACATCATATGCCGAAATGTACAGACATATTGTCTATTCTCGTGTGTTACAGCATAGGCTGAAATGTACAAATATAATAAAATAGTGCATTACAACATGATCAAGTAAACTCTTTGTGCAATTGAGTGTTTATTCGCATCGTAGTGGTTTTTTGAGGTACAAAATAGGTTAAACATGTAAAAACGTGATAGAAATGTTCTTTAAAATGTGACTTCATGATGACGGCTAGTTCATAAAAAAACTATGGGTTTGCACTGTGATTGTCTTACCTTGATAGGTTGGTTGTACTTGATTCGGTTATTGCCCATATGGAAGACCAGCAAAGCTCAAAAAACTCGGATGTTTTCTGAGGTATAGAATAGGTATAAAATGTTAAAACAAAATAGAAAGGTTCTTTAAAACGCAATTACATGAATGACAGTTCATAAAATACTATGGGTTCTCATTTGTGATTGCCTTACCTTGATAGGCTGTGTGTACTTGATTGGATCACCCAAATGAAAGACTAACAAATCTCAAAAAACTCAAAGGATGATCTATTCTTCTACATCAAGAGACCCTGCTACTTCCTAACATACCCTCACGAAAAAAGAGGAAGTATCTGGGTTTCTTAATGTATAAAAAATGCTAAGTAGATATGGGCAATGCTAACCAATCCTGCAAGTTTTAATGATCCATCGTGAAAGGCAAGTGACAGGAAAGTGAAACATGTTCCAAACAAGTGGCAACTTCCTCCTACTTGCCTTTTATGACACATCATTAAACTTGAGGCAACATAAAAAGGCACATTGGAAATAAGTGGAGTTGTTGATGGGAACACATGGTTGGAGCAGCCAAAAAAGGGAATCTATAAATATAGCAAGCTGTCATTCTCATTTTGTTATTGTTTTTTTGAGTTTTTCGGTCCATATCTACATTACAGACGCTACCATCTCAAATCTACTCGATGCTAGAGCTGTACAATGCGATCTAGATAGTTCTATTCCCCACGAACTATCTATTTATGTTCTTGTTGCTTCGCAAGGTACACTAGGTGAAAAATGTTCATTGTTGCTACTTAGTGTTCATCCACTTGGCTTCTACGTCACTTGTACCTACTTTTAGTCTAGAAAGTAGTTAATCACTATTTTTGATCTTTTTATGATTTTCAGTTTGTATCTGCCAAGGAGACTTGCAGCCTCTCACCTACACAACAGAGAAGCTATATAACACAATCTAGGTACTTTTTTATCTCGATAATCATCTTTTTGTGTTATAGTGTTCATTACACACAACACAAAAAGTGCCGCTCACCCATCATGTTGTCTTGTAGCTTAGAGACATCTGACAAGTATTTTAATTTCAATCTCCGCTTGCAGATGACAGGGGTAGAACGTTTTTTCCCCTAGGAGGAAGACGATGTGCTAAAGCTAGGGTCTTCAACCTTACCTCCCTTGTTGTCACTACAAGGAAGCTTTGCAAACAGGAGGGCAGTAGAGAGAGAGAGAGAGAGAGAGAGAGAGAGAGAGAGAGAGAGAGAGAGAGAGAGAGAGAGAGAGAGAGAGAACTATGGAAAGCTTAACCTCTACTTCAATGCCTCGATGACTGAGAGCATGGGAGAGAAGGACATTAGGAATTTTTTGGACCCAAAGAGGGCCTCTTGGATTAACTTTTGATTAGGAATGGACCAATAGAAAGAGGGTTGGGTGCACATTTTTGACTTCTTTGGGCTAGGCTTTGATTTGCTAATGGGGCCTAATTACTACTCTTGTCCCCCTACCTCTTGGGACCAAACTTAGAGGTCCCCCCACCTAGAATCCCGCAGATGAAAAACCCTAAAAATTAAAAAAATTTAATTTTTTCCCAAAAGTGTGTTTTCCCTCTCAAACTTCCCCCCAACATACTCTAGGTTTGGAAAGCTCATTTTGAACCTCTTTCTTCCTCTTCTAAGCTCTCCATTGCTGCTGTGCAGAAACTCCATACCTCTCAAGCTCTCCCTCCTTGTCAAGCTCCCTCATCAGTCTCAAGCTCCCTCTCCCTCTTTCTTCCTTTTCTAAGCTCTCCATTGCAGTAGAAACTCCATCCCTCTCAAGCTCTCCCTCCTTCTCAAGCTCCCTCCCTCTCAATCTCCCTCTCTCTCTCTCTCTCTCTCTCAAGCTCCCTCCCTCTCCCTCTCTCTCTCTCTCTCTCAAGCTCCCTCCCTCTCCATTGCTGCAGAAACTCTATCCCTCCTTTAGTCTACTCTAGGTTCACGAAGCCTATTCTCAAACTCTAACCCTCTTTTAAGCTTTCTATTGCTGCACTGAAAACCCTGAACTTTCTCTCCTCTCCACTCTTCTATTGTAACACAAGCTTTTCTTTTCCCTTCTTCTCTTTTCTTACCACCATGGCCTCTTCCAGTAATGTGAGAAGACCTAGGGAGAAGGTGGAAGAGCTTGTGCTGCATAACACAAGAGATGAGAATGGAGTTTGGGCTCCAACAAGATTCAGGGTTGGGGCTTGGGTCTACATGTAGCCAAGCTCTAAGGGACCACATCGAGTGTGTCAATTGGGGAATATGCTACATCATTGGAAGGGGCAGTTACAAGGCTTCAAGCATACTAAGAAGGAAGGACTGGTTGCCATAGTGCAACATGTGTATACCCTTGGAGACCTGTACATTCAAGGGCCAACGAGCAATGTTCCTTCAAATTGTTAGTGTAACATAAACACAGCTTTAACAACATGCTAATATTGGATTTTTTGTTTCAAATTTTCTTATGTCTCTCTGCAGATATTTTTCCCTCTAATTATGTTGAGGAACAACCACTCCAAAGCCTCACTAGAGTTTTCTATGTTATGCATGCATCCATTGGAGAGGTAATGTTTGTATCTCAAAGCCCAAGTGATCTTGTACATAACAATATCTTTTTCTTTTCTCACTCATATTTTGTAGATAAAAAACCAGGTTTATTTGGCAAGCTAGAAGAGATCCCCCACCCCCCTCTTAACAATCCCGAATGGCCCAAACCTGATGCTTGGACCATCTTATGCTTAAAGTTTAAGATGGTAAGTGATATCAAGACATCCCTCAAGTTTTCAAAGACATCTAGGTCAGTAAGGCTAAATTGGTTTTGTCCTTTACATGTTTTTGTGCACATGTTCAATTCCATGATGCCAATTCCATGAGCGAGTGGCAGCAAGCAAACATTGGAGCCTAGCAGACCTGCGTCAACACATCATGGGCTTTGACAATGTGGAAGTGTCAAGTTTCAAGTTGATGAGAAGAAAGGTATATTTGATTTCACTACATGTCTAGAGTTAACCCTTAAACCTTGAGCACCATTGTGGTGGTGGAAGGTGAAGAATACTTATTTCTTCATGACCTTGAAAAGACAGCTGGCTTGAGAATGGATGAATGCTTGGGCATTATATGCACGCGATGTGAGGTGGACCTTGATACATCTAACCTCGGTGCTCACCTAGATAGTGCTATATTACCCCTTGGAGAATCTATCAGAGACAATTGCTTTGGTCAAGGAAACTGTGGTTGAGACCGCAGAGCAAGCCCTAGATCCAAAGGAGGAATTCACAACCTTACAAGACAAGCTAGAGGATGAAAAGGATACCCTTGCTGCTGGAGTAATGGAGGAGACCAAAGCACCAAAAAAGGATGAGGCTAAGTCCTCGATTGACCTCTCCACCCCCACCAGCACTTTGGCAAAAGAAAACATTGAGCAAGAGGTAATAATCGACCTTTTACAACCTAGAAACATTTGTAATTATGTATAGGAAAATATTTTGATTTTTCCTTTGATTGCAGAGGGTGGTTGAAATTGACGCATTTGCTGGGAGAGGCAGCGTCAGTACAGACCAGGCCAAGGTCCATGGACATGATGCTACGTTGGCGCACTATCTTGGTCAACTTCCTGTGGATGGCATCACCATTATCCACAGGGACTACACCCCTTAATCTCCCTTCACTCTCTTCTTTTTGAAAGCCCTCTCTAAGGTGCTCTGTGTAGCCTCTATGGCACAGAGAGCACCAAATGTATAGTTCTAATTAAAAAATCCCTTGCCTTCGATGTTTTTGGTTCTGGATTTAGGGTTAAGCTTCTTGCGTGTATAGGTATAGCCAAAAGCATAGGCATAGAGGATCCTCAAGAAATAGCCCAATCACTCCTTGAGCACACTCTGCCCAATAACAAGAGAAGGAAGCTCGATATTGTAAGAAAGCTTTTGTAAAGATGGTGTATCACTTCTTATTATGAATACAATACAATTTTTGCAAACTTATTTTCATCAAGTATATTTTGTACCATCAATGTTTTTGTGAATGCATCAGAAATGACCCTGGGAGCCTGGGGGAGTAGTGCCAGAACAGTGCGAATTTTGAGCCTGCACCACTACTGTAGAGCCCAAATTCGCACTGTTTTGGCACAGCTTCCCCAACCCTTTAGGAGCAATTCTGATGCATTGGATGACAAATAATATATTTTTACATATGATTAAAGGTATTTTTATCTTGTAAATTACTATTTCTCATAATCAATGTACTCAACTTGATTATAAATGCATCAAAAATGATTCTGAGTGGTTGGGGGAGCAATGCCAGAATAGTGCGAATTTTGAGCCTGCACCACTGCTGTAGAGTCCAAATTCGCACTGTTCTGGCATAGCTTCCCCAGCCCTCCAGGAGCAATTCTAATACATTAGATGATAAATAATGTATTTCTATACATGATTAAAGGTATTTTTATTTTGTAAATTACTGTTTTTATAATTAATGTACTCAACTTCATTATAAATGCATAAAAAATGATCCTGAGTGGCTGGGGGAGCAGTGCCAGAACAGTGCGAATTTTGAGCCTGCACCGCCGTTGCATAGCCTAAATTCGCACTGTTCTGGCATAGCTTCCCCAGTCCTCCAGAAGCAATTCTAATACATTGGATGACAAACAATGTACTTTTACACATGATTAAAGCTGTTTTTATCTTATAAACTATTTTTTCTCACAATTAGTGTACTCAACTTTATTATAAATGCATCAGAAATGATCCTGAGTGGCTGGGGGAGCAGTGCCACAACAGTGCAAATTTTGAGCCTGCACCGCCGCTGCAGAGCTTAAATTCGCACTGTTCTGGCATCCCTAGTCCTCCAGGAGCAATTCTAATGCATTGGATGACAAACAATGTAATTTTACACATGATTAAAGCTGTTTTTATCTTATAAACTATTGTTTCTCACAATTAGTGTACTCAACTTCATTATAAATATAAAAAATGATCCTAATGAGTGGCTGGGGAAGCAGTGCTAGAACAGTGCAAATTTTTAGCCTGCACTGCCGCTGCAGAGCCTAAATTCACACTGTTTTGGCATAGCTTCCCCAGTCCTCCAGGAGCAAATCTAATGCATTGGACGATAAACACTATATTTTTACATATGATTAAAGGTGTTTTTATCTTATAAACTAATATTTCTCACAATTAGTGTGCTCAACTTCATTATAAATGCATCAGAAATAATCCTGTGGCTAGGGGGAGCAGTGCCAGAACAGTGCGAATTTTGAGCCTGCACCGCCGCTATAGAGCCTAAATTCGCACTGTTCTGGCATAGCTTCCCCAGTCCTCCAGGAGCAATTCTGATGCATTGGATGATAAACACTATATTTTTACATATGATTAAAGGTGTTTTTATCTTATAAACTACTATTTCTCACAATTAGTGTGCTCAACTTCATTATAAATGCATGAGAAATGATCCTGAGTGGCTGGGGGAGTAGTGCCAGAACAGTGCGAATTTTGAGCCTGCACTGCCGCTCCATAGCCTAAATTCGCACTGTTCTGGCATAGCTTTCCTAGTCCTCCAGGAGCAATTCTGATGCATTGGATGATAAACACTATATTTTTACATATGATTAAAGGTGTTTTTATCTTATAAACTACTATTTCTCACAATTAGTGTGCTCAACTTCATTAAAAATGCATCAGAAATGATCCTCAGTTGGCTGGGGGAGTAGTGCCAGAACAGTGCAAATTTTGAGCCTGCGCTGCCGCTACAGAGCCTAAATTCGCACTGTTCTGGCATAGCTTTCCCAGTCCTCCAGGAGCAATTCTGATGTATTGGATGATAAACACTATATTTTTACACATGATTAAAGGTGTTTTTATCTTATAAACTATTGTTTCTCACACAATTAGTGTGCTTAAATGCATCAGAAATGATCCTGAGTGGCTAGGGGAGAAGTGCCAGAACAGTGCGAATTTTGAGCCTACATCGCCATTGCAGAGGCCAAATTCGCACTGTTTTAGCACAGTTTCCTCAGTCCTCCAGGAGTATTTTTGATGCCTTGGGTGACAAACTGGCACATGATAGACACTCCATGTTAAACAAACAATAAATTTTTTTATCATAAGGTTACAAATGAAAGCCAGATAGGCTTGTTACAAATGAAAGCCAGATAGGCTTGTTACAAAGGGGGGTTTGAAACAAAAGAGTTACTTCAAAAAAAATGTTGACATCTAAGATCTCTAGATCGTGTCTCGCTCACCTCGAATGCGCCGAGCTAGTTGCATGTCCTTAGCAAATATGGTAATCCTCTTTGCATGTATTGCAAGGAGGTTGGTGTCTTCAAAAAGCCCAACAAGGTAAGCCTCGGAGGCTTCTAGCTATGCTTCAAGGGCAATCCCCTCCACACGGAACTCTGTTCTATATCGTTGGAGAATCTCCTTCACTGTGCGAGCGAAAGGGGCTCTTCTAGCAACTCAATGTTCCTCTGATAAAACTTGATTTCTTGTAGAGCCCTAGCTTGACCTTTCTACGCTTGCGCGCACTTGCAAGAACCTCCTCTTGGTCTCTCTCATAGTCTAAATACTCCTCCTCTTGTTGCTGTGGTACCTGTGTATCATCCTCCTGGGTAGGTAGGGGACCGTGTCCTGATAGTAGGGTCTTGCCACCTATGGTGCTGCGCAATGTAGGAATGTTTTCACCAACCCAGTTGAACTGCTCATCATCATCGGCCTCTCTGTCTTGATCTCTGGGGTGGCTGCATTGTGGGGTCTTCTTCACACGCTTGCTCCCACTAGAAGGGCATGCATGTGTGTGTGCTGGTGTTGCTGTGGGAGGAGGGTTGGACTCTCGTGATCCCATTGGGCGTGTCCTAGAATCCAAGGGGTCACTCTCTTCCGTGGTGTCGCCAGTATATGGTCGTTGGTGCCTTGCACTGTGTTTTGTGAAGGCATGGTAACACGTGCGGTGTTCTTGGTGTGTGCCATATCCATGTACGACTATGCTAACGTGGTGATGTGCTGGTGTCCTTATGTGGGTGTCTACGTAGATCTTGAGCTCAAGCTCTCTAAAAATGTGAAGTGAAAATGAAGTGAGAGAAGGAACTATTAATAGTTTTTTTTAAGGGTAAAAAAAGAAAACCTAACTAAACTTATTTTCTTAACCTTATTACATCTAGATTTATGTTGGTGCGTGCACAACCCAACGCCTCCCTTGTCTCCTCATTCGTGCACGCCAAGCACCATGCCTATGGGGAGCATTGGTCTGCAACCATTACAGTCGAGCATGACTTTTTGCAGCCTTGCGTGCCTCTTGCGCAAGCTTAGATTGTTGGGCCCGCCAATACCCTTCCAAAGGTTATGCGATAAAACCAACATCTCTTGTAGATAGTTTGTGCGTGTTCCTCCTGCAGAAGCTCCACCTCCATGTCTTGTATTTTTGAAATAAACCCCTCTTGCTTTATAATGTGATTTCTCCATCCCTTGGGTACTCCACATGGAGAATATGGGTTTGCTATGCTCCACTTGTAGTCAATCTTCTGTAGTATCCTAACAAGCCAAGCTCTCCTTCACCAACAAATTACATAAAAGATGATAAATTATGGAAAGGAGGGTTTGCTCTTAATGAAGGGTCAACTGGATAGAGATGCCCATCAACCCAAAGATCTACATTTTTCTCCTTAGCTATCCTACGAGCTTGGACAGATTGTGCATCAGTAGGATGGGTTTTTTTAGAACTGCCATACTCTTCAGGAATACAAATGTGTAAATCAACCTTCCGTTCAGCTTCACAAGGGGCTACACACACAGCTTGCAAAGGCTCCATAGCTAAGCAGAGGAAGAAGCTAAAGCAGAGAGATCCTCATAGTAGGGAGAGAGAGAGAGAGAGAGAGAGAGAGAGAGAGAGAGAGAGAGGGAGTGAGTGAGTGAGACTGTTAAAACTTTGCTGTTGCAGGTTTAACACAAATCCGTTTTTCTAAGTAGAAAATGATATTTTTGATATACAAATATACTAACATGGATTTTTTTATCAATAAATTATATTTATGAGAAAAATTAAAAAATAATAATTTTTGGGGTCCCCACAATTTCGGGATCTCATGGATGTAGTGGTTCCTGACAGTTAGTTTTGTTTATGGGGTTATGGTGGGGACCTGACAGTTAGTTATGGATGTACTGGCTCCTGACAAGCTTCTAACGTGACCCTTGAATTACAAGCTTTTTGGAGGAAAAAATTTATTTTCATCATATATATTGGTTGGGTGGTGTTTTTTCACCTCAAAATGTAAAAATAAAAATTAAAAAAATTTACTTTTTGGGACCCACCTAAATACGAGAATGTTTTGCTGATGTGGAAGGGAGATATGGTGGGAGTTAATGAGAAAGAAGAGTTCAAACTGACAAGAAAGATTCAATTTGTAGAGAGTGAAGATAAAAATTTCAAAAAGTAAGAAAGTATGAGAAAAGTCAAAAAGTAAGAGAGAGTATGAGAATATTCCCTTTAAAAAGTGAAACTAGGGGGGTATGGCTGATGTGGCAAGGCAAAAAATAGGGGTCATCATAGCCTTTGTCTCCCTTAAGCCCAGCTTTTTAAGCTCTAATCCCTTAAAATTAGGAATCCTTAGGAGGCCCTTTTTGGGTCCAAAAAATTCCTAATGAGAGAGGGAGAAGAGAACTTGAATCAACATACCATCACTCACCCATACAATCTTCAAGCATGCATGCAATAAAGAAAAGAGAGCATACAAGCAAGCTCCAATCACAAGAGCAAGAAACTAAAACTTAATTGTGAGAATGGGATTATGTCTTTTCTCATTAGTCAAAAAGTCTTATATACAAGACTCATATTTATAATACCCGATTTCCCAAGTAATGTTTAGGGACCCAAAAGCTAGTCTAGGCTAGTTTCCTAGTCTAAGTATACACTACCAGCATTATACAAGTCGTAAGCGCAGTTTTGACTATCTTTCGGCATTATACAAGTCATAAGCAGAGATTTTTCATAATTATCTATATGAAGCACATTGCACGGTACAAAAAATATGGCTCAAAAATGCTATCGCACTTTCATAATAATATTAGCCAATGTGGTTTAACATAGGCATTTAGAGCTCTCCCTTCACCCCTTTGGCAAGGAGCATTCCGGTGTGACAATGGAGTGAGGATGCGATGGGACGAGCTAGCACACCCACATGGGAAGTTGCATTTATATCTCTAAGATAAAACCCAATGACATATGCTTCAATAAGGCTGAGATAAGCTTTTGACTTGAACACTATCTTTTCAAAGAGAATCTATAAACAAATGGTAGACCAAGGAATTGGATATAGGGTTCACTTTATACATATGTAACATAGCACCTTGGTGCACAAAGGTTTTTTTTTAAATTGGGGGACTTACATGGTGTATACATGTACCAAGGAATTGGATATAGGGTTCACTTTATACATATGTAACATAGCACCTTGGTGCACAAAGGTTTTTTTTTAAATTGGGGGACTTACATGGTGTATACATGTAAGAGGGGATCAAACAAATAGTTATTTAATATAATTAGTTTGTGAATTTATAAAGAGGGATTTTAAAGTCCAAAACTATATACTTACAAAAAAGGGAGGTATTTAAGAATGTTAATTTTAGAAAAACATGGGTATTTTAAGTTCATGCTTGCATGTGCATGCGCTATAGGATTTTATAAAGTGAAACCACCTCAAAGGACCAACAATAGCTCGTTATCTTATAAAGGCTCTATTTCTATGATCATTTGAATCATCAAATATTATTCTTGCAATTACAACATTACAATCACATGGCGCGAAGTATTGTCATATTTTGTACAAATCTCTCATGGCATGGGGTATTGTCATATTTTGTACAAATCTCTTTTTGAAATATAGTTCTACTTTGTATATATTCCATTTTGCATGTTTAGGGAAAAAAAATCTGGTTATTGTAGTGCCTTGTATTATTGTTATATCTCACATCTCGAGTAAATTACCTTTATTATGAGTTTGGGTTTTTCCAACCCGAGAGTTACCCAGTTAGGCATCTTGAGTCACTCTCAAGTTGCCTAACTTGAGTCACTCTCAAGTCTATGATTAACAACTGTATGTACTTGTTCCCCTATATTCTCCCCTTGAATAAAGCCTTCATCTCAAGGTCACTATGAGTTGAGTTCACTATTAGTTAGTAGAGTCATGTTCAACATCTTCTATGCTCTCTCTTGCAATAAGGTTTTACTATTAGTGTTAAAGTTTAAAATTGAGTGAAGAGTATTTAATGTTTTATTGCCTCTAGTTGAACTTTAAATTGATACTTATTCATGTGAGTGTAGAATAGGAATATATAATGTTTTCTTGCCCCTTGTTTTCGCAATCTCGTAAATATGTGTAACTATTGAATGTAAGTTAAGAATATGAAATCAATTAACCTTAGTAGCTAAGGTCTTACATGATTTAAAAGGAAATATTAGATTCATCAAGGTACATTTGAAGTTTATCAACTTCTTAAGGAAATATTAGATTCATCAAGGTACATTTGAAGTTTATCAGCTTCCTAATTTGATTTCTCTCCTTATCTTATAGCTATTCACCCAGATTTTGGCCTAGGCCTTTTTTCTCTATGAATCACCACCTTGTAAGTTTCAACAAGGCCTTTTAGAGTGCAATTTTTCAAGTTTTATTCATGCTTGCTCTTTCCTAACCTTGCAAGATAGAGCCATCAATTGGCCAAAAGTCAAGGTGTGTTTTGGAATATTTTAAACCTATGACCCCATAATAAGAATTTTGTCCAAATGATATATTTTGTATACTTCAATTTGATTTATGTATGCATCAATGCTCGTGTGCTTTGATGATTCACTTTCGTTCATTATCTTCTCAAATAGCAAGTAAAGCATACGACCATCACAAGCTGTGCTATAAAAATTCTTGTAATGCACTTAAAATTTAATGAAACAAAAAGGAATTTCCGTCCTATCCTTTAAATCAAATGAGATTTTCCTAGATGAATGAATACAACTACTATTAGAGACAATGAAAGACATTATGTAGAACATTATATCATCAATGGCTATTCAAAGCTTTCCACTCAAAGTCATCTCTTCTCTATCTCTATATTATCTCACATGTGGCACACCTTCTCCTTGGATGCCTCGTGGCAACCAAGGAAAGATGCCGACTCTAGAGAGATAATTTAGAGTCGCCATCGTTATGATATAGAGATAGAGAAGAGATACCTCTAAGGAGAGATACAAACTCGAGAGAGATAATATAGAGATAGAGAAGAGATACCTCTTTTCTTTGGGTGTAAGGCTTTGAAAGGCCATTGATGATATATAGAGTCTAAGAGGTTTGAATTTGAATTTGAATTTAAATTTGGTGCTTTGAATGGCCATTCATGATATAATATGTCTAAGAGATTTGAATTTGAATTTGGTAGCCCAACCCCTACAAATAGGAGAGAGAGAGAGAGAGAGAGAGAGAGAGAGAGAGAACGTATTTCAAAATTTTATCACATTATAGAGAGAGGAATAGGAGATAAGAGAGAGGATTTGCCCAAGGAAGGAAAAAAAAAAGGAGAAAAAAAAGAAAGAACCTTTGTATTTGAAAGAATGGGTAGGGTAGAGGAGGAGGACTCCACTGAAATTGGGTGCCCTTGGACGCCGAATTCTATGTACAAAAATACGTTTGTCCATGGTTTTTTACCCACACGCAATCACCCAATTTTTTGTGAGATGCCATTTAATTAACTAATTAATATGTATATAGACAGCTACAAAGCATAATTAATGTGGGAGGAATAATCCCTGGTGCCAGCTCCTTCCCAGCCCATCCAGTCCTCCCAATCCTCCCATGCCTCGTCATTCACGCCCATCATGGGCTCCTGCACATTTTCATAACAAGCCTCCATGGCCCTCCTCCCCCTTAGGCAATCCATGATATCCTGCAAATCCATAATTTTATCCCACATTAGGCATCACAGGTGAGCTAGAATACTAGATTACTACGTCTAATTCTTGATTACCATACTAGATTGCTTCATCTAATTGTTGATTATCATTTTGTTTAGCTCTGTACCTCATAGGCTTGGCCTATTTGAATGAACGTGGTAGTGCAAGAGTCTCCTTTGCAAACATCAGGGTGGAACTGCCACAAAAAAAAAAAGAGAACCCATTAACAGGCTCTGTTAGCACTAATCAAAGCGCAAAGGATCTCGCATTACTCATCTAATAGAGAGTTCGAAACCCATTTAGCAGACTTGGTTAGCATTAATACAAAGCAGGAATCCAGCAGCATTGATCTAGTAGAGATGGTACCTGCAAGGCTAATTTGCGGTAGGCCTTCTTAATCTCTTGCTCGGAAGCGCCTGCAGGAAGGCCTAGAGTAGTGTAAGGGTCCGTGGTGGGCGAGGTAGAGATGTAAGCTCTGGCTATGGAGGCGTGTTTTCGTGAGAGCTTGCTACTGGTAGCTGCGAAAGGGGACTTCTTAAGGAGAGCATGACGAGCATGGAATCCAATAGGGGTAGAGGTGGCTCTGAAGGAGATGATGGCCATGGATTGCAAAGATGAGGTATACAGAGGGTGAGAAGTGCTCAGAACCAGAAGGGAACTTAGCGATATACAGAGAGAAGGAAAACGCAGTGGAGGAGACGAGTTCGGAGGAGAATTAAGGGGCTAATTATAGAAGATAGCCATTGTTACGTGAACTTACGTCCTTATCCATATCCTCTCGGAAAGACGACGAAAGGCCCCCCCCCAGACGGCGAGAAATAATAGAAAATGCTCCAACACGAGGCACGTTTTGCTCAGTCTTGATGGGCGCCCACCTTTCGCATTTATAAACCATTAGCGTGCTTCGTAATGCCTAAATTACTCTATAGTGTGCTTCACAATGTCTCTCTCTCTCTTTTTTTTTAAAGGCATAGGAATTATATTTATAAAAAAAACTAAATTACTCTATAGTGTGCTTCACAATGTCTCTCTCTCTCTCTCTCTCTCTCTCTCTCTCTCTCTCTCTCTCTCTTTTTTAAGGCATAGGAATTATATTTATAAAAAAAACTCCATCCGAGGGGAGAAGGGAGACCTTGCTCAGATCTGACGTGGCTTCACCATGTCTCATTACACACGATATTCAATTGCATTGCCCAACTTCCAAGATATTAAGGCCCTTTACACAACCAAGGCCAAGCAACAGTCTCGAATAGGCCCACGTTCCCAAATTGAGGAGAGTCCAAAAGCTTTAGCAAGGATATCGATATGGCGAGCTCCCATTCACACAAGGGAGATGGTATGGTTGCTTAGCATTCTATTCTAGAGGGGAGATGCTATGAATGCTTTAGCATTCTATTCTAGAGGAGGATATGGTATCACTGTTGGACATGGATGGGTGGGGACTGCTCAAACTAATTAGTAGCAAGGAAGCACTCTTTATCAATCGAGGCAGTAAGCAGAGCACACATTTTTGTGGGGTCCATTAGGCTACTACCCCTTAGCACCTCTATGCCCAACCCTCCTTTGTGCATGCCCAAGCAATTGGGGGGTTCGGGGGGTGTGTTGGGGCATCGTAGCTAACTAGGATCTAATTTAAGAGATCTTTCTTCACAAGTGTCCACACATAAGCAAATAGTATTGAATCTTATGGTTGGGTGATTAAAAACCTTCTAGACATTTGCTAGAGTTAACATCTTTTCTCACATCTTCGTCTTAGACTACCAAAACAAGATGCACTTTCCTCCAAACATTAAAGGCAATTTCAATGAGGAAAGCTTTACTAATTGCTAAAGGAATTTGTTCACAAGCATCCTTGGGTGAATGAAAAACATTGCATCTTGGGTTGGAACTAGGATGACATGTTAGTGTACATGATGCAAGTGTGTTGCAACTTGTGTGAAAAAAATATGGTAGTACACACATGCGATCTTGCCTTGTTATTGGTTGATCATTTGTTTGATTTGTTCATGAAATCTTGGGAAGTGTATGTGCTTCTCTTTTGGCGACCACCCTATATAAAAGCGAATCTTGATTGCTTCAAAAGGTCATTAAGAAATATAAACTACTTAACATGCTCAAATTTAAATAAAAGTGAATCTTGATTGCTTCAAAAGCTTACTAAGAGATCTAAACTACTTCATACAAAACAAGCTTTGAATGTGCCACATCAACGTCTTTTCTAAAGAAGCCTCATATACCTAAATGATTGAGCATTCACATGTGGCACTTTCTTGTAAGACACCAAACCCGAGATGCTAAAATGTTTCACATTTGTAGACAAGGTATGCAAATTTCATACAACATTGCTTAAAGTTCACTGCTATTAACTAGAAAATCCTTGATCCTTTTAAACTCCATATTTAACACTAGCCCTATTTTAAGACAATTGAATTACTTATATGATTGCTAAAAACTATGAAACATCACGTGTCTTCAATTCAATTACTCATATGATTTATTAAAAACTATGAAACTTCACAAATCTTATCTTTTGGCATGTTCACTCGTAATATAAATTTAATATGTTCATCATTAAAAATATATGTATATATATCTTTGCAAAAAAAACTATAAAAATGGCATGCAGCAATGTTTCATAGCCATAAAGGAGAAGTTTCATGGTTAGAACCATGAAAGAGAATCTATGGGGCACATTTCTATTATAATATGAGCTTTTCATAAAAGAGTCCCAATAAGGCTAATACAAGGATATTAGTTTTAGTCACATCAGTTTGTTATGTGAAATTTTTAATTCTTCTCATCATTGCATTCACATAATTTCTATGTAAGCGATTCTTTCAAACGTCATCATGTAGAACACAATTTTGTTTTATAAAAAGGTTTAAAAATCCATAAAAATGACTTTTAGAAATAGAAGACTAGTATTAACACATTTCGTACAAAGATGGTAATGTTTATGCTTGAATGAAATTCATAGTCACTATGGAATTTATAATGTTTAGGATATTTAAGGTAGGTTTCATGCCACCCACATGATGCTTATACTAGAATAGATGCAAAAAATATAACAACTCTCTCAATGTTGGATGTGTGTATAATTAAAAAAAGGTTGAACAAATGTGTAGAAGAGGTGAAAAGAGAAGATTCTAAACTCGGCCGGTTAATTGAGAGGCTATATGTGATTTGAAAAAAGTAGTGGAAAGATAATGACGAAGATGTGGATCGAGATGCTCTTTGGAAAACTATAAAAGCATGTAGAAGTTTGCATGCAATATGTCCCCTAATAGTTTTGTCAATTAATTACTGAATATAGAGAAACAAACTTTGGGTAAATTAAGCCTTAATTTTTATTAAGACCCTAGGATACAACTTAATCAGTCGAATCTACCTTTTTAAGAAAGAATTCATACATAGATTGGAAATAAATACTCCACTCTTATCATCATGTGGGTGATGGGTTGCTCTTTTTTGTAACATCCCCATGTATGACAAGTACGTTGTATTGAGTACTCGGGCACCTATTGATAGCTCTACATGAACCTACCCTGCAAACTTGAGGATAAGGTGCCCTTGGAAGATCTCCTTCCACCTTAAAGTCCAATCAATTGACCCACACTTGCATGCATCCTACTTGGCGTCGTGCTAAGTCTACACAAGCCATCTCCTAACCATTTATCCACATATGGCCAATATCCAATGTTTAAACTAGGAACTATTAGGTCCAATGAAGGACTTGGTGATCTTGTACCCAAGTGTATACCTAAGTATACCTTGGATATATTTCAACACTTGCATCCTTACCTTCCCCAATGCTTCTCCCAGGGCAATTTGAGAAACTACTCAATACACCAACTATAAAAGTAATATCCGCTTGTGTATTACAAGATCATTAAACTCCCTACTAACTTTGAAATAGAGGAGCTTGTTGTCGAAGTATTGACCTTAGTCATCTCACAAAGTGTTTCTCATTCTGGTATTGCTTTAGAAGCCATACAGACAACCACTCCTTATCGGTGAAATCAACCCTCTGCAATTTATCCTCTCACTTGGGTGGTTGTCTTATCCTTTATAGAATCTCTTTAGGAAAGCATCCTTTACTATCTCGAAGGTCTAGAAGTAATCTAGACCATATTGTACATACTAGCTTGTTGCTTTTGCTCCCAGTGTTGTGGCAAAGAATTCTATCTTTTGTGAAAGTGGTTTTAAAGGGATACATGTGCATCTAGATCTTGATTGCTGAATTTTGGGTACTTCAAAGACATGGCATATCTTCAGACTCCTCTCAAGGGACTGATTTTGAAGCCACCATGGAATATCTTCAAGCTCATATCAAGGGCTCCTCAAGGGGCTGATATGCTCACATTTGAACATTCGAACATTCGAACAAGTGGTGGTAGAAATTGTCAGAACAGAGAGAGTATTGAAAGAAAGAGCTTAAGAAGAACGAGAAGAGGGCTTAAAATGTAAAGAAAGGGAGGAATATTCCTCAGAGCTGGATTCTGGAGAGGACAATTGAAGTGGAGACACTAGCTCGAATTCGAAAAAATCAACAAAGAGAGAAAGCCTCGAAAGAAGGCAAGAAGCAGGTAGTGGATGTTCATGAAGAACTAAAAGCCACCCTAGCCAAGATAACCAGAGAATGCATAGTTTTGGAGTAAGGATGGATGTCTGATGCACAGAGTGTAAGAACCAAGGCCACACCAAGGAAGAATAGAAGATGCCCCTTCCTCAACAATGCACCATCTGACAAAACAAACCACACCATGAAAAAATTCTACTACAATACGAGAAATAGGAATCCAAGAATAACTAAAAGGTAGCAAAGACAAGTCCCACTACTAGATGTGAATCAAGCACCAGCACCTCAAAATGCTTGGTAATATGGACAAGTAGCAGCACCTCAAAATGCCTGGTAATATGGACGAGGAGGAGGTGGTAGATTTGGATCGAGAGGAGAAAGATTAACTTGCTATTACTATATTACACCCAGACATAGATAGGTTGACTATCCAGTTTGGCAAATACATCATCAAGAGCTTCAAGCCACAAGACAACAAGGTGATGTAGCTTAAGGAGGACAAGCACGTACAATAAACATAGTGAGAGTGGAAACTGTCATTGGAAAAGTGCAGGGGAAACTAGATTTGATGGTTGTGATGAGATCATAGGGCCAAGTACAAGCTAGAAGCAGGAAGGTTGAAGTCAAAAGAATAGGTGGAGCAACATAGAGTCCGAGAACTGGTCATCACCAAGCTGGTGAAAGAAGACTAAGGAGTGATTTAGACAATGTAGGAAAGACCTACCACATTGAGCGAACTAAAAACACTCTAGAGTAGGATGTCCTAGAGAAAGAAATGACTCTTAGTAAGAAGCCTATGCTAGGGAAAACTTATGGTAGTGGAGAGCAAGATGTAGCTAAACATTACATTATACCAATTCTTGTCACTTATGCCAAAGTATTGGTATAAGCTAGTATGTCAGGACAAGCTAGCAACATTACCAATGATAAAGTTAGAAGCCACACTAATTGACTACACTCGTGTAGAGAGGGTGATGTACAAGCTCGATGATACAAAAATGGAAGAAGGGGAAGAACATTCCATAGATGAGCTCAAAGTAGTATGGGAGGAATACCTCAACAAGCGTAAAAGTTGTGCGAGAAGCACCCACTCCCACCTGTAGAGAGCTAGTTATTACAAGGAAGATGATAGGCCAAGGAGATTAGGATAGGCCACAACTTGTGAATTTGGGGGCAGGGGAAGGCTCCAAAGAGAACCATGCATCTCTAACAAGGAGGGTCTGGTTATTCCAGAAACCTAGATGGTCTCAAAGAGTAGAACAAACAACTACAAAAAGAAGTGCAAGAATGGAAAGAAAAGTTTCAGAACCTGAAAGCAGAAGTCAAGAAAGTAGTCATACAATAGGAAAAGGCCTCCAAGAGGGAGCTGGTGTGCTTAGCACTAGATAATATACCTAAGAAGGTGTTGTGGGGGCACGTCATGGGGCCATTACTAGATAGTTGGAAGAGAAAATAACAAAGAACAAGCACTCTGGACTCATATAAAGGAGTTGGTGGATGGATTGATCAAGGAGTTCAAAAAGAATTATGAAAAAGACAATGAGTCCATCAAAGAGTTAAAAAATAAGGTGAACCATAATCCACTTGGGTTGTCGCGAGATAGGCTAGTGCTAAGAAAAAAGAAGCCGCAAAGGAGCAAACTGCTAGAGTCACATATGTTTGGGCTGAGTTGGTGGTCAAAAGAGAAGTGGAGATCCAAAAACTTAAGGATAAGCACAAAGTGGAGTTACATAAAAAGGATGAGCTTTAAAAAAAATCATAGGAGATGCACAAGGGACTCAGGGAGGAAAAAATAGACTACTTGTAGATCTAATTAGAATAAAGGACAAAGTAGAAGAGAAGAAATGGATAGTGTGCAAGCATGTCAGGAATCTAGCACAACATCATACAATGAGAGCTGGAACAACGGCCCTCAATGAGACTTGGAGGAAATTAGAGAGTTTTTGGAGGAGAATGAGGGAGCTCAGATTGTAGAAACATGAATGGTGATGGGGCCATTCGGAGGATCCACTGGAAGGAGGGACCAATCCACCACCTTCAAGATAGTTTGGGAAAGTAGCTTCACCTCTTGATGGTTAGCCTCATGTGAGGTGGTAGAGGCTCATGCATAGAGTAGTACAGTCAGGGACCCTCACCAATGGAGTGCCACCGCATGGTTGGAGCTAGAGCTAGGAGGATAGGTAGGATCCAATAATGTACATCTATATTGATGATGTCATCATTCTTAAATTCTCGGCACCCCATGCTTTTTCTACACAAGTGGCTACAAAAACCATGCATGGAGTAAGGAGTCAATACTTTGGAGGCCAAGATTGTTGAAGTGGATTTTTAGAGACTAGAAGAAAGGGAAGAACTAGGGTACAATTGCCTTAGCAAAAAACAAAGGACGTACAACCCCAAATATAGTCCAACTAGACAAATACATTTTGTATCTATTGAAAGAAATGATCAAGAGGACCCTAGCCACGTAGGCTAGGATAGACCATGATCTAGAAAAATCTCCCAACATAGGAACAAGGCAAAGATACAAAGCATGGGCTTGTGAACTAGCTTTAAGGTTTCACCACCGATAGACTGCCAGCTCATCTCTAATGGGCCTGGAAACACCATGATGTCCCATCATGATCAAGAGTTCCTGTAGGATCCCACTGCCCCCTCTGCACACCAGATTCCCGGTATAGCTGGCAGACAGCAGAAGCAGCTGCCTCATGCGCGAGGCAGGGTTTCCTACTCGGAGCCTCGCCCTCGAATGTCTGGGCACGAGACAAGCTGGTGGTCATTCTGAAAACCGAAACTTGGAAAATTTCCCATGCCCGAAAAATGGAGACGATTCCACTATTTTGAATTTCTTAACGAATTTTTCTAACGAGGTCAAGATACTGAACTAAACTTCATCTGAATAAACCAAATAGAAGGGAAACTATTACAAACTTAACTTGAAGGGATCAATTGTAGGATCGGAGAACCGGAAGAAGAGAGTGTGAGAACACTTGTGAGCTGAAAATGTCAACGTACTGAAGTGAGAAAAGAATGAACCAAAATACAAGATATAGGAACCCTAGTACATAGTGTACTAGTAGTGCCACGTGTCCCTAGTGGAACAAACACTGAAAGTACTATAGTCCTAAATGACTATATCTAGCCCTACAAAACACATACCATGGTACATAGGGCATCACTAGAACCACCAAGAGATGGCCTACAAACCCCCCTCCATGGGATGGGCTGAAGTACTCTAGAAACGTCTCAGAATACCTAGTAGTTTCTAGTCATGGTGGCACATGTTCATCCAGAAGGATATAGCCACCTATGAGTGTATAAGGAATGACAGATCATGTAACAAAGGGAACCAAGTGTAAAGCCTGGCGGAAGGCTTGGAACTTGGGACGAGGAAGTGCCTTTGTAAACATATCTGCAATGTTGTCCTCTGTGGGAAGATAGGACAACTCTATGTCTCCTGCTGACAACCGCTCCCGAACATAATGATAGTGAACTTCAATATGCTTGGTACGCGCATGAAACACTGGGTTACGCGCAATGGCCAAAGCACTTTGGCTGTCAGTGTAGACAATAGTGGAGGATGTCTGGCAAATACCAAGATCTGTAAGTAACTGTCGAAGCCAAACACACTCTACTGTAGCAGTGAAAGCTGCCCTGTACTCAGCTTCACAGCTAGATGTGGCAACTGTCGGTTGCTTCTTGCTGAGCCAAGAAATGCATGAATTGCCAAGCAAAAAACAATTGCCAGTATGTGACACTCTGGTGTCCGAACATCCTGCCCAGTCACTATCCGTGTAAGCATGCATGGTAAGTGAACCCTGATCACCATAGAAAAGGGCTAAATCCTGAGTGCCTCTGAGATATCTGAAGACTCTCTTCACTGCCTGCCAATGCTGTGAACTGGGCATGTGCATGAATCTACTGAGCTGAGATACTGCATACTGCAAGTCAGGTCTGGTGTGACATAAATAAATGAGGCATCCAACAGCCTGCTGATAAAGAGTGATATCACATGGTGGGCTGCCATCATGAGCTGAGAATTTGAAGCCAGGGTCCACTGGAGTAGAGATTGGCTTGCAATCCTCAAACTGGAAACGATCAAGGAGCTGTCCAATATATTTGGACTGAGACATCATGATACCCCCCTCAACATGAGCAAACTGAATGCCCAAATAATAATGGAGCAGTCCCATGTCTGACATGTCAAAAATCTGTTGTAAATCAGCCTTGAAAGCTGAAATTTGCTGAGTATCTGGGCCCGTGATAAGCATATCATCCACATATAAAATCAGCACTAAAAAATCAGATCCACTCCCACGGAAATAAAGAGTGGGCTCTGTGGGACTATTCTGAAAACCAAGGGATAGTAAGTGTGCATGAATTTTGGCATACCATGCCCTGGGTGCCTGCTTCAAACCATAAAGAGCTTTTCTAAGCCGGCATACCTTATTTTCAGAATTGACAACCTCAAAGCCAGGAGGTTGTGTGACATAGACTTCTTCTTGCAAATCCCCATGAAGAAAAGCGATCTTGATGTCAAGTTGATGCACTTGCCAATGACGATGGGCTGCAATGGCAATGACACACCGAATGGTAGTAATCCTGGAGGTGGGGGCAAATGTCTCCTCAAAGTCAATGCCTTGTTGTTGGGCATACCCTTTTGCAACAAGACGGGCTTTGTATCGATCTATGCTGCCATGAGATTTCCTTTTTAATTTGTAGACCCACCGTGTTCCAATGGCATGCTTGCCAAGGGGGAGATCTACTAATTCCCATGTGTCATTTTGGCAATAGATTTTAACTCAGCTTTCATTGCATCCATCCACTCTTTGCTGTCAAAAGCATCTTTATGGCACAAAGGCTCTTCATTGCAAGCTGTAGCAAGGAGTGCATACTCAAGAAAGTGACCAAGCTGTCTATTCCCTGATCTGGTCCGGGCAGCAAGGGGCTGATTTTGTTTGCTGTCCCTGATTGTGTCCAGAAGCCATCTGGGAACTTGTTTTTGCTGTCTATTGATAGCTCTTTCTTCAAGGACTGCATCATGAGTAATAGGATCATTTTGGGGTGGAAGAGTAACCTGCAAATCAGCATGAGATGGTGGCTGATTATTGCTGAGTGGGAGGCCTACAGGAGGCTCATGTTGCTGGTCAAAATCCTGATTTGATAATGGTAGAGGAAACCAAGTGTCAAAGGCATCAAACATGTCAATTTCTGGTTTTGCTTTGCAGTCCACAAGAGGAGAGGCTGAATGTTCATTAAAGATCACATCTCTACTACTACTGACAAGAATCTTCCCAGTAGTTGGTTGATATAACCGATACCCTCTGCTCTCCTGGCTGTAGCCAATGAATATGCATTTGATTGCCTTGTCATCAAGCTTATGTCTAAGCTGAGATGGTACATGAACATATGCAAGAGACCCAAAAACTCTCATGTGTGAAAGTGAAGGCTTCCTGCCTTTCCATGCTTCATAAGGTGTAACTGTCTGCAATGCCCGTGTAGGTGATCTATTCAGCACATAGTTGGCACACATTACTGCATCAAGCCAAAACTTATTGGGCAAAGACTTGGCCTTAAGCATGCATCTGGCCATCTCCATTGTGGACCTGTTTTTCCTTTCAGAAACAGGATTATGCTGAGGAGTGTAAGGAGTAGTGCATGAATGAATAATACCCCGTGAGGATAGAAATGCATCAAAGTCCTTTGACATATACTCACCCCCCCTATCTGTGTTGAGGGTGACAAGCTTGCATCCTGATTCATTCTCAACCATATGCAGCCATCTCTGAAAGCATGAGAAAACTTCAGATTTGACCTTTAAAGGATATACCCAGCAATACCTTGTGAAATCATCAATGAGAGTCATGAAGTACTTGTATCCTCCAATGGCATTTGTCCTCATTGGGCCACAGACATCACTGTGCACTAGCTGCAATGTCCTTTGTGAGAGTTTTGGACAATTCTTTTGAAAAGGAAATCTATGCATCTTACCCAAAAGACAGCCCTCACACACATGTTTGGAAACTGTGTGAGTCTGAGGTATATCATTTGCCATCTGCTGTGAATGGAGCTTTGCAAGAGCCCTATAATTGAGATGGCCCATTCTCTCATGCCAAAGATGAGTTTCAGCAAGCTGTGAATCTGAAATAGCCAATGCTTCAATAGAAAGTGCAGCTGAATGATGATCAAGGTGATAAAGCCCCTTTTGCAAAGTGCCAGTGAGAACTATGGCATTGTCATCACGAAGATCATATACTAGGCATCTGTAGCCATCAAAAATGACTCTGAAACCTGAAGTAGCAATTGCTGAAATTGAAATCAAGTTGACTTCAATGCCAGGCACAAAAAGAACATTTGTCAGAGTGACAGGATGGCTGGAAATAGATGTGAGCTGTACATTTCCAACTCCTTTTACAGCATATGAAGCATTATTAGCACATGTAACAGTCCCCCCTCGAGGTGCATAGCTAGAGAATGAAACAACTGTCTGTAAGATGTGACATGCTTGGAAGCACCACTATCAAAATACCAGGACTGAGCATCATTGGTAGTAAAAAGTGCATCAGATTTGGATGGATCAAATGAGCAATGGACAGCCCATGCCCAATCATCCTGAAGAGCATGTGCATGTGAAGCATCTGCTGGCTCATGGGATTCAATGGCATGTGAGGCATTAACTGTCAATCCTGCTTTCTTTTTCTCCGAAGCAATGCGCTTCCTGCATTCTGAAATATCATGTCCAGGCTTGCGACAATAGTTGCATCTTTTTTTCTTTCCCTTATCTGCTGTATTTGTAGATGCATGAGAGGAATTGCAGCTGCTTGGTGCAGATTTTGGCTTGCCCATAGGCTTGGAAGCCTTGTCCCTTCTTGTCTGCTGTGAAGCAAATGCATGATCAGGGATAATGGCTTGTCTGTTAGCTCTACTTTGCTCTTCCTGCAAAAGCAAAGTAACTAGCTGATCAAAAGAATAGTGGTCTGGATTACCCATGGCCACTAATCAAAGGGTTGTAGCAAACCCTTGATAAGTATCTGGCAGCCCATTCAATGTAGTACTGACAAGCTGTGAATTTGGCACCACCTCATCAATATTGACAAGCTGTTCCATGAGGTCCTGAACCTTGGTCAAATATGCATCCATTGACTCACTTTCATTCATATTTACCTCCTGTAATTGCCTTCTCAAATATGCAACACGAGCTTCATTGCGTATCTGATAGAGAGAGGCCAATTTATCCCAAGCATCCTTTGCTGTCCTGCAGGACCCGATGTGTGGAATAATGAGTCTCTTGCATGATAAAGCAATGCATGAATGTGCATTTGCATCTCTGGCGTCCCATCTAGACTGTTCTTGAGTTGGAAGAGGAGCAGCAGGAGTGCTAGAGGAAGAGGCATCAGGAGGAGTACCACCTGCAGAAGGACCAGCAGTAGAAACAACTGTAGCATTGGCTGGCCTCAGATCAGCCCCAGAAACAATATTCCACAAATGCTTTGCAACAAGAATATGTTTCATGAGATAAGACCACATCGGATAGTTGGTGCCATCCAACTTATCTTCTTCACAAAGAACTCCAAATAACTCTTGAGTGTTCCCAGCCATAGCAACTGTAATAACCTGAAAAATACCAGAAAACCCAAAAACTGCAAGGCTATCACTGCAACAAGCTGGCTGTCCCAAAAAGATAGCAAATATCTGCAAATTTCTGATCCAAATCAAAGAGCAGATGCAGATGTGACTCAAATATGACTGTGAAAGGCAATGTTTACTGCAAAAAACAGCAAATGTAGCAAAAGCTTGTCTGAAAATTAGGGTTTGACAGGCAGAAACTGTCAAAACTGCAGTAAATTACCGAGAAATTACAATTTCAGCTGATTTCTTCCCGATTCGAGTGCCAAAAAGAGTCGCCCAGCTGAGGAGGAGGTAGGCGACTGTTTTGAGGGGCTGAAGGAGCAGTTTTGAGCTGCCACGAAGCTGAAAATGGGTGGCGGCTGGCTGGAGCAAGCAGCAAATGCCACGATTTGCTGAAGGGGAGCTCAAAACTGCCGGGAGATGCTTCTAGAGAGGTCGCGATTTCTAGGCGCCTATTCTAGAAGAGATTCCCGGGTTGGAACAGCCACCGAATGCCTGGTGCAGCCACAAGTAGTGCTCGAAGTTGCTGAAATCAGCTCCACAAGTAGTCGCCCAGCTGGAAACTGACTGAAAACGAGATTTCCCGCGATGAAAGGGCTCCAAATGGCCGAGGGAGTCGATAAATCTGAATTTCGAACAGCAAGCAAGAAAACCAGCTGAAATCAACTCCAATGAGCAATGGTGAGGCTCGGGAAGGCTGAAACTGGCGGGGAGAGGTAGGCAAAGCCTGCTCTGATACCACTGTAGGATCGGAGAACCGGAAGAAGAGAGTGTGAGAACACTTGTGAGCTGAAAATGTCAACGTACTGAAGTGAGAAAAGAATGAACCAAAATACAAGATATAGGAACCCTAGTACATAGTGTACTAGTAGTGCCACGTGTCCCTAGTGGAACAAACACTGAAAGTACTATAGTCCTAAATGACTATATCTAGCTCTACAAAACACATACCATGGTACATAGGGCATCACTAGAACCACCAAGAGATGGCCTACATCAATGCTTTTTTCCTAATTGAATCAGGCATAGTCGTTGATCTATTCATTAGAGAAGTCTTCAGGCTTTTATTTAACTACTCGAGTTCTAAACGTATTCCTATTAATCAATTTTATTAAAACTCTACTGATTCTAGCCTAACCCCATTCAGCCCATAGGCTAGCCACTGCCCGACCAACCACTGGAATTGGTAGAACTAGACAAGTACTCACCCACCTTCTAAACGTATTCCTATTAATCAATTTTATTAAAACTCTACTGATTCTAGCCTAACCCCATTTAGCCCATAGGTTAGCCACCGCCCGACCACTGGAATTGGTAGAACTAGACAAGTACTCACCCACCCATAATTGAATGCCTTTCTTAACTTTTGCTTTAGAATATAGATACGCACACACTCCTCTTTAAACTTTAACTTATAAAACAATCCATTGACAAATAATTATTGGTTATTACAGATGTCATAACTCAAAATTTCCATTCAATCCTGGTTTCTCACAAAACAGTATCACTCTGGACTCTCCGTTGAGACCAGCAGGTCAGCAACGAGATCCAGTAAACAGATTTTAATAATTTTCTCGTCAGACATATATATATCTTTCACGACATACGCATGGGTGTCCTAAGCACCGCGAGCCCGTGCATCGCCTGGTCAGAACCCTCTAGGATCCTCCTTAGGTATCCTGGCACTTCACTCAGGGACCGCTTCCTTGGCCCCTCGCCCATCGTACCGGAAGCATACCATTTTTCACCATACCCAGGCTGGTCTCAAGACCTGGGCAGGTTTTTGCCACGTGAGCCGTCCTTTGAACTAAGATAGTCCTTTAAGAAAAGAGGGTTTCTATGCAAGTTTTCAGTTTTGATTTTCTTTTGAACACAATGGGTATAGCTTAAATCCGTATCCCAATACTTCTAGATCGCAGGTCTAAAATTCCAACAGAATTTCTTGAATTCTGTAACCTTGATCCTCATATCAGAATCAAGGGTCTTAACTTGATTTCAGATTCGGTGGGTGATTTGAGTGAAATTTTCCTGAACTGGTCACATCGTCTTTTCTTAAAACTGACGAAGGAGATTAAGTCTTGGTCATAGTCGGATTCAGGGTTTGAGTCTGGAAAGGTTCTCCCTGAACTAACTTTCTCGAAGGATAATATTTCAATTACTACTTTATTGAATTTCAATCATTGATATTTTACTTAACTGAATTTAAAACTAATCATGAATTCCTATGAGGAATAATGCCTTGTTGGAAAGGCTTTCCCCCTCTCTTCATTCTTAAATTCAGCCTTTCTTTATCCTAGATAAGTAATCAAATTGTTAGAATTAAACTTTTCATATTGTTTCTCTTTTAAAAGTGGAATTTGATTAGTTTAGAATGCTTTAAACCATTTGGGATAATTTTTAAGTAGCTTGAGGATAGAAAAAATTGAAAAATGGTCAGCCATACAAAGGAGGTTATGGCATAGAAAGATGCATATTGGAAATATTTTTTTAATTATAAAAGTGTTACTTTCATCAATATTGATTTTTATGCATAAAAGAAATTTTTTATTATAAAAGTGTTACTTTCACCAATATTGATTTTTATGCATAAAATGATGCATAAAAGAAAATTTTTTATTATAAAAGTGTTACTTTTATCAATATTGATTTTTATGCATAAAAGAATTTTTTATTATAAAAGTGTTACTTTCACCAATATTGATTTTTATGCATAAAATGATGCATAAAAGAATTTTTTTATTATAAAAGTGTTACTTTCACCAATATTGATTTTTATGCATAAAATGATGCATAAAAGATTTTTTTAAATTATAAAAGTGTTACTTTCATCAAATTTGATGCATAAAAGGATTTTCTTTTATATAAAAGTGTTATTTCCATAGAAGTTGGATTTTATGCATAAATAGATGCATACAGAATTTTTATATCAAAATAAGAGTTCTCTTTAAAGGTATAGTGTAGTGGTAAGATGTTTCCAATGGTGACCCAAGGTCTCGAGTTCAAATCCTCTTTTGCACATAACATCTTACTCCAAATTTTTCTAAATCCCAAACCCAAATTCATGCTCACCCCATGATGTAAACTACGAAGTAAACTATGATTTGTAAACAAGTAAACTAGGAACTAAACTATGCCCACTTAGTAAACTACAAAGTAAAGTAGGAAGTAAATTATGATCACTTAGGAAACCACAAAGTAAACTAAGATAGAATTTTCCCAATTTACTTTCTAGTTTACTTTGTCGAGTTTATTGGGCTGAGTTTACTTCATCCAACGACCCAAAAAAGGCATCGCAATTTAGATCAATGCCATCCATTGATCTCACCTGACAAGGGTCTTTAAGACCCCGTGGTGGTAGATAGTCGGCTCTAATGCATGCGACCCTTTGCCAGGTAAATTTTGATCAATAAAAGCTCCAATGTCGCTCGGCGCTCCCCCATGTTTGTGCCCCTTTGCAATGCACACTTTTCTCAACAAAAGCTCCAATGTTGCTTGGTGCTAATGCTCATCTTCACACTCTTGACACAATGTTCTCCATGCTTGCAGGTTCAATCACCACACCTGATGCGCCTCCCCATACTCTTAATGCCTCTCCCCATCAGTTGCAGCTCAACACCAAAGATCACCGTCTTCCATGGTTTTTTTCATTGTGGTAACGCCCAGTGAAAGAGAGGAGAGAGAGATTTGCGCAAGCATCATTAGCATGGTATTTTTTAAATATTGTTTGTATTTTTCTGTGTCTTCTCGTTACCTGGTGCCGTATGAGAAGTAGAGATTGTATATGTGTGTGTGTGTGTGTGTGTGTGTGTGTGTGTGTGTGTGTGTGTGAGAGAGAGAGAGAGAGAGAGAGAGAGAGAGCACAATAAAACCCCATGGAAAAATCTCCGATAAGGAAGTTGAGCACAATAGAAAAGCCCAAGGAGAAGAGGTGGGAAGGTGGTGTGGAAGGGAAGAACTTATCCCACTCACCCGTCCTCGGTATCGAGCGATTCCGATGCTACACCACCACCACTCCACCCGGTCCAACTCTACACCCCCCATAACCCTATCGTCAATCCATCTACATCATCCTCCACACCTATAACCCTCCAGTCAATCCATCTGCATCATCCTCCATGCCCATAACCCTCCCATCAATCCATCATCCTCCATGCCCATAACCCTCCCATCAATCCATCTCCTTCATCCTCCATGGGATTACCTACTTTATGCACAGTTCAACCCCCGATCCTAGAGCTTCTCCCCAACTTGACCACCACCTCATCAACCACATGCATTATTCCCCCATCATCAAATCATTCCATGAGGAGCCAGGTCTGATGAGGCACCACCGCCAACTAGAAGCCAATGAAGATGATGGGAAGGACCCAAGGTCCTTGCCTATTCGTAAATGGTAACTCATATAACTACCCACTATATAGGATCTCACATTCCAAGGAAACTTCCATAACATCCTTGATACATCCTTTGACGTGGTCAAAATCCATTTGGTGAATCAATGCATGAAACACCTATTTGCCTAGTGGAAGATTCACCACCATGGCAAACCAAAGAAGGCTCGAACTTTGTCGATCCCAGGGACTACCCAGCCACATAGATCCCATAGGTGGTGTCGCACACTCTATCTCCTCAATGACCACCAAATGTGGTTATGGCCACACCCAGAGAAGTCCGCATCAACCCCCCAGTTTCATGCCAATAAAAAGAAGATGGTCCTGGCACAAGTTCTTACACATCACGAAAGTAAAAGGGCCTAATTTCCCATACATTGATGGACCCACACCACTCACCACCATGGAGATGCGATAAAGAATTTTAATGACCTCTACTACACTAAGGTCCCTGCCTGCTGACCCTAACTCATCATGCTCATCCTTGAGGTGGTGTGCCCAAGAACTAGTGGACAAGAAAAGAGCATCTAGTCTTTGACCTCAATGAAAGTCCCACCTTTTTCCAGTAGATAGATCTTTACGGCATGGTTCAATACTTCCACAGTCACAAGGTGGTCACTTTCGAAGACATTCTAGATACTAGGCTTTGGAAACCCTTTGATATCATGCATTGGTCTGATTGTTGGCTTTGTTGTAAGCCCTTCATCATGTCCTTCTATGAAACAGGGGTATTAATAAGTCTCACTCCCATGTTGGGCCCTATCTACTACTTTCTAATTGTTTATGGGCTTAAAGTAGATACAAAACCCTCATCCACGGGTGCCCCAAAAACAAACTGCATGGAAACAGTCAAAGAAAGAAAAAAACTAAGAGTTAAATAAGGTAGTGTGTTGGAGTTTTCGATGAAAGAAGCTCACACCTTTGGCACCTTTAGCCCCATGCCCATGCACGACACCTACAATATACACATGGACTCTAGACACATCTAGCAAGAAAAGGCCCTGCTATCTCAAGCACCTCCATTAATTAAGCCTCATAGTTGACAAACTTGTAGGTACATTTCTCAATGGGGGGACATGGCAGGCTTAAGACTAGCCCAGGGTACGACGACCCATCGCCTAGAACTTCTTCAAATAAGTAGGAACTTGTGGCAGCCTCTTCTTTTACCACACCAATTGTTGATCTAAATAGCTGAATCCCCAATACTTGATAACATTAAATCCCTCAAGAAAGAGAGGTTGCTCATCTCCATGGCAGCTATGGGAAAATTCCACTACCATGCATCAACATCTCATGATCTTGACTCCCCAAGAAAGGGATATTGACTCTGCAAGAAAGGGATGCTGATGAAAGTAGCAAAAAGATTCAAAGAAAGAAATTGAGTTTAAAAAATCTTTGGAGGAGTACTGTTTCTCGTTGACTTCCCTCTCAATAGAATGACAAGACATCGGTCTAAGGTAATAGACCAGCTAGGTAATGCCGTGGGAGACATGTAGCCACTCGCCAAAGCTTCTGGATTTAAACACCAGCTCTAGAGTGGTCATGGGGACTCTCAAAACACCGCTCAGCTTTAGAACCTTACACACTCTCACTCTGCACTCACTCTGCTACGTAACTCTCTCACTCTCTTTCACGTGCACAACATGTTTATTAAAACAGAGACACATCACTCTTAGTTAACACATAACAGAGATTGGAGGATTATATGGAGCAATCAACTCTCTCTTAATACCCTTCGAGTCACAAAAGTCCTGAAAGACTTTAGAGACATACTCTCCACCATTGCCTATGTGCAAGCACTTAAGCTTTTGGCTACACTGATTCTCCACTAGTGCAACAAACTTCTAAAAGGCTTGAAAAACGTCATCCTTTCGCTTAAGAGGAAACACCTACACCTTCCGTGAGAGTAGTCATCAATAAACGAAGCAAAATACAAAGCACCTCCCAAAGACATAGTAGGCATAGGTCCACAAACATCACTATGAACCAAATAGAGGCTCACTTTTTCTCTTGCCACTTCTTTTATGTGCTGACTTCATTTGTTTGCCAAACAAACAATGATCACAAACAGAAAAATATGAAAAATTGAAGTCAGGAATATAACCGAAAGGAGACAACACTTTCATTCCCTTTTGGCTCATATGACCTAATCGGCGATGCCACAAAGAAGTAGACGACTGCTCGGTTACAACAATGACATGATCTTTAACACTGGAAACATGTAGCATATAAAGTGTTCCAGACATGAAAGAGGTAAGGTGGGAGGTAAATCCTCTACAAAATAATCCTGAAACTTAGCCATGAATGCTTGTTGAGAGGGAGTGAGAATATTTTCATTTGCATGCACTTCATTAACTAAAATCATGTATGCATGTGATTGTTTTCGAAGTGCACGTTTAGCTTAGAGCCTCAAATGGGCTCAAAATATGTGGTATGATGATGAGTGTAGAGTCATACGGCTTCACCTATTGTGGGGAATAGAGTCTGGATAGGTCTCTACACGTAAAATGTAGAGAGATCCCCATCGCCTCACCTATCAAAAGAAGCATGAATTCTTGACAAAGAACAAGTATTATTTATATGAACTCATTTTGAGTGTGAACAACTTAGATTTATGGTGCCTTTTGTTGGAGGAGAAAAAGACACCCACACTCAAATCACTAACCCTCTCATATGGGAGACCTACATACACCACCTAGGTGACATTCTGAATCAGGTCCCCCTTGTGACCAGCCATCCTTTTAAGATTAGTCTTCTTGATCTTGGCAACGGCTACTTTGGTGGTTATAGACTTTAAACTTCATGAACATCTCTAGAGGAGTCAGTCGAAATGTACACATTATCTGAGTACATGGCATACTTCTGCATCCTTTTTAGTTTTGTTTCCTACTCTTCTGAGATGAGAACCCACGACCCATGTTGTCAATCTACGGAGTCTACAGGTCGAAAACTCTTACCACTCGTCAGAGTGCAATCTACCTTAGAACTTCCTTTTCTGCCATTAGGATAGGCCTCCACTTGGCCTTGGCTTCTTCATACTTTACCAGATGTTTTGGAAGAAGTGAGCTTTGTGTCTTTTCTGCATCTAAATCTTTGGTGCCCCAATTCCAGACATCGGTGTGCTGGTTGGTGGTTCCATCCTCGGTGGGAGCATCTTCCTTCCCTCCAAACTCTGAGAGAACAAGTACTGAGAGAATGGATGTTCTGGAGGGAGGGGTTTCCTCGTCAGTATGGACCTTATTCTATATGTATTTTGAAAGTATGGTGGTAGCTCTTTGCTAGCCTTCAACAGCTCTGAGAGAATTACATGGGAGGCTTCAAAGAATGCATTTTCTATATTGGCCCATGGGGCTATTGAGCTGTTAGCTATTCTGCCTTTTAGATGCTCATTTCTTGGTTTAGATCTTGGTTGGCATCCTGCAACTTTCGAACCTCAACCAATAGCTCTCCTCGCTCTTTCCTTGGCACACCAGCCCCCGCCAGAAGAATCTTTGTGTTTTATGTGGCTAATTTTGCATCAGCCTTAACCTTGGTGAGTTCTGCTTGTAGCCTGGCGAACTCTTCTTTCACTTCACGTGGATCAAATGCTAGAATCAACATCATTAACAAAGAGATTAGATGATAATTAAGATGTGATTAGTGAGCAATTAATTGATAGATTAATGTACGCATGGATAATCAAAAACCAGCAAATTCTCATTAGGCCAATGCCTCAATTTATAGAGTTTACATCCAAGCATCTAATCCCACTGATTTCCCCTTGATTCACTCCACCTCTTTCGCTTGATTCTCTCCACCTCTCCCAGAATATCTCCACACCTCCTAAATCTCCTCATGCTACCCTTTATTCTCTCCCAGTAGTTCTTCTCACCTTTTCACAAGTTCTCTCATATTTATAGATTCTCTTTTACAGCCTCTAGCCAAGGGCTTGTTCCCGCACACACCCTATTCACTTGTATATTTCAACACCTCCCCTCAAGTGAATACTGCTAGCACACCTAGACCCTATACCAAGTTTCCCTCTTACTTGATAGTTCGCGACCAGTGCCTAGCACACCTCCCCTCAAGTGAACAATCCTAGCACACCTAGACCCTATACCAAGTTTCCCTCTTACTTAAGTCCCTAAACTCATAGTCCTTGGTACTCTCTCTCTCTCTCTCTCTCTATGTGTCCAAGGCTACTACAAGTGCCCGTGACTTTGACTAAAGTGCTCACACATACATCTACCACATGGCCTACATCATCGAGTGGCTCAGAGGTGGTTTTACTCTGTTGGGGCAGGTTACATTGGGTTGTGGGGTCTCTCTCTCTCTCTCTCTCTCTCTCTCTCTCTCTCTCTCTCTCTCTCTCTCTCTCTCTCTCTCTCTTTGAGATTTTCACATGGCTCCTCACTCTTTGGAGCCTCACATCTTCTCTTGTCTTCAGTCTTCTTGTCGTGTGGCTGCTTCTCTTCACGCATCCATGTCTTCCTCTTCTTTCAGTCTTCTTGTTGTGGCAGCTTCTCTTCTCGTGTCCATGTATTCCTTCAATGCTTCCTCTAGCTCATCTTCTTGGTGTGGATCCTCCTCTTGGAAAGAGATGTTCTTCTTCTTTCATTGGTTGGGACCATGAGCTTGTCCATCAGTTCTTGCTCCATGATGTGAGCAACATGTTTAAATGTTTTGTTAACAATTCTTTTGGGCTTTTGATGTTTATCTTGTGTCATTAGGCAATGCAAACCTAAATCTATGTGGGAGGTCTTACCTCTTGCCTTATTCTGTCAGCATAATTTTACTAAAAATTATATTAAATCAAGGGTAACCAATTTGTACGGAATGGTTGGAGTATCAAACCATCTCCAGATTACAATCTAAAGTTATAGGGATCTGTTTTAGATACCTAATGGTCAATTTGAACCCTCAATTGCACCAAAATATAGTGATTAGCATTGATTAATCACTGATTAGCAAATTAATCCTCTATTTTGTGTGTAAAAAACAGAGTACGCAGAGAGCCCAGATTTGAGGCCTTAGAGTTCAAACGAGCTCAAATGCTTTCAAGGCTATCAATAGCAATCAGTCTAGTAGAGGATTAAGCCAAGAAACACAAGATTTGACCAAACATTGAATGCTTAATCTCTGTTTTACCAAAGTCACCTGTAGATTTGATGAAGAGCTTGGATCTCACTATAGACTTGATCAAATCAAATTCTGACTTCACCAACTTATAGAGCACCCTTGAAAACCCCTAGGGCCAAGAGGAATTAGACCCATTGCAACTGGAGAAGAAGAGATCATTTTTCCTCAGAAAAATGGCGCCTACAGATTAGCGAAAATCGTGAGCTGTGGTAGGCGGTTCGCTGCATTGATTCGCTTGGCTAGAGCACAAATGAGATAGCTTTGTATGTCTACAAGGGCTTGAGCTAATGTTGCTCCTGGAGGGAGATCAAGCCCCTCCACTGGCTGGGGGTACAGTGGGCTATTATATTTTCTAGAATGAAATTATCTTGTATGTATCATTGTGTATATTATTCACCATGTCAATTGCACTGTTCATTGTTGTTGGAATGCGAAATTTTTAAATTTTCAAATGACATGAAGCACTACAACTACATATAAAACCATACAAAGAGTAAGAAGGGCATGCAATCACATGAAAAAAGCAGGTATGGAATCACTTGCACAAGCATGTAATGATATGCAATCACATGCAAAGGCATGCAATCACATGCAACTACATATAAAACCATACAAAGAGTAAGAAGGGCAATCACATGAAAAGGTATGTAAGCACATAAAGAGTAAGAAGGGCAATCACATGAAAAGGTATGTAAGCACATGCAAGAGCATGTAATCACATAAAAAAAGTAGGAATTAGTATGGAATCACTTGCACAAGCATGTAATGATATGCAATCACATGCAAAGGCATGCAATGACATGTAATCACATGCAACATGTAAAACCATACAAAGAGTAAGAAGGGCATGAAATCACATGAAAAGGTATGTAATCATGTGAAAGGGCATACAATCACATAAAAAAGGCATGGAATTAGTATGGAATCACATGCAACATGTAAAACCATACAAAGAGTAAGAAGGGCATGAAATCACATGAAAAGGTATGTAATCATGTGAAAGGGCATGCAATCACATAAAAAAGGCATGGAATTAGTATGGAATCACTTGCACAATCATGTAATGATGTAATCACATGCAAAGGCATGCAATGACACGTAATAACATGCAAAGGCATGCAATCACATGCAACACTATGCAAGTGCATGCAAAGGCATGTAATGATATAACACTATACAAAGGGCAAGTAGTACCATGCAATGTAAGGTAATGACATGCACATGTAATAACATATAAATGCAATGCCATGCCATGCAATGCAATGTAATGTAATGACACGCACATGCATTAACATGCAAAAGGATAATAAAAGGTAGGCAATGTTATGTAAATGCAAAAAAATGCAAGCTATGCTAGTAACATAGCAACGCCATGCACAAGCACATATAAATAGTATGTACAATCATTGGTACATGACCAACAAAATAAATCATATGAAATAATAATAATCTGAGATGATATAGACAAGATCCTCCATGTGCGGCACATGCACTACTTATTACCTATCTCATAAATATAAACACATTAGTTGTTCTAATTAATTGCTATCACAATAATTAATCCCAATATGAAACATCGATAGGCACAAACACAATATACATTCACCACTTGTTACACTTTGATGAGAGTATCATTATACACATCATCTAGCATAGCGTGTCTTACCACTTGTTACACTTTGATGAGCATATCACTATACACATTATCTAGCATGGCATGCCATGTTACATTGGACCATATAGTTGTCTAGCGTAATCCACTTGTTTCCCTTTGACAACACACAGTCAAGCATGGAACTAGTTGTTACACTTCATCAAGCATGGCACTGCTTGTTACACCATACACCGTTCAAGCATGGTCTCAAGCTATACCAATAACACTAGGTAACTAGTATTTAATGTGGGGTCACCCATGATACCAATTCACTAGCATAGTGCATTAATGTTCAAACGGGCATCCGCGGTTTAGCTAAAGGGTGGACATTATGGAACATCCCTCTTGCGTAGATAAGCAATTGACCTCAGTTGCATGTTTGCTTATTTCAAGCAAAGGAGATCAAGGTCTCACAAAATACAATTTTTACTATGTTCTCTAATTATGACAAATAAACATTCTAGCAAGAAATTCTATGTGCAATAAATTCTAGTGTCCCATACCACCAGAAAGTATCTCACATAAATCTAGAGATAAGTATGTATCAAGATCCTTCACACAGGATTAATCTTTATGTCCCATACCACAAGACTAATACATAGTGAAAATTCATAAAGCAGAGTTCAAGATGGAAGGGTCAATTCCTCCAAGAAGTTCTACTTTGGTGCATAAAAAATCGTCTCGTGAAGTTTATAAAAACTCTTGAATAAAATTTATTGAATGTTACCTTAAGAATCAAAATATTTGTCATAGTAGGAGTATTCTTCTTCTTCGTCATCGATCATATTTATCCCAAGTAAAATATTCTTTGACTTTCGTGGACAATTCGATGCGATATGTCTAATCTCATTGCACTTGAAACACTCTTTATTATCTTGTGAAGACTTATTAACCTTGGTATCAATACTTGTGTTATTACCATTCCTAGTGCAGTTACTACCATTCTCTTTAGACATTGGAATGCTTTTTGACACTCCAGATTCCATCCATACTTTGCATCTTTCTTGGTAAGTGCATACAATGGGTTAGCCACATGTGCTAAATATTTTAAAAATCTAGCATGCCACTTAACCTTACCAAGTAACCTCTCTAGTTGCTTAATATTCTGAGGAGCAGACATTCTGGATATGGCCTAGCAGGATCTATGGCCAATCCTTGGGCTGACACTATGTGTCCCAACAACAGTGTTCCTGATCTCACTACAAATGCACAGTTGGCTGGATTTAGCTTAAGCCTTGTATCTTTGTATCTTTGTAGGCATAGCCTCAAACGGTAGATGTGCTTTGCCTTATCTCTAGACACACTAAAGTCATCTACCAAAGTCCATGAAGTTTGCCAGGTAATCATAGAAGATCTCTTGCACTATTCTTTGAAAAGTGGCAGGCGCATTTTTCAAGCCAAACATCATGACAGTTGCCACCATGAAGACACCCCATTCAGTGATGAAGGTTGTTTTCTCCCTATCTTCTGGTGCCATTTTTACTTGGTTGTACCCAGAGAATCCATCCAAAAATGAGTACATTTCCTTCCCAGCTACCTCATCCAGCAAAGAGTCCGTAAACGGAAGTGGAAAGGGATCCGAGGTAGTTGCTTCAAGTTCCGGCAGTCCACACAGATTCTAATCTTCATGTTCTTTTTGGGCACTACCACAATTGGGTATATCCAAGAAGATTTCTCTACTAGCACAATGAAACCTACTCTTAATAGTCTATCAATTTCTTCTTTGACTTGTTTAGCATAGTTAGGGTTCATTCTATACCTCTACTGCCTGACAAGTATGACTCCTTCTCTTAAATTGATGCTGTGCTAGAAGAATTTAGGGTCAATGCCTTCCATGTCCTCATACGACCAAGCAAAGACATCTTGGTATTCTTTCAGTAAGGACACCAACTCTTTCTTGAATTCTTCTTCCAATTCCAAAGTAATCTTCACACGCTTTTCTTCTTTTTCATTCCCAGATTCATTCCCAGATTCACCTGTTGTAGTCTATCCGGGCTTACTTTTGCGGCATTTTACTTCTCGTTATCTTTTTTCTTCTACACCCAATCATGGATCTCTTGCATTTCTTCCTCTTGCTCCAAATTTTGATCCCATTCAACCTCTTCCGAGGCTTTCTCCTGTATGGTTTTGCTCAATTTTGTTCTCCTTGAGCCCTTTGGTTTTGCAAAATTTGATTCTTTTTTCTTCATTTCTTCGGCTACTTCTTCCGCTTTTTCATCTTTTGCTTCTGCATAGTGCCCCATCACTTCATCCTCCACATGTAACATGTACAAGGACACCAAGTCAAAATGTTCACGGAGTATTCTATCTTCTTCATCATCATCAAAGCCTTCTAACATATTGAATGTCTCTGTAGCATCATGAACTAGCCTTTGAGCAAGTGTTACTGATCCCCTTACATTGGAAAGATCAACATGGACTTTCTGCTTCCCCTTTCTGATGATAGAGATTCTGTTTTGGCCCCAATCCTGCTTTACTTTGCCATGTCTCAACTAGGGCCTTCCCAATAACACCTAGTAAGACCCGGTGTGGTTTTCAGCGGTCATGACCACCAAGTTGACCTTGAAGTCTACTTGTTTAATTTTCATTTGGATATTTTTTATAATTCTTCTTTAGGAACCACCATTCTATTATCTGCCATTCTTATGTTGATTGGAATGGGCTCCCATTTGAGACCCAATCCTATTGTAGTTTCCTCAGTAATGACATTTTTTACTCCGGATCTACCATCCACCAGTACTACATAATTAATAAGCACATTGTTCAATTGGATTGTGACTTTGGCCACTTCATTCATCTCTGGATGTTGGGGGTTCCTCAACTTGCATTCTGTTGCATTCTGGGGTTTCTTCTTCTTCTGAGTGTTTCAATTCCTTGCTTAGTCCTTCAATGCCTTTGCCATCAAGATTTTAGCCTTGAATCTTGGACATAAGTCTAGCACTTGTCTAGCAGAACCTATCTATCCACAGTAGCATTGATACTACATTGGTTTGCAACCAATCAGCATCTTGCTTGCATTCTTCCAAGCATATTTCATTGTTGTGCTGGTGTCGCTTGAATCATCCTCCTCACTTGTGACACTTTTCATGGGCTTCCTCTTTTGTCTTCTTTCTTGGCTTCTTTTTTCTTCCATTTTGGTCAGCTCGACCAGTGTCTTGAACTCCTCTTCAATTTCTACCTGCTTTGTGCTGACTGTTGCATGGATGTCCAGATTAAGCCCTTGGAAAAACCAATCTTCAACTATTAAATTTTGCATTGAGGGTCAGGTTTGTTCCACCACTCTCTACCTCAAGCTCAGTAATTTTTTTGCATAGGTTTCTACATCCATGTCTTCTTGTTTGAGTTCTCTCATTTGATCATCACAAAGTTAAGTTACAGACTTTATCTTGTAAAATCTCTCCAAAAACACATCATGACCTCTTCATAAGTCTAGAAATGTTTGTCTTGGTATCTTGATACCCACTCCATGGCTCTATCTTTGAAGGTGTTCATAAAAGCATCTCTCTGGATTTCATTCAGCTTTGGCTCTTCCTAGTATTGCTCAAACCTCGAGGTTCTGGCCACTTTCTAGTATTGCTCAAACCTCCATACATGCAGATCTCCATCTTCCCCTTTCTCTCTTAAGAACACCAGGAAATTTTTGGATAGTGATGCCATGGCTCCCTTGAACCTTTTTCAGGGGTTTGTTGTTGTGGTTGTTCTTCTAGATTTTGTTGCTCCACCCTTCTTGGCCTTCCTGGACCTAGACTATGCACAGTTTCTAGCTCTTGGCACTCCTTTTCTTGGTCCAAATTGTGCTTAAAATCTGATGCTCCCTCTTTCTTGTGTGGGGTTGTAGAAGTTTCCCCACTATCTTCTTGGTTAAAATGGTGCGAGAGACACTCTCGGCTATGAGCTTCCTAAAGGGTTTCTTGGAAGGCATTACTTTTCTCCATTCTCAGGTTCACAATCATGCGAAAGGCATGCGCGAATCCATTTTTACTGGTTGGGTTGTATGGTGAAAGATTCTCCCACCACACTGACCTTCCCAAAAAATCTCCTCCATGTTATGGCTTCTTCACATACTTGTTTCAGGGATCTATTTCTAGCAAGATCAGTTTAAGAAGAATCAAAACTTTCTTTTTCAAAGTTTCCTTTGCCTGAAGGTGCAGAACGCTACTCAGCGAGATTTTTTCACTTTGCCTAGCGATTTCCAAAAAAGGAGAGATTTTCAGCATAGTTGCGGTAGAGGTTTCCCTCAGCCAGCAGGAAGCTTTCCAGCGGAGTTGCAGTAGGGTTCCCCAGCAAGATCGCCAGGTGTCTTGCTGATTTCACTCTCAGTGGAATGGCAAGACAACGGCTTGAGGTAACATCAGGCAATGTCGTGGGAGACGTGTAGCCATCCGCCAGAGCTTCTGGATTTGAACACCAACTCTAGAGTGGTCATGGAAACTCTTAGAACACCGCTCAGCTTTAGAACTTTACACACTTTCACTCTGCACTCAATCCGCTAGATAACTCTCTCACTCTCTTTCACATGCACAACATGTTTATTAAAACACAGACACAACACTCTTAGTTAACACATAACAGAGAGTACACTGAGATAAAGTGTATGGCAACATTTCTCTTTATTTAATGTATTCCTTCCAGAATCAGTACAGGTTCACCACAGAGCAACTGCTTGACAAAAGGCTACGACCTCCTAAGGACTATGACAATGTTAGGCTTCACATCACTGGGCTGACTGTTGCCATATATATAGGCAGTGATGTGTGTGAACACACTTAGGACCGCCGGGGCACTTTTTCCCTCTTTAGGAGGTTTTTTCCCCCAGCTTGTATATACGCCCATCATTCTAGGGCTAACTTATCTTTTGTACATTGACACAATCTAATACACTTTGTGTTGTGTGCATTCTTGCTTCTTCTTCTCCAAGCTTTGTGTGCTTTCCTGCTACCCTAATTTCAACAATTGGTATCAAAGCAAGCATCAACTCCTAGGGCTACGCCGCCAGCACCCTCCGACTCACGTTCTCCGATTGAGGTGAGTTTTCACGAGCGCTTTGCAGGTCCCTATACTCTGCATCTGAGGTCGTTTCGGGCTCCGCTTTTGCATTTCAAGTTCTGCACAGGTGTTTTCGTCATTTTCTGCAGAAATTTTGACAGTGCAGTTTTCTACAAAACAGGCATACGTGTTCTATTGTGGACCGTGCTACATAGCACAAGTTGTCTTCTATTCAGTCTTTGCTTCATTACTTACAGGTAGCTTTTGCATCAGTTTCAATCAGTGGCCGTGGTTGATAACAGCAATGATGTATTTCGCATGCTGTCTGCTGAAGACAAACTGGATGGAGACAGCAACTACCCACTTTGGGCATACATGATGCAGCATGTTTTGGTTGCAAAAGGAGTGTGGAACATTGTGCAGGGTACGGATGTACGTCCGGGTTCTGTGGATGTAGGATCTGTTGAGGATGTTGCAGGTTCTAGTAGCTCTACTGTTGCTGCTGTTTTATCCACTGCTGAACAAGCTCGTTGGGATGGTAAAGATGCGAAAGCTCATGCCTTGATTGCACTTTCTGTCAAACGTGACATCACCCCACATATTCGTTTAGCTAAAATAGCAAAACAAGCTTGGGATATTCTAGCTGGTTTGTATGCAGGTCGTAACAAGGCAAAAATCGCTTACCTGCGTAAAGAGCTAGAATTGAACATTATGCAAGAAGATGATGACATGAATGTTTTTCTTGCTAAGATTAAAGATCTCAAAGAATAGTTGATTTCTGCAGGTGAGATTATTCCTGATCATTCTCTTGTGCAGACTGTTCTTGATGCTTTACCTGAGACATATCAGACTTTTGCTTCCACGTGGAGACTTCTTAATGAGGACAGACCTGATGCTGTCAAGTATGATACTTTAGTCAACAAGCTCTTGCAAGAAGTGCAGTCCAGGCAAAACAGGGCCAGGCAGTGTGCAGTTGATCAAGCATTTATTGCTGCCCAGCAGCAGAGAAGAAGTGGTAAGGCAACCCCTTCCACTGTTTTTTCTCCTATTAGTAGGTCTACAACTTCTTCTCCTTCCACAGGTAGCAACAATAAGTCTAAGAAGACTCTTGATAAAGGTAAGAAAAAGACCAGGTGCAACTATTGTAAGGCAAATGATCATGTCATTAAGAATTGTCCTAAGCTAAAGGCTAAAGAGGCAAAGAAGAAAGAGTCAAATGCAGCCACAATAGCGGATGCTTCTACAAATGCAGATTCTGCAAATGTTGTGCAGGATACAGAATGGGCGTTTAGCGTGTATTGCCAGTATGACCCATCTGTACATGATGCATGTTTGGCAGTTTCTGTTGACTCTCATGTATGGTATTTTGACAGTGGTGCTACAAAGCACATTACCTCGCATCGTGATATGTTCACTTCTCTTGAAGCTGTCCCTATTGGGAATACTGTCACATGTGCCAATAATGCTTCTTACCCAGTGAAGGGCATTGGTAAAATTATGCTTACTGCTGCAAATGGCAGCGCTTTCACACTTTCAGATGCTTTGTATGTGCTAGGGATAAAGAAGAATCTATTGTTTGTCTCTGCGCGCTTGCTAGACTTGGACTTGTAGTCAAATTTGTGGATGACAGATGTACTGTTCATGATTTGACTTCTAGTGATACGATTATTGTATCTGGCACCTTGTTTCGTGGGCTGTATAGGCTCAATTCTTATGACAAGTGTGTGGAAGATTCAGCAAATGCAGTTTTTGATGAAAAGACAGTTTCAGATGCAAAACTATGGCATGCTCGTTTTGGTCATCTGAACTTTGCCAGTTTGCTGCGTTTGCAGAAATTTGATATGGTTGCTTCATTGCCCCCTCTTAAGGCACCATTGAAACATGTTTGTGAAGGCTGTATTTTAGGCAAAATGCAGCGTTCTGTGTTTCCAAAGGATGGTTCTGTGCGGGCCACTCGCAAATTGCAACTTGTACATAGTGATGTATGTGGGCCTATGCAAACTCCGTCATTTGGTAAACACTTGTATTTCGTGACTTTCATTGATGATTACTCAAGGCATGCATACTTGGGGCATTTGCATCATTATTTGGGGATACAATTTAAGCAGTGTGATGGAGGTATTGCTTTGTGTCAGACAAAGTATATTGAGACATTGTTGATGTCACACTCTATCAAACAACTGTTGGTTGCCTCATTTATGTATGCATTACGAGGCCGGACATTCAGTTTGCAGTCCCACAGGTGAGCAGGTTTATGCATAGCCCAGGGTCTCAGCATTGGAAGGTAGTTAAACGCATCTTTCGCTACTTGAGTGGCACCATACATCTTGGGTTGTTTTATCCCAAGGGGGGATCGTTGCCGCCAGATTTACATGCTTTTTCGGACTCAGATTGGGCTGGTTGCTATGACACAAGAGTGTCCACAAGTGGTTTTTGTTTCATGCTCGGTAGCTCATGCATATCTTGGTTGAGCAAGAAGCAGCCTACTGTGGCCACTTCTAGTTGTGAAGCTAAGTACAGGGCAGCTTTCATAGCTACGGTTGAGTGTGTGTGGCTCAGACGGCTTATGGTGGCTGACTTGGGTGTTGGACAAGAGTCTGCCACCTCTATCTTCACTGACAGTCAGAGCGCATTGGCAGTTGTTGCGAGAAGCCTAGTTTTTCATGCTCGCACAAAGCACATTGAGGTGCATTATCACTATGTCAGGGAGAGACTCTCAGCAGGAGAGATCAGCTTGGCCTATGTGCCAACACACGACAACCTCGCTGATCTTTTCACAAAGGCGCTTCCTCGTGAGAAGTTTGAAGCTTTTCACAAAGCTTTGGGCTTGCTCCCCTTTGTGGATTGATCTACTTCGGGCATGGCACTCCCCTATACATGAGTGTCAGCTCTCGTTCACACCATCACTCCTCCCAGGGGGGATTTGTTGCCATATATATAGGCAGTGATGTGTGTGAACACACTTAGGACCGTCGGGGCACTTTTTCCCTCTTTAGGAGGGTTTTCCCCCGGCTTGTATATACGCCCATCATTCTAGGGCTAACTTATCTTTTGTACATTGACACAATCTAATACACTTTGTGTTGTGTGCATTCTTGCTTCTTCTTCTCCAAGCTTTGTGTGCTTTCCTGCTACTCTAATTCCAACACTGACAACTACTAGTTGTGAGCTAATTGCAGCATTGTAAGATTCCTCCCTCTAGCTTTTGAGGTGTAAAGGTGTAAGAAGCTCCCCTTATGTTCTTGTAATTATTTTCCTCTCGAAAATAGAAGAAAGATCTTGTTTTACCCTGTTTTGGCCTAGAGAGAGAAAATATCTAGAGATAGATAATCCAAAATTGAGATATCTTTGGATATAAAAATCCTCCTAGTGTCTAAAATGGACTCCCCTGAAATAGAAGTTCAAAGGAACTTTCCAATGTGCATTAGGAATTAATTGAAAATGGTTTAAGGGACCTTAGCCTAAGGGTCTATATTTTCAAAAAAAAAATATGGCCCAATTAAGGTTCCAATGGGCCAACTGGATTAATCCAAGTGTTGGGATGAGATAAATCCAAAAGAATAAAAGAAAATACCTGAAAATGAATAAATGCTCACATAAGATGAAGAGTTGACTGAGTACAAGGTTTATTAGTTAAAAATTATGAGATATTACTTTAAAAAATGAGATATTTTAGAATAAAGAAACATTTTTGACACATTGGTAATAAGGAAAGAGGGACTCTTGAGGTAGGTGCCTCTTTCACATGTGTGGAAGGGTTTTTAATTCAAAAAAATTGTGATATTTTTATCTCTCCTCTCTCCTGGATCAAACCAAATCAAAAAGGAAGCTAAACTGGTCCAAATCTTGTCCAAATTGAGTCAAACTGAACCTGGAAAATTCTAAAACCCAGTTGGACTTGGTTAGTGGCCTCCCTCACCTATAAATAGATCCTCAGTCATTTGTAATTAAATATTGGAGCTATACCATGCCAGTATTATATTAAAATAATCATATTTTTTATTATCCCTTAAATTTTTCTCTCTTTTGGGAGCTTGGAGCTCTCTCGCTCTACAACAACTCTTGGAGTTTCTCTTCTCCTCTTGGTGGACCAACTGATTGGTCGGGGGCTTCACTGCAATTAGGGAATCAAGCCAAACTTGGAGGTAAAATTAAATTTTTATAGTTTTTTCTAATTTTCTCAATAACTTTCTTCTTCTCAACCCCTCCCAAGCTTGAGAAGCTTTCAAAATGATTGTTTTAATTCAAATCAAGCTTTCCCTTAAAGTCTTAATGTTTACATTAAGAGAAAGTTAATCTTTATGCTTATTTGTAATGCTTTCTTTAAGCAAATCTCTCTCTCTCTAAAAGAATAGCCATCTTTATGGCTAAATCCCTTGGAAAAGGATGCTTCTCAATGATAGTCTCTTAATTCAAAGCTAAACTCTAGGCTTGATAAGCTAGAGATTAAGAAAATGATATTTTCATGATTATGTGCTATTACAATAATGGTAAATTCTTTTAGATTACTCTAATTCATTCTAAATAAGAAATGGATTGTCCTAATAATTTGGAAAAAGAGGAATGTTGAAATTAGCTTAATCTAGTGGGATAATCATAGTTATGTTTAATTTTATGGTTGAAATTATGATTTAAATTCATAGTTTGATTTTAAGCATAAAAGAGGAACTACTATCATATTTTCATTACAAGATTTTATTCTTTAGAAAAAAATTAAGAATTATCAGTAATAGCAGCAGCGAAGCTATGGCAAAATTTTCAGAAAACAATACATATCTTATTTTTATGCATAATGCTAAAAGAGAACTTCCTACCATATTCTAGGATTGGACATCCTATGCAAAAAGAATGATTTTCATCATATTCATGAGAAATAAATTTTTTGTAATTATGCATAATTAATTGATTATGAGAAAAGAGTAATTTTTGGTAAATTTATTTTTATGCAAAAAGAGGAATTCCCATGATATTTGAGATCCAAGTAATTAAATGGTAAAAGAGGAATTTTTAGCATAATTCAAATTATGAGTATTTATCAAAAGTGGAATTTTGAGCATTATTAATTTTATTGGAAAATATGCATGATTCTTTTACTTGAAAAGAAGAATATTGAATATATTTTACGTGAGAAATTTGAGAAAGAATATGAAAATATCCATCGAGAAAACTTGGATAATTCTTATTTCAGAAAAGAGAATCTAGAATCCCTGGGAGGATCAAGGATCCAATGAGTAAACAGAAGTTTAGATTTAGTTCTCATTAATGAAGCTTAAGGAATAAAAATACAATATGTAAATGCTCTTTCTGAGTTTTTACTCTATTCAATTCTGATAAGGTTTATTTTCCCTTTTTAAACTTTCAACAACACTCTGATACGTAGATTCAATGGGATTGAGAAAAAGTACCTTTAACTAGGCCAAGCAATTGGCAGAAACTTAGAAAAGTCCTATCATTATATCAAAGTAGAAAACGGTACTAAAAGTGGATGTGATAAGATGTGATGTGGATCTGAATGAATGTAAATGAATGTGATGGGATATAAATGGATGTGATGGGATTAAGAAGAATGTGGAATAACGAGAAATGATATGGAACAATGTGAAAAGATGAGAGTTCATTAGAAATGAGTGAAGCGCTAGGTGACCTGCGCGATGATGAAGGAGCCTAGAGGGTGCTAACCATACGGTGCTCAGGCTCTGGGTCGCCGAAGATACCCACGCGTGCGTCAAGGAAGAAAATGGAATAAGGAGTTAGAGTTGTTTTCTAAACTCGAGTATGGATCTAGTTGATTGGCCTTGCTGGTCCTCAACGGATGAGTCCATGGCTCTTTTATATGGATCTGTTGGTTGATCTTCAACGGAGAGTCCATCTGGATTTTTTTTATGTGATTATATTTTCGGGTACTATGAGCTAAGAACTATTGAAAAGGCCCCTGTGAGTGAACAGGTGGTGAGCGTTTTGGGATGCCATAGGTACACCGATGAAGGAATGATTGGAAATTAGAATTCAAGCTAGATATTTTGGAGGATTATGATCAGTGATACTATGGTTTCATTAAAAGATTGTTTTAAAGACAGCTGAATCTATGAAACAGGCAATTTCCTATTGGGTGTGTAAGTGGTGTGACTATCTTGAAGTTTGCTTGAAGCGCTGCCTGTTTCACAGCTGAATCTGTGAAACAAGCAATTTCCTACTGGGTGTGTAAGTGGTGTGACTATCTTGAAGTTTGCTTGAAGCGCTGGCTAGGGGACCTAGGAACTCTTTTCCCTGGTACTCGGGGTAAAACATAACCAAATTCTTAAATGGATCCTATCGCTACTATGGTTGGATGGGGTTAGGCTGGACTGATGGATCCCTAAAATGAGACTCAATCCTATTATGTTACGATAGATGAAGTAAATCCTGGATAGTCCTTGTTCTATTGAAAAAAGAATCAACGGCTGTGCCTCTTGACAAGGAAAAAAGAGTTGGTCTCTATGATCCAAGTGTAAGTCTTTTCCTTGATCTGACCTGAGACTTACGGGTTCGGTCGGATCAGTTTGGTTAGTGAAGACCTTGACTACGTTCGAATAAAATATCCTAGAGGAATCGCCTATGTTTGCTGGGCGAACGAAGTTTGTCCGAGTTTGGTTTTGGAAGAACCGAGGGATTAGTCTCTTGTCCGGATATCCGTGGGGGCGAGGCCCCGAGTGAGAGGCTCTGTCCTGCGCAAGAAGTGCTACTTCCGCTGGGCCAGCACTCTAGAATTCCTTGCGCAGAGGGGGCAGGGATCTTTCAAGCATGCAACTTCTGCAACCTTCAAACTCGTACATCTTGCTATAACTTGCAATAGTGACCAGCCATCCTTTTAAGCTTAGACTTCTTGATCTTGGCAACGGCTACTCTGGTGGTTACAACTCGCCACCTTCACACATGCATCGAGGTGGTGCTCACGACGTGGAAGGTGGTCAGACTAAGTGTTCTATCGCCACTAAGTGGCTGGGCGCAAGAAGTACCCACATAGGGCACACCTTCCACCCATTGCCCATACCTGTCACTTGCATATATCACTAAGGGCATCACTTTTGTTTTTCACATCACTCGAACACGCACTTATCTTTCGTAAGATGATGTTGAAACATAAAAGGCGTCCTAACCATGCGCTTAATATCAAATAGGGAAAGTATTTTAGACTTCATGTAGATACTTACTTAAGTCTAGCAATAGAGGCTGGACCATTTTTAAGTTTGGCTTACCTAGTGTGAAAACCAGTTACTTGTATATAAGCCAATTTTGACACTAAGCGATACACATTCATTCCCGTGTGCAATGAAATAGTTCTGGCTCCCCTTCTTCACTATTTGTGCTCTTACATGTATTCTATTGGATTCTTGCATGCTATATGGTTTCTTACTTGAATAGGTTTTCTTGTAGGTTGCTCCCTCTCATTAGCTTCTTCTTCAGTTGCCTTTTGTGAGAGAGAGCTACTGCGAAGTCCAATTTCTATTTGCCTCCATCTAAGCATAGAGAGCTCTTCCTTAACCCCCGCTTATCAAAGGAGCATTCTATAACATGAACGGATGAGCTAGCACGCCTAGATTGGGGAGTTATATTACGACTCGAAGGCAAGAGCCAACGACACATGATTTCTAAGGTAGCTCTTGAATAAATATTATAATAAAGATATTAAATTTGAGTATACTATCATGAATCTATATATTATAATAATATGTGATATTTATATGTTTATTAAATTAGATATGTGATTTTTTATAATATAAAGAGTAAAACCTTTATATTATATGTGATTAATAGGTGTGTAATAGTAATACTTGCTGATAATAATACTACCTTATAATAATAATAATTGCTTGTAATAAAAATACTTGATTGTAAAATTAATAATGAAGAGACTCACACAAATAAAATAAAATAAATGGCACTAAAATGATGTCGAATAGCAGACACCCACATACAAGGATAGGCCATAGCACCTATACTACATGACACCTATTCTTATTGTTTACACATGCACTTAGATGCATATGCACACACATGCATGTAAAAGCATGCATACACACACCTATATAGAGAAATTCAATGTATGATGTGTGTGTGTGTGTGTGTGTGTGTTTACACGTGCATGCATATGGATCTATATAAGCATGCATATCACATTAAAAAAATTTGGTGGAAGTGCACCATGTTCACAAAATCTATGAATATAAAGGAACACTTGCTCTAGTGAAAGAAAAGTCAATGTTCACATGATGATATCTTTCATGACATGATTTCCCTCAAGGTTAAGCACTTTATTTTGGATGTGGCTCCTCTTAGAATCTTGTATGGATACTATTTTCAATCTACCTAAGATCTCCATCACCTAAACTTTTAAGAGATATTCAAATGTGTGCCAATTTTAGGATTGTCCTTTCTACAAACAAAGAGACTATGACCATGAGATTATATGATTAAACATGTTAAATTACAGAAACAATTAAAGTGCTAAAATATGAAAAGTTAAAAAACTATAGAGAAACAAGCTCAAACATGAAATCTTCGAGCATAGAATCCCACAAGTATAAGGGACATGACTAAAGATATAATGATCCCCCATAGTACCTACATACCATGACAACTCTTTGTAGTGCTTACGCACCTGTGCAACACACACACATGAACAATTTCATGCACGCACGCACACATACACACACACACACACAAAGAGCTTGATCATATATAAGATAGGTGTATCTGTGTTGTGTTTGTGCATGCCTGCATGATCATGAGAATATTAAAAAAAGGTTGTTCTAATGAAATGAAAGTTAACGTACACAAGTTGATATGTTTCACGATATGCTTTCCTTTTATGTGCGTATGAGAAGCATCAAAGAGCAAGAATAATGCTTTTCATTAAACATCGCACTTTCACCTCTTAGAATCTTGTATGGATACGATTTTCAATCTTCAAACTTTTATGTAGGACTATCTAAAATCTCCATGACCTAAAACTTTGAAGAGATTCAAACAATTGACAATTCTAGCAATGTCCTTTTCAACAAATAGAGAGAGATGTTCTAGTGGACCTTAGCCATGAACTTATGTGAAACATGTAATTGGGACTCTAAACACGAACTTAGGGATTATCTATGCTATGCGGGAAGGGGTGAAGGCCCTAACGTACCCACGGTTGAATGGAGGCATTCGATCAAGAAACGCAAAAAAAGCTTTCTTTTTCAAAGTTGGACAAAATTCATTCTTGTGCGGGTGGAACTAATGGAATAAGACCTGACGGAGAAAAAAAAAACCAAAAAATAAAGGAAAAAATATCAAAGGCAAGCTCATTACGGAACCTTGCGAGCGAGGGCGTGCCGTGTATAACACGCCCCGTAGCAGTGTTGCTTCCCACGCAGCTACCTATCCATCGCTGCAGCTTCTTCTACTTTTCACTTGCACAATCGCCCGTACGTATATATTACAGCTTTGATCAGCAGCAGCTGCTGCGGCTTCTTCTTCACAAAATAATTATAATATGGCGCCAGCCCCAGCTACGACCACCTGCAACAAGCTGTCGATCATCCCTCGCAAAATGGAGCGATCTGATGGTCCTGCCACTGTGATGGCCATCGGCACAGCTGTTCCACCCAACGTCTTCTACCAGAAGGATTACCCTGACTTCTACTTCAACATCACCAACAGCAACGACAAGATCGAGCTCAAACAGAAGTTCCAGCGCATGTGTAAGACTTATAGCTTCTTGCCGCCTTCATGTAATTATTTGAGCATGTGCAGCTTGCATGCAGCAGCTTCAATTCAAAGTTAGTAACTAGTAGCAGTATACTGCCTTAATTGCTATAAGCAATTGCAAATATATATATATAATCTCATGCTCCATGCATGCATGCAGGTGACAAGTCGTGCATCACCAAGAGGCACCTCTATCTCAACGAGGAGATACTCAAGGCCAACCCCAGCATTTGCGGATACTGGGAGAAGTCGCTGGACGTGAGGCAGGACATGGTGGTGGTGGAGGTGCCTAAGCTCGCCAAGGAAGCCGCGGCCAAGGCCATCAAGGAATGGGGCCAGCCCAAGTCCAAGATCACGCACCTCGTCTTCTGCACCACCGCTGGGGTTGACATGCCCGGTGCGGACTGGGCACTCAACAAGCTGCTGGGTCTCCGAAGCTCCGTCAAGAGACTCATGCTCTACCAGCAAGGCTGCTACGGAGGCGGCACTGTGCTCAGGATCGCCAAGGACCTGGCAGAAAACAACAAGGGCGCTCGTGTGCTCGTGGTGTGCAGCGAGATCACGGCAATCACTTTCCGGGGGCCCAGCGACACCCACCTCGACAGCCTCGTGGGCCAAGCACTCTTCGGCGATGGCGCCTCCGCCCTCATCGTAGGCTCCGACCCCATCCCCCAACTCGAAACACCCTGGTTCGAAATCCATTGGACGGGGGCCGACATCATGCCGGACAGCGACGGCGCCATCGATGGCCACCTACGCGAAGTCGGCCTCACGTTCCACCTCCTTAAAGACGTGCCCGCCATCATCTCCAAGAACATCGGCTCCATCCTTAAAGATGCCTTTGCCAAGGTTTTCCCGGCGGCGGAAGGCATGCCGCCCCCTCCCACTTACAACGACCTCTTCTGGATCGCCCACCCTGGAGGCCCGGCAATCCTCGACCAAGTCGAAGAGAAGCTCCAACTCAACAAGGACAAGATGGCTTCTACCAGGCATGTGCTTGACCAGTACGGCAACATGTCTAGCGCCTGCGTGCTCTTCATCATGGACCAGATGCGCAAGACATCCGTGGAGCAGAAGCTCACCACCACGGGAGAGGGCCACGAGTGGGGGCTGCTTCTCGGCTTTGGACCCGGCCTCACTTGCGAGACCATCGTCCTTAGAAGCGTGCCCCTCCAACACGATAGCTAGATATAATCCACCTCCGCTCTCTGCTACCACTCATTATCCATGAAAAGCCCGGCCATCTAAATTATATGAGAGCCCGGCCACTTTAAATTGTGAGAGTTATTCCATAAAATAAAAGCTAATGATTCTCCATTACCCTTTGCAAACTCGGCCTTTCACTTGTGAGACCATTGTCATTAGAGGCATATTATTAAAGGCATGGCCATCTAATACGGTAGCCAACTCCAAGTAACATCCTCTCTATCAATTATCATGAAATGCTACGCCATCTTAGTCCAACATTGATTTGTGAGAGTTATTCCATAAAATAAAAGCTAATGCTTCTGCATTATCCTTTGTAAACTCGAGTTTATACTTATTTCTCACTCTTAATGATGAAGCATGGCTTCTGAAAACCAAAGACCAACGTTGTAGGCATGCATTTTCTTCTTTCTACACACGTTATCTCCTTTTTAATCCATTTGCAAGCTAAAATGGGTCCAAAAGGGCAGTCTAATTCCACCCTTTCAGACGTCCATCAAGGTAGTTAAATGTGAGTAAACGGGCATTTGCAATCAAAGTTGTTAAATCTAAGCTAAGGGGCATGAAAACCATTTTTGGCCTTTGCAAAGAGAGAACCAAAATGTTGTTTTGCATTTCCATTAAATATATTATGTGAGTTTGTCAAGAATAAGAGTGTTTTTCTAAGGTTTCATTTTGGTATGTAATGATTAATGCTTGAAAAGGTCAATGAAATCATGAACCTCCTTACTCTTTCTATTTGCAACCATATCCTTTCTATTTAAGGTCTCACAATTCTCTATAAAAGGCCTCAAAGGGCTCATTCTATAAGTAGAGGGAGGCAGAGAGAGAAGGAGGAGGAGAGGGAGGGGGTGGGGATGGGGATGGGGATGGGGATGGGGATGGGGATGGGGGTGGGGGAAACTCATGTACTAAGGTTGTATTAATTAAATGCATTCACCCATATCCTTTTTATTTAAGTTCTCACAATTCTCTATAAAAGGCCTCAAAGGGCTCATTCAATGATGAGTAGAGGGAGGAAGAGAGAGGAGGAGAGGGAGGGGGGAGGGGTGGGGTGGGGTGGGGTGGGGTGGGGGTGGAGAGGAACTCATGCATTCACCTATATCTTTAAATGCCACATCAGTGGCATTTAATTAGTACACCTACTGTAAAGTTGTAAATATACACCTACAATCACATGGGCATGCTTATGCACATAATTTTTAAGTTATTTTGCACCATAGATGCCATCCACTTGACTTGGGCATCATTTGCTTCTCCATTGGTATTGATTTTTGGGTTTCCAACAAAGGCCTCCACAATAGCATTGAATTATTCATCAGCATTTTCCTTTGTAAATAAATTACTTGTGACCTTTGTAAATGCTGCAAATATGTTGGCCAAATTGGCACGTGTGGAACGAGTGTTTGTATACGAGAGAAAAGAAGGATCTCTTGGGAAAATTTGGGAATCTAGCCATTGAGTCGTTTGCAAACAAAAAGACCAAGCTCAAAGCCTCTAAGTCTGAAGCGAAGAACAAGCCAATAAAGCTAGTAAGTAAAAGGTGCTAAAGGTAGTAAAGAGCATGGGTAGCATGGCTTCTCACCCCTAGTTGTAACCCCATCTTCTTGTGTGTGTAAGTGTTAAGTCAAAGCCAACATTGTAGTCCTCCACAGTACAAGCTGAGACGGACCACTCTAGCACAAGGAGTGTAGGTCCAGTGCAGCATGTTATGTGATATATCCTCATCACATTGAGGGCGAGTGTTGAAATAGCAATGTGTGAGGGTACAATATCAGTTAAGCAAGCAGAAGTGCTGAAATAACAATGTGTGAGGGTACAACATCAGTTAAGCAAGCAGAAGTGCTGAAATAACAATGTGTGAGGGCGAGTGTTGAAATAGCAATGTGTGAGGGTACAATATCAGTTAAGCAAGCAGAAGTGCTGAAATAACAATGTGTGAGGGTACAACATGAGTTGAGAAAGGGGAAGAGCATGCACGTTAAAAAGGAAGAAGAAAGACCAAGGATCCTAGATCAAAGGTTGATTTATATGGTCAAATGTAAAAGGTGAAGTCAATGGTCTAAAAGGTAGCACATGGAAAGCATGGAGTGTGAGAATTTATGGACACATGGATGGCACAAGGGTGCATGTATCTTGTGGATGAGGACTCCTTGAGAACTATAAAATCATGTAATCCTTGGCTTATTTTAAGGAGCTTGATTAATGCAATCATAATGTGATTAGTGCTCTCTACTTTGTGCTTGATTTAATGCAATCATAATGTGATTAGTACTTTGTTTATGCTTATTACTTGTGCTTAATTTAATTCTCTTTAGTTGTTAATTATCTTTGTTAAGCCATGGATTTGATAATGTTCTATGAATGTAGTGCTCTCTACTTCTTGCTTGATTTAATGCAATCATAATGTGATTAGTACTTTGTTTATGCTTATTACTTGTGCTTGATTTAATTCTCTTTAGTTGTTAATTATCTTTGTTAAGCCATGGATTTGATAATGTTCTATGAACCTCCTTAGATCTTGGAAATTTAATTGTTTTTCAAAGTGTGACCTCCTAATCAACATTGGGCAATATTGGGTTATCCCAATAGATTGGAATTGACAAATGTACGGAGCTAAGCCCTAGGATAGTCCCTAGTAACAATGCCAAATATATTGAAGTTGAGAGCTTACCCTTAGCCTTGCCAAAAACATGTGTCATTCTTAGAACTACAAATGCAACTTTCCTATGTGGGTGTGCTAGCTCGTGTCACACTGAAATGCTCCTGGAGAGCTCTCTATGCCTAGATTGAGGCAACAAGAGATGATCATTCATAGTGGTTCTCTCTCACAAATGGTGGAGGATAAGGGAAAGCTAATGCAACCAGAAAACCTACAACCCTATCTACCAACAAGAAGCCCCATCGAACATGCAAGATTCAATAGCATACACGTAAGCAAGAAGAGGAAAAATAAGAGCTCTCACAAGTAAACTATTGCAACAAGAGATGATCATTCATAGTGGTTCTCTCTCACAAATGGTGGAGGATAAGGGAAAGCTAATGCAACCAGAAAACCTACAACCCTATCTACCAACAAGAAGCCCCATCGAACGTGCAAGATTCAATAGCATACACGTAAGCAAGAAGAGGAAAAATAAGAGCTCTCACAAGTAAACTATTGCAACAAGAGATGATCATTTCTCTCTCACAAATGGTGGAGGATAAGGGAAAGCTAATGCAACCAGAAAACCTACAACCCTATCTACCAACAAGAAGCCCCATCGAACATGCAAGATTCAATAGCATATACGTAAGCAAGAAATCACTTATCTATAAGTGACTAGTTTTCACACTAGGCCAACCAAACTTTAAAAAGTTAACCTACAAGTGGTTAACAGTATACTATTAGGTTTAAACCTTGTACCTGTATGTTGGTAGGCTAGGGTGTTACCCCTCACACTAGAGCCTCCTATCAAAAAATAATCAGGGACCTCACACTTAAGAAAATGTATGTATATATTCTTACAAATACACTGGCAAAAAATACTCAAGAAAATGTATTCATATATTCTTACAAATATATTGGTAATAACTAATACATATAAGACCTCTTATAGATGTATAATATATGGCCTAATATAAAATAGGTTATTCTGTGAGTTTTTCAAGGTTTCATTTTGGTATGTACTGATTAATGCTTTAAAAAGTCAAGGAAACGATGACCCTCGTTGCCCTTTCTATTTGCATGCATTCTCCTATATCCTTTCTATTTAATGTCTCACAATTGTCTATAAAAGGCCTCAAATCAATAGTAGAGGGAGGGAGGACTAGAGGAGGGAGTGCAGGGAACTCATGTACTAAGGTTGTAATAATTAAATGCCACATGAGTGGCATTTAATTAATAAACCTACAATAAAGTTGTGAATATATAGACCTACAATCATGAGTATAAAATAAAAGATGGTATTTTAAAAAATGAGCTTCACGTCCAATGTGTGCCTCTATTACTAATATTTTGAATCACGGTTTAAATTATTATCTAGCAAGGCCGCTTTGCTGCAAGAAACCACGTCATTTGTCATGCCTTCCTCTGCTTTCATTACCTTTGAACCATCTCCCAAAACACTTTCCGTGAGGTATAATGCTCCACTCTGTGAGGTCACAGCAAATGATTTAAGGGAATTTTTTGATCCATCTCCCAAAACACTTTCGACCATAAGGTATGATGCTCCACTCTTTGAGGTCACATCATGCTACTCTTGAGGTCACAGCAGATGACTGCTCCACTCTCTTGAGGTCCCAACTCCGTCCCAACAGATGATTCAAGGAATGATGCTCCACTCCATGGGGTCACAGCAGATTATTTTAGGGAGTTTTTTGATCTAGGGGGTGGTGAATTTTCATGTGCAAATGATGTGTTGGGGCAGACTCCACTTGTGAACTTGGAAGAGAGGGTATTAGAACACAAACTAGATGGTCATATGCATCCCGAGCTCCATAATCTATTGAAACCTTCACAATTAACTTCTTGCAACCTACATTGTTGATACGGAATTTACCAATGAATGAGACATTGCTTTTGGCATTCAATAATGCAAACGCGATTCACAAGGCTAGTGAGTTGCCTGTGTGTTACGATGGGATATTGCTTTTGAAATGCCTACTTTTTCTAGTGGAAATCCTATGACTAGAATATGGAGCAAAGATATGATGGGCATGTGTGGACAGCATTCGATATGCACTCCTTGCTATGGTGAGAATATGGAGGCCACTTAAGATATTGTAATTTAGATTTTCCCTACCTCAATAGGACCAAATAGTACAATCAAAAGGAAAAGAGAATGCCTAGTATGGAGATGCTTGTTGATGAATTGTGACACTAGCTTGCAAGCGCACTGTAATGATAATACAAAGTGTACTGCCAACTATGATGCTACAATCTTTTATTGGTACCCCCTGAGGAGGGAGGACACTACAAGGGAGGTGATTCATTATGGGCACAATGCCCCGTGCAAGAAAGAAACATAGGACTAAAGCATTGCTTGTTTTGAAGAACATATGTGTGGATATGGCTAGAAAAAATGTTGTGGGTGATCCGATAGGTTTGGAAGCATTGCTTGTTTTGAAGAACAGATGCAAGTACCCTTTCTTGCATAGTGTCCTTTCTCCAAGGCAATCGACTGAAGGTAGTAAAGCCCCTGTCTTCAAGATTTCTGCCATTGGTCTTGGCAGCAGAGTGGACCTTGTAAATAGAATACGACTAAGGCCATAATTTTTCAGCGTTAAATATTTCTTTCAATGTTGCCATGCACTCCTCTTGCATTTCAATGTTAAAACAGCTTTAGTGTCCCACAAGCAGCAACACACTCGGCCAGGTTCTTGAATTCAATCGTTTGCTTACCTTTTTACTTACCAACCCATCCTAGTACCTTCGTGGTAAGCAGAAGCATACCAATTACTTGACTATGATAAACTGATCAAGCATCTCCCCCATATTGTCCAAGGCGGGAAGACAATACTTGCCACACAATGATGTCGTGACCTTATTTTCAAGCAATTCAAAAGAGATAACCCCTCTAAACACACAATGTTTCCAAGTCATCAAGGGTTTTACAACCTACTCTGCACCCACCGATATCTTATATCCACACGCACAAAGAAAAAGGCGACCATGTGACACGGATTGAGAAAAAGTTGTGGAAGCCATATATTTCAAACAAACCATCAAATTTTGCAAATTAAGATCAATAGTAAGATTTATTTAATTTTCAAATTCTATACTTCTACATCATTTATTTCTCGCCAATGCATTCACAAGAAAGACTAAGCACAGAGGAGAACCTCCATCATTGGACAAAAAGACTAAGCACAAGGAGAACCTCCCATCTGGATTCAGATACTGATTTCTTCAATTTTGAGAGATGCATACAACTTGTAACCTCATTGCTGACCTATCTACCACTACCAAAGGTGCTTCCCTTTGTCAAAGGATGTCATTAAAAATGGAAGCAATGTCCGGAAAGGGTCACAGCTATTGCATCTAAAACACTCACCACAAGCCAGTGTTCTTTCACGCTAGATAAGAAATGACCCGCAAAACACTCCACGACCAGCTAGAATCTAAATGAGGCATCCCTGTCAGATGGAATATCCATTTGGTATAATGTGAAACCTTACTCAAACAGGTGCCCTAGTACTAAAGTTTGGCTCGACAGACAGCAGTCCAAAAACTCCTCTTCAAAACACAAATTTCGGAGTTGATGTTACAAAAGAAGTTGGGGACCTTATTTCTCAGTTTAATCCACCAAGTCCCGGCGGCATCCCAAGGCTTTCTGCAAGGTTTTTCATCCGTTCTTTCATAGCCTGTAGACAGGAATATAAGCACGTGTGTTAATCAAGCAACCCAACTTAGCAGCTGTTTTTTAAGCCCAACTGGCTCTAATACCAACATTGAAAATCAGTGAGAAAGGGTCCCAGGAGGCACGTTCACATTGCACAAACCATGGAGACAACAGCGGACATTACCAGGACACTTTTCTGGTGTGCATCTTTGTAGGCTTCGTTCACCAACAACGAAACCCTCTATATCAAGGCAATAAACATGGATGTCAGTATTCTTATTTTGCATGTATTAGAAGCTCACCTAGTAGGCAAATGCATAGATGTGATAAAAGATCAACACACATGTACGCATGGAAGCAACCGTCAATTCATACCTCAACTCCAAGTTCCATGGCCGCCTCCGTGATATCCACACTAACAGGCTCTTGGTTTCCTGACAATGTCACCTGCTTGTAAAAGAGATTCAATACAGCCTCATACTCCAAAAACCATGGCCCAATGATAGCAATTCAAAGCTACCAGGCAACTGTGCCGGCTGTGAAAGGGCCAAGGGTCAACACCTGTTCTATAGAAAGGAGCCCTTATTTTGTTTACCTTGATGAGCTCGCCCTCGCAGTATCCATCAAATTCTGCACTGAAACATCATCCACAGACAGAAATTCAACCACTGGCCTGCATAAGCAGATGCACATGGCTAGGACATTTGCATTCATGCAAAGAGAAAAGCTTGCAAATACTCTGAAAACACGCAAATATGACATATTGCATGTCTGGAAGGGTGGCTCAGCAGACTTAAAACACAAAACTGTTTCTTGAACATGGTGCATGAGAGAATTACGCAGCAAGCTCCTTCTGCACACGAACAGCTTCAACTTGAACTACTTGCTGAGCTTTCCTTACAGTATCATACAGACCTTGCATGTTGCCGAATAGCCCTGCCTGTGCAGCAGCAAAGACATTTGTCAATGCATATCTATGCTCAAGATTCTACTGTGCATACAAACCGAAAGAAATTTGTCAAGAGGCGTTGGGCACATTTTAAGCCCCAATATGAATGCATTTAGTAACTTTTATAACATGATTTTTGGCTTGCATATAAGACTGACTGACTGAAGTTATTTGAACAAACGTTTTTCATATGATACACCCTTACTCCCCATTCTACATATCTTCTACAAGACTTTTTAGAGCATCCAAAAGAGAGGATCCAGTCAAAAAAGTAGCAGAATTCAGTTCAAACCAGCAGTAAAGTTAGCGCACATAAGGAGTCTAGATCTTACAGATATCATTGTAAATATTCATTTTCGGTCAATGCATATCTATGCTCAAGATTCTACTGTGCATACAAACCGAAAGAAATTTGTCAAGAGGCGTTGGGCACATTTTAAGCCCCAATATGAATGCATTTAGTAACTTTTATAACATGATTTTTGGCTTGCATATAAGACTGACTGACTGAAGTTATTTGAACAAACGTTTTTCATATGATATACCCTTACTCCCCATTCTACATATCTTCTACAAGACTTTTTAGAGCATCCAAAAGAGAGGATCCAGTCAAAAAAGTAGCAGAATTCAGTTCAGACCAGCAGTAAAGTTAGCGCACATAAGGAGTCTAGATCTTACAGATATCATTGTAAATATTCATTTTCGGTCAATCAGTTAAAATCTGCACTAGTTTAGTTGAGAGACCGTCTTCCGCTGTCATCTCTCTTCTTCTCTTCCTATTTCCTGTGTATATTCAGTTTTATGCATAACGGTGGAGACCCACAAGCTTCCGAGATCCACCACCAACCATCAGAGACTTGCCGAAAAGCAAAGCCGAGTGCGGAAGTATGAAACAGTGCACCAAAGCAAGAAAATTCAGGTCTGCTCTTAGGTCTAACCCAGTATTTGAAAAACCACAAAACTTTGAAGACCTACTGGGATCCGCACAACACGATCTCCCCAAAAGCCTTGAAGCTTCTGCCGCACGTGAATAGTCTCTTAAAACCTTAGGCTTTGTGAAGAGCTTTATGTAAAACATTTAATCTGCAAAATTTCACAGCTGATGGCCCTGGCGGCGAGATGGCGATAAAGAGGCAAAGCGACCAAGTATGAGAGAGGCCCGACTGCTGTTGGTAGAAGAGACACCTTTGTGTTATGCAGTGAGCTTAACCACCACCAAGCCCAGCAACAGAAACACCCCAAGCAGAGGGGTCAAGGCTCCCGTACGACACATTGGGAGTGCATGGGACACGCTGGCGGCATACGATTGCACATCACCACTTATGAGATAAAGTGTGAAAGCGAAACATTCGTGGGTGACGGTTGTAGGCCAAAGACCCAATGGTGTCAAGCATGGGGTACCAGCGGTGACATATGGGGCACGTGACCAAGAAGGCACACACTAGACGCCCGGGGTCATTAGTATATATAATGGTTGGGTGGTTAAACTAAGAATGCCATGCTAGGGTTTTATCTCTTTGAGAGGTCTCTTCCTCTTCATCAGGTTTTTTTGCATGCATGCTAGTTTTCTAGGGTTAGGGTTTCACCTCAAGGGGTCCTTGCATTCCGTCTTACAAACTCACCCCAGTCAGCCTTGGCATCACATACCACCAAGACCTGACCTACGGGACTTTCGGTAGACTCTTCGCATCCAACTATGGATTGGCATGAATGGGCTATCACTCATGGCCCAGGTGCTGACCATCTAGTTATCACATAACCCTCACTTATATAGCTTGTCAATAAAAGCTATATTTATGGGATTATTACACAAGAGCCTTGAACCTTATAATCAACCTGTTGTTCCTAATTCCTAGGTCCCCTAACTCCCAGATTAGGCAAACTAACCCTACTATTAGCATCGAGTACATAACATACTTCTTCTCCTCAAACATTTACATCCTAGGTCCCCTAACTCCCAGATTAGGCAAACTAACCCTACTATTAGCATCGAGTACATAACATACTTCTTCTCCTCAAACATTTACATCCTCTAATGAAGTCGGAGAATCTATGTTTCAAACTAGCCATTGCCTCCCAAGTTGAGTGCTCCTCTAGCCTATCTTTCCACTTAATCTTATATTCATGAATCAACTTCCTAAGCTTCCTCTCTCTAAAACTTTATTATGAACTCCAGTTCATGTGGAAGAAAGGAGGAGTCATCAACCTCAACAACTTCTTGAGGTTTCACATGATGGAACACATGCTGGACACATGGACAGGTTGATGTAAGCACGAGAACAGGGATCATAAAGTTGGCTCAGGGAAAAGCACCAATTTTGGTCAAAAAGTAAGGAAAAGCAAAAACTCAAACTTAGTTGACCATGAGCAAGGGGCACCACTGGCAAGAGGAGACTGAGCCGGACGAAAAAGCTAAAAGCCGCTTTTCCAAAAAGCAGCTCCAATGCCAAAAAGCAAGGCCCTAAAGTTTGAAAAGCAAAGCATAAAAGAACTTGAAAAAGCTAGACAAAAGTTGAGTAAAATTTTGTGCGCCACCTCCTCTGTGCGCTGCTGCCACCGCCGCCGCATGTGTAGAGCCGCCGGCCACCCATAGCCACTAGCACTGCTACCTTGGTGTTTGCTTTTTCGAGAAGCTTCTTGAGGATCTTCCTGAAGATTGGGTATTGAGGATTTGAACTTGGACTTGGGCTTGGGCTTGGACTTGGATCTGCCGGTGAGAGATTCTTGTGGATCATCCCCGTGGTGTGCTCGGCATCAGAGATCTTGTACCTCAACATGGACTCCTTGGATTTCTACACTAACATATTTGTTTGATTTTGTATTCATTGGTTGTATTGATCCTGGCCAACGTGCCCGTGCATTGTTCCTGAATAAATTCCTGAAAGGGGACGGGGCATGTTCCCTGCTCAGTGTGGTGTACTATGCAAAGTTCCCTAACCCCTTCTCTCTCTCCCCCTCTCTCTATATCTCTCTCTCTCTTGGATACATGGTTGAGTCTGTCATGGCACACCCCGTTGGGCTTACACAAGGTTACCCTCGTCACCTAATTTCTCCTTGGGTCTCCTAACATGGAAAAATAGATAAACTTGCAATTAGCAAGGCAATTCAAGTTTATAAGCAACCTCACCTACCCTCTTTAGGATTTTGTACGATCCACAATACCTAGGGGATAATTCCACATACTTCCTTGTCTTCAAGGTCTCAAAACTCTAAGGTAAACGCTTTCTATCAGCAAAACCATGCCTTATCTTGAGGACTCCTCATAGTGTCCTAGCATGAGCTAGCACCTCCTCCATATTCATCAATAAATCTCTAGCTTCATCTAGTTTCAAACCCTTAAGTCCTAAGGTCACAGGGAATCTCTCTATACATAAGCATAAACGGACTATATCCAGATTCCAGTAGTCGTAGGCTTAGCATTATTGTAGACAAACTCGACCATATAGAGATGCACCTCTCCCAATCAAATGGTCTCTTGGAAACATGCCCAAAGCATATCCTCTAAAACCTGATTCACCCTCTCTATTTGACCATATAGAGATGCACCTCTCCCAATCAAATGGTCTCTTGGAAACATGCCCAAAGCATATCCTCTAAAACCTGATTCACCCTCTCTATTTGACCATCAAACGGAGGATGATCGGAGGAACTCATACTCAGTGTAGTCTTCGATTTCTGAAAATTAATTGCCAAAAACGTCCAGTAAACTTCAAGTCCTTGTGACTCTCTATGCCAGATGATAAAACTAGAAAGTTTGAAAAGCTAACTAGCAAATTAATGCACCAATTCGGGTGTCTGTGTTGATCGTCATGTAGATCAAGCAGCCCACTATCTCACCTACGTTTGCACTCAGCTTGCCATTTTGATCCAAGGATACAGAAATGGGCTTACAGCCATCCATACTATACTTGGACAACATGTCCAATGCATATTGTCTCTGTGACAACCATACGCCCTCGGGCATGCTGAGCCTACCCAAAAACCACACGACTTGTGCCAGTTGATCTGTGCACTTGATGCACGGCAAAAAGTCTCTATCGCCAACCGCAAATCTCTGGAGATTCCCAACATCTCCAAGCCATACAAGGCTTTACATAGCCAACATACATAATCTAGGTCACTCAAATCCTCATAACTAAGTGTGTTACATGCATTGCGGTTGATCGTGGTAACGCACAATAGGGCCTTCTTTATACCTTTATGTGGTGAGATCTTTGGCATCCAATTCACAAAGTAGAGAGAGAGAGTAGACTTGTGAGGATTATGTTGTTAATCCTTCATATTGTGTACTAATTACTACTTAAGTACTTAACCTAGAGAACAAGAGACTTCAGGAGAACGCTTGATAGATGTCATGTGCACAGTGTGTATCTACCGTGTGCTACACGCACACAAGACTAGCTTCGAGGTTTGGGGAAGCTTGGAGCTAGGCTGGCTGATTGGCGAGCTGAGTTAGGGATAGACTAACGGGTGGGCACCCAAGTATGGACGCCCGATGACCGGCCAAGAGCCTATAAAAGGGTGGCCAAGGTTAGTCATTAGTGATATAGAGTCTCGTGTGATTTGTGAGAGCTCTATGGTCTTGGAGCCTGGATCTAGTGCAGACGTGCACCTGCTTTACGCAGCTAAGGCCGGCAGCAATCTCGAGGCCCGCGAGGGTAGCTTCGTGGCGGTATGGGACGTCGCGAGGAGGAGATTGGTCGGTACGTCAACCTAGTTAGCTCAGCTCGTGGCTCGGTGGGGACAGCCAAGACTGTGGGCTTGTCCACGGCTGTCTTGGTTGGGAGGTGAGTCAGGCCTGCACCCCCTTGTTGTTTGTTTGTTTGCAGGTTTCGAGTCTCGTACCAGGAGCGTTCCACGAGGAGATCTATGGGGATTTGACAGTGGTATGTCATGTGCACAGTGTGTATCTACCGTGTGCTACACGCACACAAGACTAGCTTCGAGGTTTGGGGAAGCTTGGAGCTAGGCAGGCTGATTGGCGAGCTGAGTTAGGGATAGACTAACGGGCAGGCACCCAAGTATGGACGCCCGATGACCGGCCAAGAGCCTATAAAAGGATGGCCAAGGTTAGTCATTAGTGATATAGAGTCTCGCGTGATTTGTGAGAGCTCTATGGTCTTGGAGCCTGGATCGAGTGCAGACATGCACCTGCTTTACGCAACCGAGGCCCGCGAGGGTAGCTTCGTGGCGGTATGGGACGTCGCGAGGAGGAGATTGGTCGGTACATCAACCTAGTTAGCTCAGCTCGTGGCTCGGTGGGGACAGCCAAGACTGTGGGCTTGCCCATGGCTGTCTTGGTTGGGAGGTGAGTCAAGCCTGCACCCCCTTGTTGTTTGTTTGTTTGCAGGCTTCGAGTCTCGTACCAGGAGCGTTCCACGAGGAGATCTATGGGGATTTGACAATAGAAGATTGAATTGAATTGATTAAACTGAGTACAAGAGGTCTCTTATATAGGAGATGAGAGACACATTTGAAGAGGCATGTCCTTTAACGAAAGGATATGACCATAGACGAAAGGGTACAACTCTAGGCTAAGGGATGTATGTGTCTATTCGATGTAGAGGCACAACCATTCATCAAGGGATACACACATTCGTCGAAGGGATGTGGCTATTCGATGAAGAGGTACGTCCTTTGGCGAAGATTCACAACCAGTCGAGGGCAGGGGTTCCCTTGAATGGTTACTCTTTGCATCTGCAATAGGAATCAGCAATGAAGAGAGAATCTGATACACACATACGTCACAATCGTGACATTCCCTCCCATTTAAAATAAAACCCATGTGTCGAATGATAGACATCCGTTTGTCAAAGAACTCCTGAAGAAGATTAGGGTATTGCTACATTTCTTCATCTATTTGCCAAGTGGAATCTTCAAGAGTTGTTGTTGACACCGAAGAGGTATTGTTCAAATATTCATATGCAACGACTGAAGTCATGCTGCAAGAGTCCGCAGTATCCCTTGTACCATTCAAGGTAAGGTCTTGAGTCTTCAAAGTTGACTTAAGGTTCTCATTCACCACTGCGTCGATTTTCTAGTCAGAGACAAAGACTTCAGTTTGTAAGGGCGGTGACGAGGCCATTGTTTTTGCCTGGATCACGGCCGGAGGAGTTGTGTGCTTTTGGGTTGTCACACACGAACCATAATTTCTTAAATCTTCAGCTTGTTCAGCAGGTATTAAGGCTTCCGAAGTAGAAGGGCATGGCTCGCAAGGGAAAACTTGTCCATCATCGCGGCCTTCACGACCGAGTGCTCGACTAGGGTCGGAAGTTCGTGCCACTAGAGAAGTCCACTTTGAAGAGGTTGAGTGCTCTTCAAGGGGAGACCTTCTAAAAGCTGCATGTTGCTGCTTGTGTTGCTGATGTTGATTCGAAGAAAAAGGTTGTTGTGAACGGTAAGAATGTCGATGTCGAGTCTGTTGTTGCTCAAACGAAGATAATGTGTGTCTGGTTGTCTCCGAAGAACCGTGCTTCGGGTGATTTTTTTTTTTTTTTAAACGCCAACTTCAAGGCTTCTTCACACACGCGCGTGCGTGAGAAGAGGGTGGGGAGGATTTATTTTGTTTGTTAGGGCTGGACCCGTTTGTTTAAGCAACGTGCAAATTATTATTTTTTTGTAGTGCTGTTTGGAAAGGGCGCGATCCAGAGAGGGGGATGGGCAGCCATCACACGAGAGGGAGGGGATTATTATTTTTTTGTAGTGCTGTTTGGAAAGGGCGCGATCCAAAGAGGGGGATGGGGCCTGGGCAGCCATCGCACGAGAGAGGGGGCTTCACTTGTGGGCATGGAGGGGGGGGGGGGTCTGCCTAGCAAGGGAGGGGGTACCATCTGCACGCCATAGCGGGGCCAGGCGCGGTCTTCAACAAAGAGGGGCAGCCACCACCGCAAGGAGGAAGAAGTCGCTCCTGTGTGCGAGAAGGGGGGGCCCACATGTCTTGTCCACCCGAGAGCCAGAGGGGGCCTACACATGCGCGAGGCACGAGGGGGCAATGGCCTCCGGGAAGGGTAAGTACACCGTGAGGGGGGTTTTACACCAAGTCCGCCATCGCTCCATAGCTTCCATACAACACACTTGTGGGTTGTCAAGGGGGGAGAACGCTGAGCGAAGAGGCTAAGTGGCCCGCATAACCCACGGGGGGAGGAAAAAAAAAATATTTTACATCACCATGGGCAAAGCTTTACGCCAGGTCCACCATCGCTCCGCTGCTTCCATACAACACCGAGAAGAGGGGTGGAAGGGGGGGTGCCGCGGAGAGAGTGAGGGCTTCACAACCCACAGGTAGGAAAAGTTTTTGCTCTGATACCACGGTGAGGATTATGTTGTTAATCCTTCATATTGTGTACTAATTACTACTTAAGTACTTAACTTAGAGAACAAGAGACTTCAAGAGAACACTTGATAGAAGATTGAATTGAATTGATTAAATTGAGTACAAGAGGTCTCTTATATAGGAGATGAAGAGACACATTTGATGAGGCATGTCCTTTGACGAAAGGATATGACCATAGACGAAAGGGTACAACTTTAGGCTAAGGGATGTGTCTATTCGATGTAGAGGCACAACCATTCATCAAGGGATACACCCATTCGTCGAAGGGATGTGGCTATTTGATGAAGAGGTACATCCTTTGGCGAAGAGTCGCAACCAGTCGAGGACAGGGGTTCCCTTGGCTGGTTACTCTTTGCATCTGCAAACAACAGGAATCAGCAATGAAGAGAGAATCTGATACACACATACATCACAATCGTGACAAGACTACACAGTATTGGGTCTCAATTACCCACTAATGGGCCCCCCTCCTACAAGCAAGAGTATGTGCTTATATTAAGTCTTTGGAGAACTGTTGTACAATGCTTGAAAACAAGCGATATGACTACCCAACGCAAGGACGAGGATGACCGTATGTCGACTAAGTCTCCACCAATCCAAAGGCTCTGCAGAAGACTCTTTGGGGCCACTTATGCAAGTCCAGCATAGTCATAGGACTACACATATGCTAGCTGAGAATGGAAGAGGAGCTTCAATATTAGCCTCAAGAGAGTAGAATGTTATTAGCTGATTTATTGATTGAGAACTTCTTGCTGTTTGTTGAATTCTGGAATGATTTATGCTGAATTCATGCGCTTGCTTTTGTATGGTTCCCTAATGCTGGTCGGTTTATACCACTAGCTGTCGGCCCGTAGATATTGGACAAAAATGCCACTTAGCAATATTAAATGCTGCACATTATGCTCTCGCTACCCTTTAGGCCTGGCTGACTGATAGCACATTGGTTGACCTGATGCTGGTCGATGATGCGTCTTTGCATCTTGTACTAGCCAATGGCCTATACAGGACATCTATAGGCTAATGACTCAATGGATATGGCTCATGCTCCTCCGCAGTCCTTGAGAAGATAAGGATGTCATCTAGAAAGATGAAGACAAATTTGCCAATGAGATCCCAGAAAACCCCAAGACATCATCTTGTTGAACGTCGCTGGTGCATTGGTGAGACCAAAAGGCATCACCACAAATTCATAGTGGTTGCGCTCGATCCTGAATGCAGTTTTTGGAATGTCGACCTCAAAGATCCGAACCTAATGGTAGCCACTCTTAAGATCTATCTTAGCGAATATTTCAACACCATTGAGTCGCTCTAAGATGTACTCTAGTCTGGGCATCGGGAATCTATTCTTAACTCTTAGCTTATTTAGTGCGTTGTAATCCACACATAAGCGTGTGGTCTTATCCTTCTTCTAGACAAACAAAATGGGAGGGGCAAATGGGGATGAGGAAGGTCGGATAAATCCAGACCACAGTAGCTGGGATAAATGCTGCTCCAGCTCGCTCTCCAAGGCCTTAGAAAGGCGGTAGGGGAACCAACTCTATGCGATGGTCCTCAGGTCTATTGGGTGGGAGGTCATCTCGTAGCATAATGTTGCTATGTTCAGACAAAAGACCAATCATTCTCTGCTCCACTATAGGTGCTGTCTGAACTGCATTAGACTGAGAGCGGACATAAATCAACGCACACTCCGGCCCTTTTCTATGGCTCGTTGGGCCTAAATGTGGGAAATGTGTGGTATTCCATGAATGCTCTGATCCCCGCGAATCATAATGGGCTCAGGAAAACCCTCAACAATAGTGAAAGTGTCTTGCCTCCTATCAAGAATGGATGCATACTGTCTAAACCACTAGATCCCAAGGATCATGTCACACCCTAAAAGAGGAAAGACAATGAAATCCCGCTGAAATGTGGCCTTCTGAACCTGAAACTCAAACTGCTAAGCTTTATGAGTGATGTGTGTACATAGACCAGGTGTAAACCCGTCCACATCTAAATGATAAGGAACCAAGGTACAACTCATCTTGTTTGCTAACTATGGAGAGATCGCGTCCTCAAAATTGCCCATGTCAAGGAGGACAATGAACTGTTGTCCCCTTGCAGTGCTATAGGCACGGATGAGAGCCTTCTTCTATCCCTCAGCCTCACCCTCTTGCTTATCATCAAATACCACTGGTGGCACCGACGGGCAATAGCTAAACAGTATTAGAGGCTGATGGCGAAGGTGTGGATGGGGATGTTACGGTCTCTACTGTGGAAGTGGATGCCTTGGTAGACTTTTTAGCCTAAAACTTAGTGCAATCTTTCTTCCCGTGTCCCATAGTGTGGCAAAAGAAACAACGGTTCTCTGCCTTGTATCATGTTTGTTCATCCGGCTGGGGAGGTAACCTCCAGTGATGCCCTCCTTAGCTTTCTCCTCGCTTGGGTGTAGAATCTTTCTTATTGCCCGATTGATCCTGAGAATTTTTATCTTGGTCATTTTGGTTTTTTCTATTATGAGCCCCCTTAACCTAGGTAGATGACTGTCGGGTAGATGATTATTGTTGGGGCTTAGGATTAGACTGTACTTGCTTGGGCTTACCTCCATTCAGCATCAGTTCCTTATTCTGAGCAAGGGTCAATGCCCGTGCATAAGTCTGAGGCTCAAAATTCCTAACTGGGTACCTAATCTGTGTCTAAACCTCTAATGAACTGTTTTAGCTTATCTTGTTCCGAATCCCGATATACCCAATTGCTAGGCCATGGTAATGACCTTGTTGGAATAGGTCAAAACAGAGGAACCACCCTGGTTGAGTTTGTAAAACTCGTCCACAAGATTGGTCATATACTGCAGTCGAAGAAAACCGCCTATGCTGCGAAATTACCAATCTTTCCCTTTCATACTTGGTTGCCAGACACTCATGAAGAGGCGCATTACAGTACGTGTATGTATCTGGGTACTAGACCATATCGGTTGAAGTCGAATCGCGGGCTTGTACGATTCAACTCTACACTCTGTTTCTTCGAAGAAAACGAGCCTTGAGGTCACCCACAAAAGTGTAGCCCAATCAAATTGGAATTGGCCTGTGAAGGGGTCTGTGTGAAGCTGTGCCCAATGTTGCCACCAAGTAACAGCTTCCCCAGTGAGTTGGGATGCTGCCACATGGACTTTGTCTTGTGGATCTGTAATTTTAGCTAATGGAAAATGTGTTTCAAGTTGATGATTGAGTAACAGCACCATGATCATACTTACTAAAGTTTGGAGAGGTTCGTATGACGGTGGTAGTAGGAGTAGTGGAGGACGAGATATTTGGAGCCATCTTGGGGAGGGCGCCAAAATCTATGCCATCGTCTGCTGATGCTGGATTTGCATAGCCTCCCAGTTGAATCTTTGTTGAAACTCTCGATCGACGGCTTCTCGACGGCGTTGGTCTTCCTCATACTTGTGTGCTAGTCTTCCTCATACTTGTGTGTGGCTTCCTTATCTCTTTGTTCCTCCACCCGTCTCTGTTCTACTTTGTTTTATTCTTCTTCAGCTTTTCTTCTTGCTTCTTCATGTCTTTTTCCTTGTTCCTCCGGAATGAAGGAACACTTTTGCCAAATCCGAGAGGCCTTCTTTGGGCTTCTCTTTTTTGACAGCAAGCTGCATCTTCAATGAATTTATTTGCTCCATCATTGTTCTCACGAGCTGTTCTGTGCTTCGCAGAAGCGTACTTTCTTTTGGTGTTGCTTTGAAAGCTTTGTGCCTCCATAACTTCCTGTTGGCTTTCTTCTTGATGCGATGTCTCTCCCAACATGATGGAGGCCTAGGTGTTTTTTCCGGACCGCAGTATTACCATCCACCGGATGCTCTCACTTCTTTAGGTAGCTGAGTCGGGTCACCAACCTGATGCTCTAATACCAATGTTACAAGCACTGAGGTTGATCATGGTAACGCACAACAGGGTCTTCTTTATACCTTTATGTGGTGAGATTTTTAGCATCCAATTCACAGAGTAGAGAGGGTCCCAATTACCCACACTGAAGGGTCCCCCGAGTATTTGCTTATATTAATTCTTTGGAGAACTACTGTACAATGCTTGAGAACAAGCGATATGACTGCCCAACACAAGGACGAGGAAGGCCGTACGTCGGCTGAGACTCTTCGGGGCAACTTAAGCAAGTCCAGAATAGCTGTAGGACTGTACATATGCTGGCTGAGAATCGAAGAGGAGGTTCAATATTAGCTTGGAGAGAGTAGAATGCTGTTTGCTGATGTATTGACTGAGAACTGCTTGCTGTTTGCTGAATTCTGGAATGATTTATGCTGAATTTAAGTGCTTGCTTTTATATGGTTCCCTAATGCTGATTGTCGCCCAGCAGATATTGGACAAAAATGCCACTTAGCACATTAAATGCTGCGCATTATGCTCTTGCTGCCCTTCAGGCCTGGCCGACTGATAGCACACTCGCCGACCTAATGCTGAGGAGTTTGATGCTGGCCGACTGATGCTTCTAGGTATCTTGTACTGGCCAACTGCCTATATAGGGCATCTACAGGCTGCCGACTTGCTGCCTACGCCCCCTATGGCCTGTTTATCGCCCTTATGGGCTGGCCAATGGCTGTAAAACAGAAAAAACAGCAAATAGATCTTGCAAAGAAGCACATGTGCAAAAGAACTGAAGTAGAAAACGTTAATGGAAAACGCTAATTTGGAGATGTATTTGGCTGATCCAAACTATTAGACTGCATGCCCTTGGACTTTGGCTCTACAATCTCTGCCTTTGAATGATTATGAATGACCCATGCCTTGCCTTTATATAGTAAAGTGATAGCAAGTCGTAATCAGGTCGGTTTTCATTTTTCAAGCCATAAAAAGTCATCAAAAATGTCATCTTGTTAGCATGCTACATGCATGCCTCTCACTTTGTAGGACAGTGGATCGATTCCAATTCAGTCCATGGACTCCTATAAGAGACCTAGGTTTTTTCCCTTCATGTCTATGATGTGGAAAACATTGTAAATGGGCTAAGTCGCCTTGACAAGTAAATGCCTTGACCTCATCCCCCTATTAACATTAGGTTGTAGATCTTTATATAGGTTAGACCTCTTTACAAGATGCAAGCATGTGTTGTCACCATATATGACACATGTCAACATAGACTCCCAAGTGTCGAAGAGAGATGTCACCTTTACAAGAACCCTATCTCAGAGGTTGTTCCTACACTAAAGCACACATTCCTTACAAGGGGTTGTTCCCGCAAGATACACAATCTAGCGATGTAGCAGCTCCTTCTAGCTTTTCCTCCGTGCCTTTGACAATATTCCAAAGCCCGTCCTGCATCAGTAGAAGCCTTATTTTGTTTGCCATTTTTCGAATGAGGAGCTTCCTCTATAAAGATCCATTGGTGTGAAATGTGTATGCTTCTAGATTCAGAATGAAAGACGTGTAGTGGTGATGCACTGTATCTCGGCTATTGTATGATGAACTCACACAAGGTGCAATGGTTTACTGTTTCACTGTAAGCATGGGTGACACGTCAGTGTCTAGCCACATGGCAAGGAGCACGACAACAACGTATGGCAGGTGGAGTGTATAACGCATAGTTACGGGAAACGGCCCGAAATGCTAGGGTCATACAGCATGTGGAGCCTATATGTGTGGAGGAGGCTCTAGGTCATGAGCATTGGAAAATGGCCATGGATGAGGAGACGTATGTCCTAGATGAGTCCAAAACATGGGATCTCATTGTATATAAGTGGATTTACATAACCAAACATAACTCTGATGTGAGCAAGTATAAAGCAAGGCTAGTTACTAAGGGTTGTACACAGACTCATGGGATAGATTATGGTGAAACATTTAGCACAACAATGAGATGTATGGTTGCATTGGTAGCATTAACAGGCTGGGATTTACATCAAATGGATATAAAGAATGCCTTCTTGCATGGTGATTTGCAAGAAGACATGTATATGATACAACCACTTGGATATGAACATTCCAACCATCCAGATTATGTGTGCACGCTGAAGAAGACACTATATGGTTTGAAGCAAGCTACCAAAGCTTGGTTTGAGAAGATGAGTAGCTCTCTCATCTCCATTGGATTTGTCATAACATATGCGTATCATCTATGTGAGGAAGTTTCACCATGGCATAACAGTGATTATGATCTATGTTGATGTGGCTAAGGTGAAAGATCTTTTAAAGACAAAATTTGAGTTGAAAGATTTGGGAATTGATATATTTTTTTAGGGTTGAGGTCTTGAAGACGGAAAGCATTTGACGTGCACAAAGGCAATATGGATTGGATATGCTATCAAAGTATAGCATGACAGGTTACAAGCCTATTGGTAAACCTTTGGAGCTTACTGTGAAGCTCAAGAAGGATGTTGGGGAGCCTTTAGAAGACCCTACCATGTATTCAAAGATGGTAGTAAGCCTCATTTCTATGACCATTACAAGGCCAGATCTTAGTTTGCTGTGGAATTTGTGAGTCACTTCATGCAAGTTCCACGAAAGCCTCACTTGGATGCTATGAGGAGAATATTGAGATATGTGAAAACTACAATGCATTATGGTCTCTTATATAAGAGTGGCAAACAAGTTGATGTTTATGGTTGCACAATGCAAATTGGGCCAGTAGCTCCTATGATAGGAGATTTACAAGTGGTTATATGTTGGGCCTTAAGCTGTTGCAATATGTTGGAGTTCAAAGAAGCAACCCATGGTTGGAAAAGCTACTTCATGATATGGATCAGCCCATTATTGTGACATGGGCAATATACAACTTGCCAATAATCTAGTGTTTCATGCAAGGACAAAACACATTGAGGTTCATTATACTATATCATGGAAAAGATTGACTTAGCTTATGTCAATACAAACCTGCAGATGGTGGCTGGCATTTTCACTCAATGTGTTTCATGCAAGGACGAAACACATTGAGGTTCATTATACTATATCAGGGAAAAGATTGACTTGGCTTATGTCAATACAAACATGCAGGTGGTGGCTGACATTTTCACTAAGCCATTAGGTGTAGAGAAGTTGTTTAGAGACATGCTTGGTGTGTACATGAGTTGGACTTGAGCTTGAGAGGAAGTGTTGAGATATCAAGCTCAAGCATGATGAACACCCCCAATGACACATGGCATTATGCAGTGGATGGGTCCAACTACTAAAATTCAGTGCAACCATGAGCCTGGACATTAGGATGCTTGGTGTGTACATGAGTTGGACTTGAGCTTGAGAGGAAGTGTTAAGATATCAAGCTCAAGCATGATGAACACCCCCAATGACGCATGGCATTATGCAGTGGATGGGTCCAACTACTAAAATTCAGTGCAACCATGAGCCTGGACATTAGGCTGACAGCTAAGTGTATATAGGTTAGCAATAATGGCCAACACATGGCCAATGTGCATGGACACTTTGAGTGCATAGAGTGTGTATGAACACACCACTCATAGATAGGTAAGATTGGAGAAAATTTGAGACACGGGTGGGAGCTAGGTGCATGTTGTAGAGAAACTTAATCTTAGTTTTATGTGTCAAATTAGCATAGCATTAAGCTAATCTAAACGTCAATTGATTGCCCATATCGTACCTTGTGTAATGCTCTCTCATTCAAGTTTATTGTCAAGCTTCCATGGACTGTTCGGGACTGTGAAAAAGATCATTAGCTCTTAACAGCCCAAACCACCATGACCACCCCCCAAACAAAAAACAAGAGCACTCACTTGTAACAATTCCTGCCAGTTCTTGTGCCCCCTCTTGCCCCTCACTCTTGGAGAAGGTATATTTTGCTGCAAATTTCCAGCCCTTGATGCAACGGCTTGATACCTACTTGGAAAGATTATTTTCCCAAACCCAAAAAATTATTGGTTATTTGGGCAATCATTGGTTACTTGGGAAGTGGACAAACAAAGGGTTCCCAAGGAGACGTAACATCACATGGTTCTTCATGTGAAACAGCATGGGGATAATAATCAGACCTACTCACGTTTCACCTGATCAATTTGATGCCCAAGTTGATGATGAGAATGAGTCGCTTAAATACTGCTTGATGGAATTTGACTGGCATACAGTGATTCCATATTCTAAATGCAAGTTTTCTGTGCATATGCACATGCGCCCCATACAATACCTGCGTGTGTGTGTGTGTGTGTGTGTGTGTGTGTGTGTGTGTGTGTGTCATTTTGAAAGTATAAAGGTAATTCCCGGTGATCTCGTGTCATATGACACTGCAGAAACCATTGTAGCTGTAGCCCTTCAATAAAAGATGCTCAATTTAGCCCATTTCTTGACCTTGAAAATGGCACGGATAGAAGATAATCAGGAAAGAACAGGCTTACCTTCTTGGAGGCTTCATCTGGGCTGTCTGTGTTCTCCTTTTTCCCACCACCAAATAGGCTTGTTACTCTGAGGTAGCCTTTGCAGAAGCCTTTCTGGTGCCATGAAGTCGAAGGAAATACAGTTGGGAAAAATGCACGCCCTACAGAACCAGAACCTGCGGAAAAAAAAAACCCCAAAAAAAACCCAAAAAAAAGGAAAATTTTTATTTCCGTATAATGATTGGAATAAAGAATGGCGAATCCAGTACGCCCTTACCTGCAGGTGTAGGTTGCTGCACAAATGGCGCCGTTGGAGCTGAGAAGCACGCCATGCCGCAGAAACCCTTCACGGTATCCCAACCAAAATGGCCCGGTTTTACAATTGGCAAAATACCTCATATACTTTTGGCCTATATGGTTTCCATTGACTTTTCAAGCACTAATCATTACATACTAAAATGAAACCTTTGAAAAACGAACATCTTGGTACTATATATTTAGGTGCCAAAATAAAATTTCCTCTCTCTCTCCTCCCAAAAACAAAGGTAGGCTTGTTCTTAAAGTCCTCCTCGTGCCTCTCGCACATGCAAGTGGGTGGGGCGGTGATGTCCAAAGGACAACAAGAGTCTGAGAGCAGTTTGATGAAGTTGATGATGGAGGTTGGGGGGATCAGGAGCTAGACGAGGAGATGAAGAGAAGTCGTGAGGAAGAAGAAGGGGAAAGAGAAGTGAAAAAGGCACAACCTGATTGGATTTCGACAAGACTGAATGCACATGCACAGAAAGGAAAGGGAAGGTATGTACTAGTATTTTCCTTGAACTTGTGAGGAGACATATTGGATTGTTTTCTATGTGCAGCACTATTCTGTTTTGTCTGAGAGGAGAGACCGCTGAGCAAGGCGGAATTAGGGAATTGGTTGCAAAATGAGGTTTTTCATGAGAAGGTGGTCTCACAAATCTTATGTCTAGGGAAAGGATTCTTTAATGTTATGTTCATAAAAGGGCAAACTGCGACTAATTTATTCGCAAGAGCTCCACTCTTCATGGGTTAAAAGCTTATGCATGCATTTCCCTTCAATCTAGCTTTTGACGCAAATAAAAGTCTCCAGGAGGCTTGCCCTGTATGGGTGGAGATTATGGGGCTTCCACCGTTGCTGAGGCCGGCGTTAGGGGATTAGTTATGGCCCAATTCTGTTTGTCCCAATGGATGAAGACAGTGGGACAACAATGAACAGAGTCTGTGTTACCTGAAACACCCTGGTGAAGACACCTAGAATTTTGGAAGTGGAGCTAGGGGAGTTAGGGAAGATGGAATTGAAACTTAAGTTTGGCATCTTCCCTGGGGCCCTATTTTAGCTATGGCAGTTTCAGCCACCTAGCCAGAAACTGTAGGGTTATGGAAAACACGAAGTTGGGTGGGGAGGTGAGAAAGGAAGATGAACTAAGCGAGGGAAGCAAAGCCGGGCCCAGTGATAAGCCTGATGATAAAAATGGGAAAGAAGGGAAGGAAAAGGGGATACTGGTACTGAAGGAAGGGGGATCTGCGAAGCTGGGCTAAACTAAGGTAAGGGATAGAGCTAAAGGGAGTGGTAGCTTTAGGTGAATCCAGGAGGAAGCTAGAAGAAAACCAAAGCAAATCTATGGGTAAGGGAGTAGTGGGTAGCAAATCTCTGGATGGTTTGGGACCTTCCTTGTATTATAATCCCTTTAACCCATTAAGAGTAGATGACAATGAAACATCCTCTATGGAAAGATTTAATTGGCAAGTGGAGACAGCATGGAGGGACATCCAACAAGGGACTAGGGGTCATGATGATATTCGAGTTGTTGAAGGGGAGGATGAGATGGATATGGTGCCGACAACTGCTTTGGAATGAATAGGAGATACAGAGTGAAAGGGTGCACATGGAATGTGAAGGGGTTAAGGGATAAGAAGAAGAAGAGCTCATCTTTTTGGGGGTTAGTCAATGAGTGGGGGATGTTAGTGATGGCAATTCAAGAACATAATCTGTTTGGTCTGAAATGTTGGAGGAAAGATAGGTTTTTGGATTGGATGGTTTTGTATGCGGGGTGAACTTAGGCTATAGTGGTGTTTTGACTATTGTAAAAAGGACTTAAAACCTAGTATTGTAGCTAATCATCCTAATGGTAGGATCTTGGTAGTAGAAATTCAAATAGAAGAGGAGAGGGTGTGGGTAATTAACATATATGGAGCTCATAATTATAAGGTTAGAGGAGCAATGTGGGAATGGATTGCTACATTAGACATTCAATGTCCCTGCATAATTATAGGGGACTTTAATATGGTAGAGAAACATCATGATAGGTGTGGAGGGAGTACAATATTGATGGATCAAGAGAGAAGGAAGTGGGAAAGCCTTGGAGGCAAGTTGGGACTAGCTAATGGTGGGTGGGAATTGGGGGGGCTTTGAGATCTACACCTGGACACACTTATTTTAGTCTTCAATATTTTGGGTCATCCTCAAGACTTGATAGGGTTTTTTTTAGTCAACAAGCTGCATGGGTCCCTCATACCTTTTATGCTGAAGTAGATCTCTACTTAGTTTTATCAGAGCATATGTCTTTGAAATGGGGATGGCATGTTGTTGAATGGGGGGGGATAAGCTTGGACATTTTCCTACAAGGAAACTAAGAGTGAAAATATTCTACTCAAAGATGAATTGTTTCTCTCTCTTAGTGAAGAGGCTATTAGTAGATTGAGAAGCAAAGGGGGCAGAGATTAATCCTAGAGAAATTTTGCTAATGAGATGCAAGTATTATCATGAGAGTTCACAAATAGAGAAGAGGTTTGAGAGGAAGATTTGGGGGGAGCAGTTGGAGTATTTACAAAAGAAAAGACAAATTGGGGGTCTGTCTAAGGCTGAGATCAGTCAATACATTAAGTGTCAGACTTATCTAAAGAGGGAGGATGATAAGTTGGGTGGGGAGAGAAAACAAGGAGCCATATGGAAACCCTATAACAAATAGGAGGAAGCCACACAGATATCTATTTGGGGGTCTGTCTAAGGCTGAGATCAATCAATACATTAAGTGTCAGACTTATCTAAAGAGGGAGGATGATAAGTTGGGTGGGGAGAGAAAACAAGGAGCCATATGGAAACCCTATAACAAATAGGAGGAAGCCAGACAGATATCTATTTGGCTTAGCTAAAGACGAGGAATATGGAAGTGTTAGAATAGGTTATAGGGATGAGAAAGGCCAAGAGTTGGGTAATATTGATCAGGTTACCTTGAAATGGGTGGATTTCCTTGGGTCCACATTGAGCCTGAAAGAGTATTGTTCCCAAAGAAGATTTCAAGTAGAGAGAAGGTTATTAGACATGGTTAGTAAGAGGGTGGAGGTTGATAGGGCTAACTAGTTGGAAAGAGAAGTGGAAATGGATGAATGTTGGTTGGCCTTACAGAAACTTGGGAAGGAGACATCTCCTGGGTGGGATGGGTTACCTGTGGAGTTCTTCATTGCCTTTTGGCCCTCTATTAAAGACTTGGTTTGGAGCACATGACTCTGATGCAAGGATAGCTAGAAAATTGAATAACAAAGGGCTAGAAAGTTGGTTGATTTGCTGGGATTGTATCCAGGTTGGGTGAAAGGAATTGGGACAGTGAAAGGAGGAGTTTAGGCTACAACAAAGTGATTTTCAGGTGTGGTAAGACATGTTCTGGAGGAAGTAGAGAAGGGTTGGGTGTCTACTACATTTAATGAGGCTCCCTGGCTGAAATATTGGTCATGGTTCAATGGAGTTAAACTAGATAAGGTGACCACCAGGCCTTGTATAAAGAGATGTGCAAGAGTGAGGTGAATGTGTTATACTGCAAACAAATTCTGGAAATTCAGATGGAATCCTAGTACTTGGATCAAGAGATGGAAGCTGCTATGGGAATTAGATATTCCTGTGAAGGCCTAATATTTTCTATGTAGGGTTTGCATGTGGGCTTTCCCCACCATTGGGTACAAACTGTTACAAAGGAACTTCATTTCTGGAATTTGTCCTGATGAAAATCAACATTGGAGGATGGTAGACATGCCTTTTGGGACTACCTTGCTATTAGGGGGTTTTGGGGTAGGATTGATAAATGGGTTTTAGGCTATATAGGGATAAAAGGGTATTGAGGGGATGGTTGCTGGGAGATTGACTGAAACTAAAGGGGCTATTCATTTGTTCTTTGGCCTTATTAGATATTTTTGTTTGTGGGAGATTTGGTACTCTAGGAACTACATGGTGTTTTAGAGAGAACCAAATCAAGGGCTAGATGTGACTGAGTTGATGTATAGATGTGTTTACCAATGCTGGTATAAATACTATGCAAATAAAATGAATGATACTACTTTTGTTGAGATTGTTTAGGCCCTTCAAGCAAGGATTGGTTGAGCTATTCTTTGGATGTGGAGATACTAGTACATACTAGGGTGACCTAACAAATCTTAATATGTGGCAGGGTTACACTGGGAAGGACTTGAAGGCAAGATATCCAAAGTTTGGGCCCAAAATCAAGAGGGTATTTGAAGGAGAAGTAGTCGGTATATACTTTTGTAGCATTCATTGACAATCCCATGGGCAGGAGACATGTTATAAAGGTATGGACTAAAGAAGATAGCATGGAAGAGCAGACATGGAGGAGCAGACTCCTAAAGGCTATACTATTGAATCTCTACTTATAGCATGTATGTAGTTGGGCTACCATGTTTCTTAGGAACACTCTTCTTTTGTTTGGGAGGATGAGATATGGGATCAAATCTGTAGCTTGCTGAATAGTGATTGGGAATAGGTTGGATGAGGCTGATGTGAAAGGAGATTTTTTTGTAAGTAACTCTTGTAAAGGACTACTTTTAATTTTGTAACATAAATACATTATGTTCCCCAAAAAAACACAAGTGCCAAAACCATGCTAAGCCTTCACGGAGGGAAAGTTGCCCTTCGTGAAGGCTTAGCATGGTTTTGGCACTTGTGTTTTTTTGGGGAACATAATATATTTATGTTACAAAATTAAAAGCAGTCCTTTACAAGAGTTTTATATATATATATATATATATATATATATATATAGAGAGAGAGAGAGAGAGAGAGAGAGAGAGAGAGACTCGTATTAGATGGCCCAAGTGGGTGTGAGATTTTACAAGTTGCTTAGAGAGAAAGAGAGAGAGACTCTTATTAAATGGCCCAAGGGTGTATGTGTGTGTGTGTGTGAGGGAGAGAGAGAGAGAGAGAGAGAGAGAGAGAGAGAGAGAGTATGTTATTTTGAGTCCATTAACTCTTTTCATGGCTTCCTATTCCTCGTCCTCTTCCTCATGGTTGGCTTTAAACCAATAGGCACCATAGCTTTAAGGTTCTTAATCAAAGGTTTTTAACCAATATGCATTGAGCTTATTTGCTTGGCCTTTTAGATAATCCAATAAATTATTGTAAGCTCATTAATAAATATTCATAAACGTGTAAGGGAATCCCATTTTGAGTAAAAACCTTATCCAATACAATGTATTTAGTATCATTTTGTGTGAGTGTCTTGTAAAAATTTCAGCTTCTCACATAGATAAAACCCAGGTTTTTTGCTTGGTTGGTGGACATTTCATTCACCACCATTAGTAACCAAAGGAACAACAAATATTTATGGCAGTCAAGTTGGTTGGCTTTAGACCAATAGGTACCATAGATTTGAGGTATTTAATCATGGGGCTAGCAAGCCTTGAGGTTTTAAAACAATATGCATCATACTCATTTCCTTGGTTTTCTAGATCATCCACATAAATAAAAAATAAAAAATTGTAAGGTCATTAAGGAGAATTAATAACCTTGCAAGGCTATTAAACATTAATTAATAACCTCAAATTGCAAGGTCATTAAGGAGAATTAATAACCTTGCAAGGCTATCAAACATTAATTAATAACCTCAAATTGCAAGGTCATTAAGGAGAATTAATAACCTACCTTGCAAGGCTATCAAACATTAGTTAATAACCTTAAACCCAGTACAACCAAACAAAATGGCTATTAACTAACTAGCCTTGACCATGAAAAGGTTTTTGTCGGAGCACAAAAACGAAAACCCAATAAAAAGATTTGATGTAGGTACTACAAACGAATGGGCCACAAAGAAGCAAATTGTTTTGAAAAGCTTGAGAAACAGCAAGAAAAGTACCATGTAGATCTTATTGTTTGAAGATGAGGAAGAGTTAACCGAAGAAGAAGAGATAACTATAGTAACATCCCGGGTCTCCTTCAATGATGAAGACTATGATTGGGCATTCTAGTTTTCTTGTGTGCATGGAGTCATGCAAGGAAGGCTGCTGACCTCATCGCGGAGATAGATTGGCTATCCGTAGGAGTGCTAGAGATACACCATCTACTTTGCATATCATATTAGACTTAAAGGTGATGCTCTCATCCCTTCGTAGTGTTGATGATGTTGTTTATGTAGATTAGTGGATACCACATCATCCTATTACTCCAGTATCACATGGCTTGACATATCACCAGGTGTGTGAGCTCGGCCCTATTGGAGATAGAGCATATTCAACCTCTTTCTTGATAACTGCGGGATGTATCCTAGGGCACAAAACCCCCTTACTGTATTTGCATCCTTGTATGGCAACACATATCTAAAGTTGATATGTTGCCACATACGGGAGGATGTCGAACAACCAGAAGATCCCCGTCTACTTTGCAAAGCAGTTATCGCAGAGTTTACCTTAGGAGAGCAGGTTGCCTACACCCACCGCCCCGGCCCGGTCGTTGTGCAGGTCGAGGTTGATTCCAAGGGAGGTGGTGCCCTACATGTAGTTGCTTCTTTAGAACCAGCATTTGTATCCCTGTCTATTATTGAGGCAGTAGGCACTTAGTTGGGGATCGATGTGGGTAGTACCATTGAGAGCATTCAGCATGTGGTGCACCTATTTTCACAATTGATGCCGATAGATGTTGAGGTGTTTATACATATTCATTGCTTCTATAAGTTTTTCATGGTCAAACACATGAGCGTGTGGGTGGTGTTGGCCCCAGTGGTGCCTCGGGTGATGGTGGTAGACGTAGTGCCTCTTTATAGGAATAGCGTGTTCTTACTACATAGGAGCTAAGAGTGGCAGGCATGGACAATAGATTACAGATTTTGGGTTTATAGACAGAGACGTCTTGCAGTAGGACAACATTGAGAGAGAGAGCAGGTTTATAGACAGAGACGTCTTGCAGTAGGACAACATTGAGAGAGAGATCAGGTTATATCAGCTTATGGGACTTGTGAACTCTCAACTACACCACCACCAACCCACATTAAGAGAGGAAACATGTTATATCAACTTATGGGATTCGTGAGCTCTCAACTACACCACCACCAGTCCATAATCCTACCTTTGAGGCAGTACTACTTGTAGAGATTCGAAGACCCTTGCAGTTGGCATAGCCTCCTCGACATGCACCATCGACCACCACCAGTGAGGAATGATGATATTGGTTAGATGCCTATTGATAGTGACTAAACTCAGACTAGCTAGATTAACTCAGTTATATTATTGTACTTAGTTATATTGACAAGGACTAAACTCAAACTAGCTGGGTTAGCTCGGCTCAGTTATATTATTATACTTTATCGACCACCTCCAATGAGGGATGATGATATTGGTTAGATGCCTATTGATAGTGACTAAACTCAAACTAGCTAGATTAACTCAGCTATATTATTGTACTTAGATATATTGACAGTGACTAAACTCAAACTAGCTCGGTTAGCTCAGCTTAGTTATATTATTATACTTAGATATATTGACAATGACTAGACTCAAACTAGTTGGGTTAGCTCACTTACATTGTACTTAGATGTATTCACATCGACTCAACCTAGCTAGCAGGGTTAGCTCGTTTACATTGTTCTTAGATCTATTCACATAAACTTGACCCATACTAGGAAGGTTAGCTCACATTATGATCTACTTCGTTGATGTTTATATTTTATGGATTATAACAATGTGAGATGGAGCATCACCATGTCTCTTCTAAATGACGTCAAATGGTGACCAAACTTTGCAAGTTTAGTTATTACCATCAGATGTTATTCAAGCATGATAAGATCAAGAAAATCCATATCTTTGTGCGTTTGGGTCCTCTTCGAGAAACCCAAAATGTAAGATGGAGCACCAAATCTCACTCGAGTGATGTCCGATGGTGACCAAACTTTACAAGTGTGTGGAGGGGGTACTCTTCACACACTTACAAAGTTTGCCACCACTATCGAATGTTGTTCAGGTATGAAAAGATCGAGAAAATTCATGTTTTATGCCTTTGGGTCCTCAGTGAAACCCGCTTAGAAAAAGTGAGATGGAGCACCATATGTCACCCGAACAACCAAAATTTACAAGTGTCTAGAGAGGGATACCCCCACACATTTGCAAAGTTCGATCAACATCAAACATTATTTGAGCACGATAAGATCAAGAAAACCCATATTTATGCTTTTGGGCCCTCTTGGAGAAACCCACATAGAAAACCTGAGATGGAGCACCATATCTCTCTTGAATGATGTTCAATTGGTAATGGAAGTTTGCGAGCATGTGTAGAGGGGGTACTCTACACACACTTGCAAAGTTCAATACCATCAAATGTTGTTCAGGCACACGACATGATTAAGAAAACCCATATTTAATGCCTTTGGGCCCTCTTGGAGAAACCCGCATAGAAAACGTGAGATGGAGCACCATATCTCACTTGAACGCGACATCTGACAGTGACTAAGCTTTGCAAGTGTGTGTATAGGATACCCCACACACACTTGTAAAGTTTGGTACACCAGTGGGGATGTCATTAGGACATGATGCTCAATAAAACCCATATTTTGTGTGTGTGGGCTCTCTTGGAGAAACCCACGTAGAAAATGTGAGATGGAGCACCATATCTCACTTGAACGCGACATCTGCTGACAGTGGCTAAACTTTGTAAGTGTGTGGATCCACACACTTGTAAAGTTTGGTATACCATTGGATGTCATTAGGGTGGCATGATGATCAAGAAAACCCATATTTTGTGTGTGTGGGCCCTCTTGGAGAAACCCACGTAGAAAACGTGAGATGGAGCACCATATCTCACCTGAACAACGTACCAAACTTTGTAAGTGTGTGGAGAGGGGGTACTCCACACAGACAAAGTTCAATCACTATTGGATGTCTTTTGGATATGACAAGATTGAGAAAACTCATATTTTGTGTGTTTGGGTCCTCTTGGAGAAACCCGCATAGAAAACGTGAGATGAAGTACCATATCTCACTCATACGACGTGACTAATCTTTGTAAGTATGTGGAGAGTGGTATCCCTCACATACTTACAAAGTTTGGTCACTATCAAACATCATTCAGGCATGACGAGATTGAGAAAACTCATGTTTTGTGCCTTTTGGGCCCTCTCTAGAGAAACTTGCATATAAAACATGAGATGGAGCACCATATCTTGCTCGAACGATGACCGAGTGACCAAACTTTGTAAGTGTGTGCAAAGGGGTACACCATACAAACTTGTAAACTTCGGTCATCATCAAACACATATTGTTTAGGCACGATGGGATCGAGAAAACCTATATTTTGTGTGTTCGGGTTCTCTTGGAGAAACACTCATAGAAAATGTGAGATCAAGCACTATATCTCGCCTGAATGACATTCAATGGCGACAAAAGTTTGCAAGCATGTGTAGATGAGTACCCAACACACATTTGTAAACTTCGGTCTCAACATCAAATGTCATTCGGGATGGCGAGATTGAGAAAACCCATATTTTATGCCTTTTGGGCCCTCTCTAGAGTCCTCTTGGAGAAACCCGCGTAGGAAACATGAGATGGAGCACCATATCTTGCACCCAAACGACATCTTAATGAGAGGGGTGCCCAAAAACATTGCAAAGTTAGGTCACCATCAAACGTCATTCGGGCATGGTAAGATTAAGAAAACCCATAATTTGTGCTTTTGGGCCCTCTATGGAGAAACTTGCATAGAAAACGCCAGACGGAGCACCATATCTCGTTTGGACATTCGATGGTGACTGAACTTTATGGTTTTGGGCCGTTTTGGAGAAACTTGTATAGAAAACGTGAGATGGAGCACCATATCTCGCCTAGACATTAGATCGTGATTGAACTTTGCAAGTGTGTGGAGAGGGGCATCCCACACACACTTGCAAAGTTCGGTCACAGCACCCATTGGATGTTGTTCGGGCATGACAAGATCAAGAAAAGCCATATATTTTTGCGTTTTGGTCCTCTTGGAGAAACCTGCATAGAAAACGTGAGATAGAGCACCATGTCTCACCCAAATGACGTCCGATGTGGTGACCAAACTTTGCAAGCGTATGGAGAGGGGTACCCTACATGCACTTCCAAAGTTTGGTCACTATCAGATGTCATTAGAGTAATGAAAAAAATCCATAACTCATGAGCATCGACTAAGTAGAGATCAACTAAGTAGAATGCAATAATGCTCGATAAAGACACATCTAATAAAACATATGCAACCCTCCCAAAGTACATCATAATGTGAGCTAACCTAGCTAGTTTGAGTTTAGTCACTCTCAATAGATCTATCTAAGTAAAAAGCATATCTCATAAAACATAAGCATCAACCAAGTACATTATAATGTGAGCTAACCTAGTTGGTTTGAGTCTAGTTACTATCAAGAAGATCTCTCTATGTACAAATCATAAGTAATGAACTAGCTCCAAAGAACCTAGCCATCACCATATAGTTTTAAGATCCATTCTCATGTAATTTTATTTTCGAATTTGTTTACATATTTTTTAAATTTTAATATATTTTATTAGTTAATATATAATTATTTTCATAATTTTGATAATTAATATATATTACTTTTTATAATTTATATAGTCTTGGAGCCATGGGTGGGATGGATGATGATGTGGCATGGTGAATGCCACATGATAGGATGATGTTGATGTGGTATATCCATGTAAATATGCATGCATGATATGGCATCATGTGAGCTGGCATGCCACAATTAGGATGATGACTTAGCAATTCAATTAGGTTGACCATAATCACATGGATATAGTTGCGGTGGGAAGGTGAGGTGGCATGATACTTATGTGGAGTCTCCTCAAGTTGAGATGGATACAAGGTGGCATAGACATGTAGAAGGTGTATCCACTAAACCTAGGATACAAAAGCTAATTTGGCTTACACATAGCATGGCTTCTTCTAGGCTTGGTTCATTACTAAAGCTAAATAGGCTTGGTTCATTATACTAAAGCTAAATAGGCTTGGTTCATTACTAAAGCTAGATAGGCTTATTTTTAAACTTGAATGGACACAAAATTGTTGAAGTTACAGTAATGTGATGAGCTATGGTGGATCAAATACTAGAATCAACATCATTAACAAAGTGATTAGTAAATAATTAAGACGTGATTAGTGATAGCTTAATGTAGGCATGGATAATAAAAAACCAGCAAATTCTCATTAGGCCAATGTCTCAACTTATAGAGTTTATATCCACACATCTAATCCCACTGATTTCTCCTTGATTCACTCCACCCCTTTTGCTTGATTCTCTCCACCTCTCCCAGAATATCTCCACACTTCCTAAATCTTCTCATGCTACCCTTTACTCTCTCCCAGTAGATTCTTCTCACCTTTTCACAGGTTCTTTCACATTTACACATTCTCTTTTACAGCCTCTAACCAAGGGCTTGTTCGTGCACACACCCTATTTACTTGTATATTTCAACACCTCCCCTCAAGTGTACGCATTATGTATTTCAACACCTCCCCTCAAGTGTACGCATTATGTATTGGGGCACATTACATCAGTGTAAAAATGGGATCAGACACTGCCCTTGTCCAGAATAAGGCAAGAGGTAAGACCTCCCGCATAGATTTGTGTTTGTATTGCATAATGACACAAGATAAACATCAAAAGCCCAAAAGAACTGTCAGCAAAACGTTTAAACATGTTGCTCATATGGAGCAAGAAGACCTGACGGACAAGCTCATGGCCCTAGCCATGAAAGAAGAAGAACATCTCTTTCCAAGAAGAAGATCCACACCAAGAAGAAAAGCTAAAGGAAGCATTGAAGGAAGACATGGACACGAGAAGAGAAGCTGCCACAAGAAGACTGAAAGAAGAGGAAGACATGGGACGCATGAAGAGAAGCTGCCACGACAAGAAGACTGAAGATAAGAGAAGATGTGACACACCAAAGAGTGAGGAGCCATGTGAAAATCTCTGAGAGAGAGAGAGAGAGAGAGAGAGAAACCCCACAACCCAATGTAACGTGCCCCAACAAAGTAAAAACACCTCTGAGCCACCGATGATGTAGGCCACATGGTAGATGTATGTGTGAGCACTTTAGTCAAGGTCGCGAGCACTTGTAGTAAGCCTTGGACACATAGAGAGAGAGAGTGTCAAGGACTATGAGTTTAGGGACTTGAGGCACTGGTCGTGGGCTATCAAGTAAGAGAGAAACTTGGTTAGGGTCCAGGTGTGCTAGGAGTATTCATGTCGAAGATTTGGAATGTAGGATAATACATCCTTAAAATGCTAATAATTTTTGCATCTTAGCTCCAATCAACAAGACACTTTGAACATATAAATTCACATAACATAGATCTTAACTTGATTTATTGGTATATTTTTTAGTTTTATTTCTATTTTTAAGAACTTATGAGTGCTAAATAATATAATACTTTTTGTGCACACAAGATACACAACTTACAATGCTCAATTTTAGAGATCCAATGGTTAAAAAATAGGTGAAGTTTGATAGAATGTGAGGCTTATGTAAAATTCTAAATTTAACAGTTATAATTTTTTGCCTCACAAGATAGACAACTTACAATGCTCAATTTTATACATCTAATAATAGGTGAAGTTTGATAAAAGGTGAGGCTAACATAAAATTCTAAATTTAACATTGAAATTTTTTTAGATCTCATTTAGAAAATTATGGTAATTTTTTAGAAGGCCTATGAAAGTTTTATAATTTAATAATAAAAATTTTAATATTTATACAATTTTCTTCAAACTCATGTGAATAAAGGTATTATGATGATCAATTTATATTTTAAAAAAATAGGTTAATTTAAGTTTAGGAAGCCCATTTTTCACCCCGAATAAGTAAAGTTCCTCATTTTGTGCCGATGCAAGTCTAAAAACAAGCCTATTTAGTTTTAGTAATGAACCAAGCCTACAAGCTATGCTAAGTGAAACTCCTCATTTTTGTTGAAATATACAAGTGAATAGGGTGTGTGTGGGAACAAGCCCTTGGTTAGAGGCTGTAAAAGAGAATGTGTAAATGTGAAAGAACCTATGAAAAGGTAAGAAGAATCTACTAGGAGAGAATAAAGTGTAGCATGAGAAGATTTAGGAAGTGTGGAGATATTCTGGGAGAGGTGGAGAGAATCAAGCAAAAGAGGTGGAGTGAATCAAGGAGAAATCAGTGGGATTAGATGCTTGGAAGATTTAGGAAGTGTGGAGATGTTCTGGGAGAGGTGGAGAGAATCAAGCAAAAGGGGTGGAGTGAATCAAGGAGAAATCAGTGGGATTAGATGCGTGGATATAAACTCTATAAGTTGAGACATTGGCCTAATGAGAATTTGCTGGTTTTTGATTATCCATGCCTACATGAAGCTATTTGTTAATTACTCACTAATCACATCTTAATTATTTACTAATCACTTTATTAATGATGTTGATTCTAGTATTTGTTAATTATTTGCTAATCACTTTGTTAATGATGTTGATTCTAGTATTTGATCCACCATAGCTCATCACATTGCTATAATTTCAACATGGTATCAGAGCCATGCCTAGAATCCATCATTTTGTGAGCCCATTATCTTGCTAATTATTTTGCTAATTAGGATTAGTAGCTAATTATAATTTTTCCTCTTTTTTCAGCTCACCTCTGTACCCCCAGTGGAGGAGCTCCCTCTCCTTGAACACTTAAAATTAGGCCTATTGCTTCTAGCACAACATAGCTAGCTTATAGGTGATTCAGCTCATCGAAACAGAAGCGCAAACCGCCGATTGGATAAGGAGAAATCGTGATTTTCGTTGGCGCCATTTTTCTAAGGAGGTTTTGACATTGCTCCTTCATCCAATCAAATTTCTCTAATTCCTCATAGCTTCAGGGGTTTTCAAGCATGCTCTACAAGCTGGTGAAGTCAGAATTCAATTTGATCAAGTCTACAGTGAGATCCAAGCTCTTCATCAAATCTGCAGGTGACTTTGGTAAAACAGAGATTAAGCTTTCAATATTTGGTCAAATCTTGTGTTTCTTAGCTTAATCCTCTACTAGACTCATTGCTATTGATGGCCTTGAAAGCATTTGAGCTCATTTGAAGTCTAAGGCCCCAGATCTGGACTCCCCACATACTCTGTTTTTTGCACACAAAATAGAGGATTAATTTGCTAATTAGTGATTAATCAATGCTAATCACTGTATTTTGGTACAATTGAGGGTTCAAATTAACCATTAGGTATCTAATACAGATCCTTATAACTTTAGATTGCAATTCGGAGTTGGTTTGATACTCCAACCATTCCGTACAAATTGGTTACCCTTGATTTAATGTAGTTTCAGGTAAAATTGTACTGATAAATTTGTGATAATCATCATTTTGCATTTAATCCTTGGTTAATGCCTGTAAATCTCACTCAAATTCAAGATTATTCACAGCCAGAGTTGCATTTGGGAATGTGCATAAGAATGAATGCTATACGCATTATGTATTGGGCACATTACATCAGTGTAAAAATGGGATTAGACACTGCCCTTGTCCAGAATAAGGCAAGAGGTAAGACCTCCCGCATAGATTTGGGTTTGCATTGAATAATGACACAAGATAAACATCAAAAGCCCAAAAGAACTGTCAGCAAAACGTTTAAACATGTTGCTCACATGGAGCAAGAAGACTTGACGGACAAGCTCATGGCCCCAGCCATGAGCTTGTCTGTCATGGCCCCAGCCATGAAAGAAGAAGAACATCTCTTTCCAAGAAGAAGATCCACACCAAGAAGAAAAGCTAAAGGAAGCATTGAAGGAAGACATGGACACGAGAAGAGAAGCTGCCACAAGAAGACTGAAAGAAGAGGAAGACATGGACGCATGAAGAGAAGCTGCCACGACAAGAAGACTGAAGATAAGAGAAGATGTGAGTCTCCAAAGAGTGAGGAGCCATGTGAAAATCTCTGAGAGAGAGAGAGAGAGAGAGAGAAACCCCACAACCCAATGTAACCTTCCCCAACAAATTAAAACCACCTCTGAGCCACCGATGATGTAGGCCACGTGGTAGATGTATGTGTGAGCACTTTAGTCAAGGTCGCGGGCACTTGTAGTAAGCCTTGGACACATAGAGAGAGAGAGAGTGTTAAGGACTATGAGTTTAGGGACTTGAGGCACTGGTCGCGGGCTATCAAGTAAGAGAGAAACTTGGTATAGGGTCCAGGTGTGCTAGGAGTATTCACTTGAGGGGAGGTGTTGAAATATACAAGCGAATAGGGTGTGTGCAGGAACAAGCCCTTGGTTAGAGGCTGTAAAAGAGAATGTGTAAATGTGAAAGAACCTATGAAAAGGTGAGAAGAATCTACTACGTGAGAATAAAGGGTAGCATGAGAAGATTTAGGAAGTGTGGAGATATTCTGGGAGAGGTGGAGAGAATCAAGCAAAAGAGGTGGAGTGAATCAAGGAGAAATCAGTGGGATTAGATGCTTGGATGTAAACTCTTTAAATTGAGGCATTGGCCTAATGAGAATTTGCTGGTTTTTGATTATCCATGCCTACATTAAGCTATTTGTTAATTACTCACTAATCACATCTTAATTATTTGCTAATCACTTTGTTAATGATATTGATTCTAGTATTTGATCCACCATAGCTCATCACATTGCTGTAATTTCAACATGGTATTAGAGCCATGCCTAGAATCCATCATTTTGTGAGCCCATTATCTTGCTAATCATTTTGCTAATTAGGATTAGTAGCTAATTATAATTTTCCCTCTTTTTTCAACTCACCTCTGTACCCCCAGCCAGTTGAGGAGCTCCTCCCTCTCCTTGAACACTTAAAATTAGGCCTATTGCTTCTAGCACAACATAGCCAGCTCATAGGTGATTCAGCTCATCGAAACAGAAGTGCAACCCGCCGATTGGATAAGGAGAAATCGCGATTTTCGTTGGCGTCATTTTTTTGAGGAGGTTTTGACATTGCTACTTCATCCGATCAAATTGCTCTAATTCCTTATAGCTCCAAGGGTTTTCAAGCATGCTCTACAAGCTAGTGAAGTCAGAATTCAATTTGATCAAGTCTACAGTGAGATCCAAGCTCTTCATCAAATCTGCAGGTGACTTTGGTAAAACAGAGATTAAGCTTTCAATATTTGGTCAAATCTTGTGTTTCTTAGCTTAATCCTCTACTAGACTCATTGCTATTGATGGCCTTAAAAGCATTTGAGCTCATTTGAAGTCTAAGGCCCCAGATCTCGACTCCCTGCATACTCTGTTTTTTGCACACAAAATAGAGGATTAATTTGCTAATTAGTGATTAATCAATGCTAATCACTATATTTTGGTGCAATTGAGGGTTCAAATTAACCATTAGGTATCTGATATAGATCCCTTTAACTTCATATTGCAATTCGGAGTTGGTTTGATTCTCCAACTATTCCGTACAAATTGGTTACCCTTGATTTAATGCTTGATTTAATGTAATTTCTGGTAAAATTGTGATAATCATCATTTTACATTTAACCCTTGGTTAATGCCTATAAATCTCACTCAAATTCAAGATTATTCATAGCCAGAGTTGCATTTGGGAATGTGCATAAGAATGAATGCTAAGATACCTGTTAAGAGTGTGTAGAAGGAAATGTCTACTCAGAGATATCCAATTCTTGATCAAATTACATCACTAGGTGCTCCACTTCACATGTGACATTTCATTAGAATATCTTGCAATGATGTTCTGTAGCTAAGGGTAATTGGATATTAAATGTAAATAAAGGCATATTTTTAACCTATTTCAAGGGCGCCTAAGTGAATGCAAGGTGAGCACCCTTACCATGCATCTACCCTATTATAAGCATAACAAGCATAATAAAATATGCGTCTACCCTATTATAAGCATAATAAAATATGCAATCAAGTCATACTCGTTGTTGTAACAAGTGTGGGTTGTTTAAACCTTTTACTTGTTTGAAATAATTCTAAGGCAGGGTTATGTCGAGTGTAGGTAAGTGTTTCCTTTGGAAAGATGTGAGGTAGAAGTGGTGGGGAAAAGGATGGTTGTTTAGGGGTGAAGGTTTTTGGAGTATGTTAGGTTAGGGAAATGATACTATTATAGTACAGTGATTTAGTTTAGTGAAATAGACCATGATTTAAGGAGAAGTAATTATAGTTGTTGATTCATGGGGGAATGGGGCATGGGAGCTTTATTGAACAATGTTTCAAAGTGCGAGCCAAGTTTAAAGCAGCATTTTTTTCCACAAAGTGCCTCTTTTCCAAATTACCTACAGAGTCTCATTTGCAATAATATGTCTGAATATAAGTGTGAGCCAAGTTTAAAGGATCATTGTGCCATAAAGTGCCTCTTTTCCAAATCACCTCTACTGAGTCCCATTTACAATATTATGTCAAAGTTTCATCCAACATGTAGGTGACACTTCATAGCTCACTTGTCCATATTCATGTTCTTTGGACAATAAATTCAAGATAAATCATATCAAGCTTCAACTGCTCAATTTTGATAGAATGATGAAATGTAGATTATGATGAGTTCTACCTTATTACCAATGGGATATGGTAGAATTGCTCTAATCTTTTGGATAAAGAAGGTATTCCTATGTCGGAGGGGTCAATTTCATACTTACAAGCCTACGAAGAACCTATCTCACTTGAATGTCTATTTTGGAGGGGTTAATTTCATATTTCCAAGTCCATAGAGAACATACCTCACTTGGATGTCTATTTTTTGAAAATCTACCGTTGGATAAAGTTAGTGTCTTATAAGAAGTTATGGAGAAATTATGGATAACACTTTGATGAATGGGAGCTACCTATTTTTTATACAAATCAAGTTATAGCATAATGATTACCATGTTCATAAATTGCATCTTAAATCTACAAGGTAATTAGGACATACATGACAGTTGAGATCAATATTATTTAAGCATCATGCTTCTATAATCCATTGTTTGATCAATTTAAGGTCAATTCACATTAGTTTTCACCAGTCAATCCAGCTCATGTCATTGTGAGAGTTGCTAATTTATCCTTCGCTGCGCACAATCTAATTATAACTTCTATTTAAGCATTTTTCACTTTTAGAAGAATGGGTAAATAGCCATCACATTATTAGTTAATATTGAAACACCATCTACAAATCTAAAGGAAGAAGGGACACTGTTCCACTCACGGGAACACGGATTATGGAAGGAGGCCAGAAGCAATTAATGCGAGTGAGCGGGATTGTAGCCATGGGAACATAAAGACGCACATAATTTTTCCATATTTTTGTGCCGAAGTGCAATGTAAATCGTTTTAGGCCAATGTGGGTTCTAAATGAGAGTTCTTAGTGTATTAAGCAAGGTTCACTCATGGGGTTGTCCGCCCATGTGTGAAAGAGGCCTAGGGTTAGGGTTAGTGGCATCTCTACAAAAGAGATGTTAGCTAAAGAAAGGGGATGTTTTTGCCATTCTCATAAGCTATTGAGTGAAGCTCTTGAGCTCTCAAGCTATGGCAGCTCTCTAACTCTCTCTCTATTGTACTCTAATGAGCATTAAGCTCCAATGAGTATAGCTCCACTTTATTCTCTTAATCTGTTTAGCATCATTGAAGTAGATTAATCTATGATTAGTTGAATGCTTCTTTCTTTCTCTTGTGTATGCTGCATGCTTGTAGTGTGTGTGTGTATAGTCTCCATTGATGCAAGCTCTTGCCCACTTCACTGGCAATGAGTTTTTCATGGATAGACTCTCTCTATGAGCTTGTGGGTTTGTGAATGTTACATTCTCTGCTTGCTTAAGCTTGTGGGTTAGTAGATGCATGCTTATGGGTTTGCAGGCATTAGGGAAAGCTAAGATTTAATCAATGTTTGAATGGGATTAAGAGATTGCTATGCATTGCTTGTTGTCTTGATTAGTGTAGTGGATTTAAGGGATTGAGAGATTGATTAAGGTGTTGAATGGTTGAATCGTCAAGTGGTGGTTTGTGTATGTGAACTCTCCCTCATGGGATAAGCCTTCATGCACTAATCGGGTCGAGTCCTCAGATTGACAATGTGTTTCTTAACACATTTGTTGATCGGTAGTACTCTATGAGCACTATATTGCACGGTAGAGAGAACCGCTCTACAATGGTGCCGCTACCGAGGACCGAGTGCCTACATTAGTTGAGCACCGTACACACACTACCACTCCTTATTAAGCTCCAATCGGTTGCAAAACTGTTGAGATATCGAGCTCGTCTAGTGAGGCGGTGGACACTGATGACCCGCCTGGGGGATAGGCCCCACACTTACACCAATGGCATGGTTGGTGAGATCATAGGAGATATGCGGCCAGTGGGATGACAGGCTGTGTGACAGCCATTCTAGAGACTGGCATAGTTATAGTGCCAGCTCATTTAGTCGGGTTCACACTATAGAGAACCCGTGTATGTATTGGTTGAGTACCTTTCATATTATGAGTACTCTTATTCTTGTATATGGTGTGTTGAGTGTTGAGTAGAGAAGAAGAAGATTTTCAGCCTCTCACCTTGTGTGTTCTCTATTAGGGTTTTGTGAGTGTGTGTGTGTGCTTGCAAGAGCTCAAGCTCTCTTCCCCCCTGCATCTTTACATGGTATCAGAGCCTGGTTCATGCTAAGGGTTGAGCTGCAAGCAAGAGAACCACAGGAAGCGGTACGAGGGTAAGAGCTTCAACTACTCTTCCCTATTGTGTTGGTGACTACACCCTTGTCGGGAGCTCTACGGGAGGCACTGGCAAACGGTCTCTGATTGAGGAGCTTTCTTCGCGGGAGTAAAGCTATAGGGCAACTATATAGTCCTTCGGACTCCAATTTCCGGGCCAAAAACGCATTTCGGGCGCGTCTGGACCTCCGTTTTTTCAGAAAGCAGGCGATTTCGAGCACTGCGGGTAAGTCATTAGTTCTCTACAGAACTCTGTTTTAAGAACTGCAGGAAGACAGATTGACTGTGCAGACACTGTGGGTGCTGCAAAGAGGTCTACAGTTGCCATTGGGTGTATGTATGCACATTGAAGTCACTGGTTGACATTTGAGAGTACTACAGTACCGCTGTGCAGAAAATACAGCATTTGTGCAGAAAAAACTAGAGTGCAGTTTCTGGTAAAATTGTGTGTTTGGCAAGATGTCTAATGATGGCATAACACAGATTGTGGCTGAGAAGCTGGATAAGAATAACTTCCATGCTTGGAGGTTCAGGTTGACAAATTTCCTGATGGGAAAAGGCTATTGGGACTACATAGAAGGTGAACATGAAGAGGCACCGGAGATACCGGATATAAATTCGACTGCTTCTGCAGATATGAAAGAGTTTAAAGACTGGAACCAAGGAGCCAGGAAGGTTATGTATTGGCTCTCCATTAGTATACAGGACACCATGATTGGGCACATTCAGGATGCCAAGTCCCCCAAGGAGGCGTGGGACACCTTGGTAAAGCTCTATGAAACAAATACCAAGGCACGTAAGATACAGTTGAAGAATGAACTTCATACTGTGGAGAAAAAGAGCATGTCTGTGAATGACTATGCGTTGAAGATAAAGGGTATTGTGGAATCCCTTGCATCTATTGGTGTGTCAGTAGATGATGATGACAAGGTGGAAGTCTGTCTACGTGGTCTCGGGCCACAATATAAGGCGTTTAAGACGTCTATTCAGACTCGGGAAAACATTCCCAACTTTACAGATTTGGTGTCTATGCTGATTATCGAAGAGAAGAGCTTGGGTGAAGACCAACAGTCTTCACAAAGCAAAAACAGTTCAGAGCAACAGGCCTTCTACACGAGTTCAGGAAGAGGACGAGGTAGAGGAGGCCGTGGGGACGTGGTCAAGGAGGTGGCCGAACAGGTAATCAGAATTATGGCCAGCAGCAGCAGCAGCAACAACAACAGTCCCAGAATCAACAACAACAACAACACGCAGGTGGAAGAGGCAAATTCAGAGGCAGGGGGAGTCAAAGAGGCCGTGGAAATTGGCAAAGGCAGTACAATGATGCACGTGTGTTAACCCATGGCGGACATGGCGACGTACTATATTTTACGTCATTAATTTAAATATTCTGAGTCATGGGCCGGGCTTGTCGGCACCATATGTTAAGGATGAAGGGATTGGGTGATCGCCGATGAGAGGCGCACCTTGGATATCAGTAGGATAAGGGTTAGGGTCGGCCGGCCATGTATGGGCGCCCAAGTGTGAACGGCCAAGTCACCTATATGAGTCAAATGTAACCCTAAAATCCTCATTCTCATGTGTTGTGAATACAAGAGTGCTCTTGCCTTATCTCTTTGGTTTCCTTCTCCTGCGTGTGTGTGTGAGAGAGAGAGAGAGAGAGAGTGAGAGAGCGATCGAGCACTGTGTAGCGGCACGGCGGCGGAGAGACGGTAGAGCGGCGACGACGGCGGCTCCTCCTTCACGGCTGCGACGCGGGAATCCTTCAAGGCGGCAGTTAAGCGGTGAGTGACACACCTTTTGCATTCTGTTTTGAGCTTCCTTCCCTGGTTGTATGCTTGCAGCCATTCGTGGCTCGCATACGGTGTCCGGCAAGACCCTAGCTACGACCTGTGCGGCAAAAGCGCACATTTTTGGCACCGCTGCCGGGGAGTTGCCCTGCACCAAGCTCCAGTTTGCAGCTCGACTGCTGCGTGAAGTTTAATCTACACTGTAGGAAAGCGACTGTGTGTTCGTTGTTGAGGTTTTTCTGTGTTTTATAATCTGTTTCTGTAATTTGTCCTCTGCATTTCTGTTTCTTTTGTTATTTTCTCCGCTCCGCGTGTGGGCGTGCGTTTAGTTATCTGGTTTTCTGCGTGTGAGAGGAGATTTCTGAATCCCCAGATCTATGCTGTGTGCGAACTGCGCCGCGGCCAAGGCTGAACCCTAAGGAAACCCTAGAAAACTTATCCCAAAAAAAAAACCAGAAAATAAAAATTTAAAAAAAATATAAAAAATAAAAAATAAATTTTATTTTCAAAGAAAGAACCAACCGTGTGGAGAGGAAAGATTTTCTAATTGGAGAAAAAAATTTTGAAAAGAAAGAACCCCAATCGACCCCAGGCCCAGGCCTCGGCCTCGGTCTCGGTCTCGGTCTTTTGATATATATATATAGGAGAGTGAGCCTCCATAGCTTTCTTTCAAGTGAGAGCTTATGGGAAGTTGTGCCCTATATGTAGCCCACTCCCCAAGGAGTAAAGTGAGCATGTGGGATTAAGCCCTCACCCTTTCCTCCACAAGCAAATAGGCTTTTGCCCCTTCCCCCCAAGGGAAACGGACTGTTTTGAGGACTACAGGAGCTCTCGATAGGCGAACACTGTGCTGTAAAGCACGCTAGGACCCTTTAAACGATACGCTCGTTTCGAGCTATCACACGTCCTAGTTCAGGTTCGACCATAAGTAAGGGGGTTAGAAACAGGTTAAAAACAACACAAAAACAAGTAAAAACGGGGTGCGAAACACCTAAGAAACCACTTGTGTGAGTTTCAAGGGTAGTTACAACGCACGTAGGGTACCCACGTCACATGCATCTACGTTCTGGTCGGGTGCTAGAGCCTGAACCACTAGAAAGTGTTTCAGTTTACACAGGCTCACACCATCCCTCCACGTTGGCATCTTGGCCTTCGGCTGGAACCCAAGGGAGTGCAACCCAAGATCCACGAATAGTGGATAGTGACTCGTCCTCTGTGACTCAGAAGCCATGGAAGGACACCCTACTAAGAACCCTGAGGAGACAAGCCAAAACATGCCAGTGTGGGCCCCACAACCCGGATCTAGCATGTTTAGTCGTCTAATAGAGACCTTTAGTAGAGCTACACGCTCTGAGCATGCGACAAGCGAAGTAAATGAAGAAGGAGGGGTAGTGGATTCGCCATTCACATCTTATGTAGACCCTACCCTCCCAAAGAGTGTCCATGTGGATATTCTACCCACTTCGTTTAATGAGGGCCCTACCGAGCTACCACATTCCGATGCTCTTCCTAAAGTAGAGGTCCCTAGAAGCCAATCCATAAGAAGTGACATTGCGTCCACTTCAAGAGAACCGTTTGGCACACCAAGTCTAGATGGGATATTTCTCAATGAAAATTGGGAATATGATCTACACACAGAGACTCTAACTGACCTATACACATGTTACACATACCATGTAGGTTGGTTAGAAGTCCTACGATCTACATCTAGCGCCACTAATCTAGAGGAGCAACAACACATGATATGTGAGGTGATTCATAGAATTATCCAAATTGAGAGGCAAAATAGGGGAGTGAACTTAGGTTCCACTGGCCCTATGAGATTTTTGGATACAGGCAAGGCCAAACAACCAACCCTATCACAATTGGAGACTCCCTCGGTGAGTCCCATAGACCCTTCATATGTTGTTTCGCCTAGAGTCTCAATGCAGGTTGAGCCCACGAGTAGTAACTTTAGCTTTCCAACCTTGGCTCTAGGGAATCCGCAATGCCTGCCCCAATGATGAGCATAGCTGAAAGTGCACCTGTTACCGCTGTAGTTAGTACGACACCGCTACCTAGTGGAACAGTACCTACAACAGTGCGTGCCAGTGCCTATCGACCCTATGTACCTATCGCTACTCATGCTCAGGTAGCTCCTACGCCTCTTAGTATGCCAATGGTGTATGCTCCACGATCGCCTTATCATAACCATTATCCAAGGGGAGCTAGGCCTAGTCACATATCATATCCTACGTCATTTGCCAACCTACTCAGACCAACGCCAACTCCTATCAGCCAGGCTATCCCAGAAGTGCCTCCACCAACTATGCCTACTCACTTAGGTGATCTCGCGGCATTTGCTCAGACGATCGGACGATCCATTGCAGAAAACATGCGGGGTATGCCTGAGAGAGAACCTAGAAGCAAGGCAGTACAAGTGGCTAAGCTCACTCAAAACTTCAGTGGTAACGAGGATGTTAGGAAGCACATTGAAGTCTTTGAACACGTGTGTGATTCCTTGGAAGAGCACAATGAGCTGCATAAGTGTAAAGCCTTAGGCTTAACCTTAAGTGGGAAGGCCGGAGATTGGTATCGAACCTTAAGGGTTGAAGAGCGCACTCACTACCCCACTCTCAAGAGATTGTTCTTGAAAGAATACATACGTGAGGGTGTGGGGGGTAGCATCTCAACTCCAAAAAGCTGAACGCGAGGAAGGGGAGTCAGTGAGAGACTTTATAAGTCGATTGAAGCATCTAAATTCTCGCTGCACTCCCGATGAACGCTTCAATAACAACCAACTCCTCGATAGATTCATCCGAGGATTGCGCCACGAGGACATTTACAATGGCCTAGTCATTAGAGGTCTTACAACGTGGGAAGCAGTCACTGCCAATGCAATCCAGTTAGAAGACAACTTGATGATTGCAAGTAAAAAGGTGTCTTCAGAAACAAAATCCGTTAGTTCGCAAGTATCTGGGCACGAGCCAATGACGGCGAAACCTATTGCCAAGGAGCCCAAGATATCTGAAATGTCTGTGACCGACCTTACTAAGGCTCTCCAAGAATACTTTAGGGGTAATCGAGCTCCTCAGAATAGCCATATGTACCCAAGGAGAGAGCAACAATGGTGTTCGGTGTGCTTAGGACCACATAGCACGAGTGAATGTCCCACATTCAGAGTCAAATTCAATGGGAATTGCAATGCATGTGGTAAGTATGGCCATCAATCTAAAGATTGCCTAACACTTAAGCGAATGTTGGCAAACCAGGCACCACTAGCTTGGTCAAACACACCTCAAGTACCCGCGCTAATGCCTGCACAACCTATCGAGCAACCGTCACAGCACATAGTTCCAAGGAATCCGAATGTAGTCCAGTCTGTGCAGTTACCACCGCCAGTGCTAGGACCACAACCTCCACATCCAAGGATTACCCCTGTAAACCAGATGGGTTGTGAGTCACATAGTGCATGTGGGGATTATGAAGAGGAGATAGACCCCACTGTTCCATACGGAATTGATACGTTTGAAATGATTCCCCAGTACTACATGGAGGATCATTTCGGGCAAGTTAAGCCTGTATATCAAGCGGCTGCTCTTGCCACAAGGGGGCAGAACCTTAATACCTTGGCGAGGAGACCACCTCTTCAAATGCTACGAGTGTGGAGGACCGCATCGTGTAGCGGAGTGCCCTAATAGGCTACAGAAGATCGCTACTCAAATGCAACCAAGTCAAGGGAGCACATCGGGAATGCCGGTACTTACATGTAATCGTTGTGGCATAGATCATTTGATCGCTCAATGTCCACATAATCCTAATGCACCCAAGATTACGCCATTGAATTTGGTTGAGGTCACCAACCAAGCACGAGGAACCACACCCGTTGTACCCGCGAATGTAGTTACACGGTCAATGCTTCAAAATCAAAACTACATTCTTGAAGAGAGGGATACTGCATCAATCGCTCAGGCAAAGAAAAAGAAAACACGACGAAAGAGATCGCTTAATGCCACAAGCTCCAAGCCCAGTTCAAAGACTAACATAGGGACAGGAGACGACCCCGTGTATATGAATGATCCTGAAGATGATTCCGATTCAATAGAAACCATGGGGACCAAAGCCACTACCTTAAGGGAGGAACCCACTCGGGAGCTCAATGAAGGAGAATCAAGCGAGTACATAAATAAGGGGAAACAGAAGGAAACTTCCTCGGCCCCACAACCAAGTCAGTTAATGCCCTCTCGACCTCCCAAACTGACTGAGACTCCCCAAGACAAGCCACGTGGGCCAAAAACCCTCAAGAAAAAGATTGGTACTTACCCAAACCCAGTTGAGAAGATTGAACAAGTGCAACACTTAAGGGGTTTGGTGGAAGAAACACAAAGAGAACTGGAACCAAACCCGAGAAAAGTCAAAATTCCAGATACAGTGTTTCCTACGCAAGTTCAACCTCACAGGAACCATAAACCGATAGCGATACCTAGTATCATTCGGGAAGAAAGTGAGGATAGGACATCAGGAAGTGGGCAAACACCCTTCTTGCTGGAAAAAATGTTTAGTGAGGGAATGCCTGACCCCATTGAAGAGGAAGTGATTCCATCTTCACCAGTCCCTAGTCAAGGGGCGATATCTCGAAAAGTACCATTGAATGTGTCCAAGCTAATGGATTTCATGTCCTCCGAAATCAGAACCACGATCATATCCAAATTATACGGAGATCCTGAGCTATTCTTAGCTCTTCGGGCATTTCTCAATGGAGAACTTAAGGCGGGGCTACCACAATTTGCAAATATGGATAGACCCGACACGCTTCAAGATGAAGGGGAACATTGGGATCTACAACCCAACTTAGATGAAGATTTGGTCGTTGAAATACCTGTTAACAAGTTGGGACAGTACTTTGAAGGGGACGAATCTAATGCCACCCTCCCCATTACTACCAAGGGATTAACTCTAAAGGGAATCCTTGATGGTGGTGCTGGAGTGAGCATTGTGACTAAAAACTGTTGGGAATCCATGGGAAGACCTCACCTCGAAGTCACAAACATAGTGGTTAAGATGGCAAACGGAACCATAGCTAAACCTATTGGAATGTTAAGGGACCTCAAGATCAAGGTCCTAGGATACAAGGTAAAACATACCTTCATTGTAATGGATTTCTCTAAGCATCCTATGTCATATCAAATGATCTTAGGACGTCCTTTCATGAGGGAAGCACAAATGGTACATGACTGGTCGAAAAACCATGTCTACCTACAATTCCAGGACTCTGTCATTCGAGTTGATCTTGAGAATGGTCGTGCACATCCTTTAGGAAGCAAGGTTATCATTGATAATCGATCGGATACCACTATTCACTCCGCCCCATTAAGGTATTGCTATACATGCAAAAAAGAGACTGATGATGGGAAAGATTCTCCTTATATGGATGTCCTACCGGGTATGACTGAGTCGGATAACGTGGATTGGGTACACCTAGCGGCAACCATAGACACATGGGGAAATAGAGGCACAAGTTGGGTAACACCTGAGGGGCAAGATATGCCACCGTTAGTGCCAATAAACATGATAGGTGTTATGCACTTGACTCCTGATGGCGAGAACGTGGCAAACTCCACCGACACTGAAAGTAGCGAAGACTCTGACCAATGCAACTCTGAGTATGAATCTCAAGAAGAAACTGACCCTGAGCCTGATGGGGAAAATGAATCAAATATTCACCCAAATGTGGAAGCAAGGTGCTCAAGGCCTAGGACAATGACCTCCTGCAGTTCATCCGAAAGTGAAGATCGACCAAGTGAGTTCGAATCTGATAGAAACAAAAATCAAAAACTTGGTAAGAAGAAAACGAGACATAAGCGCCAACGCTATCGAGCTAATGTACGAACTGCAATAAATAAGGAGAGATCCACTGCAGAATGGCTTAGTTATGTAGGAGCCATTGATGCTAATCGGAAGATAGCGGATAATTGGGGACAATACCTCCAAAGTGTCATGTGGTGTATTCCGCAACCTCATGACGTCGCCCAATTAGAAATCGAAGAGAAGCCGAAACTAAGTCGTACTGCAAGAAGGCGGCAAAACCAAGAGTTGGCTCAACAACAAAAGGAAGCGGAATTGAAAGAAAAAAGCCTGGCACAATAAGAACCAGTAGACTTACACCCCGCACCCGAGCATTTCAAATCATTCACCACAGGGGAACGTAAAGTAGTCTACACAAAAGCCCAACGAACGCCTACCAATGGGAGTAGCGGTGTCTACGATGGCCCTGCGGTAGTTAAGGAGATAGACTTAGCAGATCCGGGTGAGGAGTCTAAACCAGTTTTTATTGCTCAAGACCTCACCAAGGCGGAAGAAGCTGCACTTACGAAGCTTCTTAAAGAATTCAAGGACATATTTGCTTGGACATATCATGATATGAAGGGTGTTTCACCCTCGGTGGTGCAACACACGATTCCAATGATTAGCACTGCTAAACCAGTCCAGCAACGTCCCTACCCAATGAATCCTAAGTATGCAAAGATTGTACAAGAGAAAATTGAAAAGCTGGTAAAATGTGGATTCATATATCCTATTGAGCACTCAGAATGGGTTTCTCCGATAGTCATCGTGCCAAAGAAGAATGGGAAACTCAGAGTGTGCGTTGATCTCAAAAAGGTTAATGCAGCCACCAGAAGGGATCATTACCCCTTGCCATATTCTGAACATGTGCTTGAAAGAGTGGCAGGCAAGGAGGCATATAGCTTTTTAGATGGGTACTCGGGTTACAATCAGATCACAATTGCAGTCGAGGACCAAGCTAAAACAGCATTTATCACGGAGTTTGGAGTGTTTGCCTTTCGTGTCATGGCTTTTGGCTTGACCAATGCACCTGCAACATTCCAACGATTGATAAACACGGCCTTTAAGGAATATCTAAGGGACTTCTGTGAAGCTTTCTTAGATGATCTTTGTGTTCATTCCTCTTGGGACAAGCACTTGATGTGTTTACGAAAAATATTTGAAAGGTGTAGATTATATCGCATCTCCTTGAATCCTTTCAAATGCCAATTCTGGGTTAAACACGGAGTTATCTTAGGGCATATAGTGTCCAAAAATGGGATTTCCACTGACGAGAGTAAAATCAAGGTCATTCTGGAATTACCCCCACCCACCAACTACAAGGGAGTCCAACGCTTTATGGGCCACGTTGGTTATTATCGAAGGTTTATTCTCTTCTTCGCCGAGATAGCTCGACCATTGTATAAGCTTCTCATCGAGTTTATTTGGACCGAAGAATGTGACCGTGCCTATGAGCTATTAAAGAAGGCCTTGGCGAGTGCTCCAATCCTGAGAATGCCTAACTGGGATTTACTCTTCCATGTGCATATTGATGCATCAAACTTTGCTAGTGGGTGTGTGTTAACTCAACCTGGAGAACACAAGCTAGACTACCCCATTAGCTTTGCCAGTCGCCAGTTGAATGATGCTGAGATGAACTACACCACTACGGAGCGAGAAGGGTTGGCAATGATATATGCAGTAAGGAAATTTCGTTATTACCTCCTTGCCACCAAGTTTGTTTTCTATGTGGATCATCAAGCATTGTTGTATCTGGTAAACAAACCATGCTCCACAGGAAGAATCACACGATGGCTATTGATTCTTCTTGAGTTTGATTTCACTGTTGTTGTGAGACCTGGCAAAAAACATGTTATGGCTGATCATTTGTCTCGCATACCTAATGGTGAGGCTCCTACGGGGGTTGATGATGACTTACCGGACACTTCCCTGTTCATGGTGGAGACAATGCCTGAATGGAGTGAGAAGATTGTTAACTTTTTGGTTAATGGCTTTCCACCCAAGGAGCTTCGTAAAGATCTAGCTCGAAAGCTAATCAAAGAATGCGAACCCTATTGCCTGATAGCCGGGACTCTTTATAAAAGAGGAAAGGATGACGTTCTTAGGCGTTGTGCCCGAGAGGATGAGTATCTATACATTTTGCAAGAGGCACATATGGGCATAGCCGGTGGTCACTTCTCAGGTGACTCAACTGCGCGAAAGATCTTACAATCAGGGTATTGGTGGCCCACTATGTTCCAAGACGCATCACTCTTTGTGAAGGGTTGCGATGAATGCCAACGATATAAGAAACCCCAGAGGAAAGATCAGATGCCCCTACATCCGATCAAAGTAAACCAACCATTTGAAAAGTGGGGTTTAGACTTTGTAGGTCCAATTAGTCCAGCGGCCCGAAACACACAATCTCGCTATATTATTGTGGCCACTGACTATATGACCAAATGGGTTGAAGCGAAAGCGACACGTAAGGCAGATGCGAGGACAACAGCCAAGTTCCTCTTTGAAAATATAATCACACGATTCGGTTGTCCTTTTGAACTTGTGAGCGACAATGGTACACATTTTATAAATGAAGTGATTAAGGAGCTCACAACAAATTTCATGATATCCCATCATAAATCTACTCCTTACTATCCGCAAGCGAATGGCCAAGCCGAGAGTACCAACAAGACTTTAATCTCTATTTTGACAAAGACAGTTGAAGCTCATCGCACGGATTGGGATCTAAAGCTTACGACAGCTTTATGGGCCTATCGTACTGCGTACAAAGTGGCTATTAATTGCACACCATTCAAAATGGTATATGGCCAAGAAGCAGTCATGCCGTGGGAATTTGTCATTCCTAGTCTTCGTGTTGCTACTCAAGAGGGTTGGGATGGTAATCCCTTAGTAGAACGTCTATATATCCTTGAGAGGCTAAACGAAGAAAGACAATTGGCTGTATACAATGCCCTTGTGGAGAAGGATAGAAGGAAAAAATGGTTTGATCGCCATCTAAAGGACAAGGACATCAAGGTTGGGGATAAAGTCCTGATGTATGGAGTGCGAAACGAAAAGAAGAAGCTCAAATATGCTGGTAAGGGACCATATAGAGTATGTGAAATTACCCCGCAAGGTACCATTAGAGTGGAGACTCTCGACGGAGTTGAAACCATTGGATTCCTTAATGGGAGCAAATTCAAAAGGTACTATGACCCCCTGAGCCAAGAGGAGTTACATGCAATCCATCAAAAGAAGGCAGCCAAAGAACAAGCTGAGCTTAAAAAGATACAAGCGAGAGTCGAAGCCAAAGAACGTCAACAGCGTGCTAGGAGACAACGAGAAGCCAACTTGGGAATTGCGCAAGTATTTTTCGAGGAAGCAGAAGAGGATGCACTGGAATCTGACCCACCTCTAAGATACCCAATTGAGTTACAGAGTCCTTACGGGGAGGTGCTGTATAATGCATTATTGGATACAGGAGCTCAACACAATTTGCTATCATATGGCGTGTGGTGTCAACTAGGAAAACCACCTTTAACCAAGAGTTCTATCCAAGTTCAAGGAATCAACAAGAAGAAAACCCCTGTCTCAGGAATTCTGCACACTCCGGTTGCTTATGACAAGGGAACCATAATTCAAAGCTTTTTGGTTATGCCTGCTGGTACCATGGAAGGGACTGTAATCTTAGGGCGCAAATGGATGATGGCCACCAAGTGCAATATCGATTGGGCAACCAGACGAGTCACAACGCAAGAACCAACACTAGGTCTGACCGCTCAAAATCCCGCACCTAAGTCATCCATTCAAATATTAGATAATGAAAAATCACAAAGTCCAGTGGCAAAACCATCTTCGATTGTTGGCCACCCCTCTAACGCTTCAACGCCAAGAGTGGAAACAGGCAAAGTGGTCCCTAAAGCTTTGCTTACTATGCCAAAGAGTACATACAAATGGGTCCCAAAAGCTTCGTTAATAGCTACTTCCCCTGCTCAATCTCGTTCAGCCACCAAGAAGCCTTGTAAAAGGAAAGCAGCTACCCACCAAAGAAAGGGCAATGTAACATCACGATGGATCCCTAAAAAATTATTAGTAGCCCAAGGGTACTACGAGGGGAATGACCAGATTTGGGTCCCTAAACATAAGTTGAATCCCTCTACATCACCTGTAAAACCTAATAAACCAAGTGTTGCCTCCCCAATGACAACTCAAGACCGTGGTAAGGGAAAGGTAACAGAGTGCTCTGCACCACTTCTTCCAGAGTTAGTTTGGATTCCCAAACGATATCGATCATTACCACCTAGCTCAGGAAGGGGGGAGTCACATGAAGCTTCTAGCTCTTCATGCCAAACACACATTGATATAGAAGTTTCTACATGCTCTACACCTACTCTTGTCAACACCCAACAAAAAATCGATGGGTCTACGTCTCCCCTGGTATCGTCGGAAACCATTTCCTCCATTCGTCAATGGGAGCGTACACTACCATCTTTGCAATTGGATGTGGCCACAAGGGTCATAAAAAGCTATCTGCCCACATCACAACCTATGACCCGCTGGACAAATTGGTTCCAAGAGGCTGCAACATCATTGCAAATAATATGATCTACCCAAGGAAAGGGGGAGCATGTACTCACGCTCGACATTCTAATGCTTCCTCCTTAACCTTCTCCCCTGACCATGTAATTGCCAAATTCAAGGGAATGTATATATATAGCTTTATACACAGAAGAGAAAAGAAAAGAAAAGCAAAAAATAGTAAAAAGAGCAAGAGCACGTTAAAAACAGAAATATCCGTATATACAATCAAGAATTAGATTGACCTGTCATAAACCTACTGATGCTATATCTGTGTTTGCAGATATGGCAGATGCACGATCATCATACACTTCATCCACTCCTACCTTTGGTGAGAGGTATCATCTATACCTTTCTCAGATATTTCACATGTGCTATCCTGTAATTGAAACTGAATGGGATCATATAGATGTACTAGCCAGAGAGGAAAATATTGAGGAATTAGAATGGCTAATTCGCCTATTGACCATGACTGACCCCTACTCCGTAGAGGACATATTCCCGATAGCCCAATGCTTTCCTTTTCCACAAGATGACTATCCTCGCATGGTTACATTTTTGATGAGTTTATGTGGATGGGAAAATGAAAAGGAAATATCTGACAGTGATGAATGGACGGATGAAACTCATGGCACTACTGAGGTTGACTTTATTTGTTTGGATGATGCGGATAGAGGCTTAGCCTTAGGGCTAGAGCCATGACTCTACAACATCCTCTTACCGTATCCTCAGTAGTAGTGTGGTGACTGGTAGGTAGGTTAGTGTTTGCAAGTTTTTTCTAGTTTAGATTCCTTAAACAAGTCTTGAAATTTTCACACTGATGTGCCTCTCGAGGTATAGTGCTTGTTAGTTGATTGTACAGGTTGAAAAGTTTGAGGTGGGTTTGCTTTCAAGTCCTGAGACTGCTGCAACGTTCATCAAAATATATCTACATCAAATTGCAAGCTGTCTCGTCAAATCAAGGAGATCTCCAATTACAGGTGTAATTCTTCCATACCCACTCTCTTTCGTTTTTACTATTCAATCAATTGCATAAACTATAATGCATGACCACGTGGAAATTGTCAATGTACTACTTAGTTTTTGAAGTTGGTTGCATGCTAGTGTAAATCATTAATGAGCTTGACTTTATTGGAAATATTCCTAGGTAGCATGACGTCTTTAGTTAACCTTGGAATACGATTGTCTTAGGTCTAGGGTCAAACCATCTTAATGTTTGACACCTGGCCATGTGTGTGTTGACCTCTAGGACATAGCTATTACCCCTTTGTCGAAAGGATGCAAGACAAATTATAGTTCAGGAGCGAAGATCAAAAGAAATAGATTATAGAAAAAAAAAAGCCTACAATAAATGGCAATACAAGTCTATGATGTGCTTTAATGTTGGCCTATCGCCTTATTGATACTTGGTAGGCGAGGAGTATTCTACTCCAGACCGATGCCTTGGTTGGTAGGGGGTAGCCTTGCCTAAAGTAAGCTAATAGATTCCTAGATAATGCCTTGTGTTAAACATGGTACCAGGATCGATGTTAGTTTTGCCTTAGGAAGGTCGCCATTGTGTGTAAAAATTGTCACGTGCATTAATTTTTTTTTAAAAAAAAGAAGAAGGCAAAAAGCTCCTGTAACTCTGATGTTTCTTGTGTCCCAAGGCTTGTGGTATTAACTTGTTCTTAGAGTAGACACAGTGTGGTCATCTGTTTATTTATTAAGCTTGGTTATTTTCCTTGACTTAGGCCAGTATAAACCTTGATTAACCTTTGACACCTTGCTAACTCTTGAATTCCTTTCAATAATTTTAAACTCCTATTAATTTGCTACACTAGCTCACTCATGTGACCCTTAAACTAAGTTCTCATAGCAACATCCATTGTGGTCTCACATGCTTGAATTTATACACTTTATATCTTTTGAATTCCAGCATACCTTCACTCTACTTCCCTGTTTTGCAGACGGTCTACCACCACACCCTCTCGAGCTTACCATACCATAGCTTCCGAGGACGGAATCTACATCAGGAAGGGGGGCATGTTAACCCATGGCGGACATGGCGACGTACTATATTTTACGTCATTAATTTAAATATTCTGAGTCATGGGCCGGGCTTGTCGGCACCATATGTTAAGGATGAAGGGATTGGGTGATCGCCGATGAGAGGCGCACCTTGGATATCAGTAGGATAAGGGTTAGGGTCGGCCGACCATGTATGGGCGCCCAAGTGTGAACGGCCAAGTCAGCTATATGAGTCAAATGTAACCCTAAAATCCTCATTCTCATGTGTTGTGAATACAAGAGTGCTCTTGCCTTATCTCTTTGGTTTCCTTCTCCTGCGTGTGTGTGTGAGAGAGAGAGAGAGAGAGTGAGAGAGCAATCGAGCACTGTGTAGCGGCACGGCGGCGGAGAGATGGTAGAGCGGCGACGACGGCGGCTCCTCCTTCACGGCTGCGACGCGGGAATCCTTCAAGGCGGCAGTTAAGCGGTGAGTGACACACCTTTTGCATTCTGTTTTGAGCTTCCTTCCCTGGTTGTATGCTTGCAGCCATTCGTGGCTCGCATACGGTGTCCGGCAAGTCCCCAGCTACGACCTGTGCGGCAAAAGCGCACAACGTGAATGCTATTATTGTGGTAAGCCTGGACATGTGCAAGCAGAATGTTATAAAAAGCAAGCTGACATGCAAAATGGGAAAGTGCAGCAAAACAACTATGCATCCTTAAGCAGAAATAATGAGGATAATGAAAGGTTGTTTGTTATGCAGCATGTCGTGAATGCCATGTCTGAAAATGTTGATGCAGCACAAAAAGATAATGTATGGTATGTGGATTCAGGCGCTTCGAACCACATGACGAGTCATGGGGAGTGGTTCAAGGAGATGAAAAACCCGGAAAGACCAGGTTTTGTGGAAACAGGGGATGACACTGCTCATCCAATTGCCCACATTGGAGATGTGCCATTGTCTATGCAGGATGGCAAAGTGAAGTACCTTGCAGATGTACTTCATGTACCGAACATAACAAAGAATCTGGTTTCAGTTGGCCAGATGATTGAGCAGGGTTTGCAGGTTCGGTTTAACCCTGATGGGTGTTATGTTGAAGATTTTAAAGACAAGTGCAGGTTGGTTGCAAAAGGCAACAGAGTGGGTAGAATGTTTACATTGAATGTAGACATGCCTGAAATGAGTGCTGCGATGTTTGCAAATGGTTCAGGAGTTGTTGCAGACACAGACATATGGCATAAAAGAATTGGACATGTAAATGTGCAGAGATTGAAGTCTATGCAGACAAAAGGAATTGTGACAGGGCTGCCAAAATTTAAAGTGGAAGGTATGCAGAAAATATGTGAAGCATGCCAATTTGGGAAGCAAACAAAGCATGTGTTTCCACGTAACAGATATGTGAGCAGAAATGCACTAGATGTTGTGCATTCAGATGTATGGGGTCCTACGAAGACCATATCTATGGGAGGCTGCAGGTATTATGTGACTTTCATTGATGACCACACAAGGAAAGTGTGGGTATATTTCATGAAAGAGAAGAGTGAGGTGTTCACTCACTTTCAGAATTTCAGAGTTTTGGTTGAAAAGCAAATAGGGAAATATGTAAAGTGCCTAAGGTCAGATGGAGGGGGAGAGTACTTCTCCAATGAGTTCTCTGAATTCTTGAAGAAGAATGGTATTCGGAGACAGTTTATATGCAGATACACTCCGCAGCAAAATGGAGTTGCTGAGCGGAAAAACAGGCACATTGCTGAGATTGCGCGAGCATTGATGGAAGAGAAGAATATGCCGCATTGCTATTGGGCTGAGGCTGTTTCTACAGCAGTATACATCATGAATAGGACTCCAACTGCATGATGTAACTCCAGAGGAGAGGTTTACTGGCAGAAAACCAGATTTGTCTCATCTGAAAGTTTTTGGATGCATTGCATATGTGCATGTGCCAGATGAGCTGAGAACTAAGCTGGATCCGAAAGCTGAAAAATGTGTGTTTATTGGATATTCCCTTGAGCAAAAGGGATACAGGTGTTATAACCCTGCTACACGTGAGTTGAGGGTAAGCAGGGATGTTGTCTTTGATGAGATGAGCAGCTGGTATGCTGCTGAAAAAGAAGCTATTAGGGCTGATGTGAGTGGAAGTGTGGTTGCACAGAATGCAGGTCAGAGCAATCACAGTCTTTGAGTGGACCAGGAGAGTCCTCATCTAGTGGGTCTGTTGATAGACCATGGAGTGGCAGGCTGCGTCATAATACCAGTCCTGCAAATGTGATTACTACATCACGTAAAGGAAAAGAGAAAGTGGTTGAGCCCCTTGGTATGCCTGACATTTCTGCAGGGCATTCTCATGTTGATGGAGAGTCTAGTGGCTCAGATATGAGCCTTGATGAGGAGCTTGGGATCCCAGCTATGAGAACACCTGGTGTAAAGAAGGCTATGGAAGCCATGAATGAAAAGCTGCGAAGATCTGGGAGAGTGAAGAACCCTGTGCAGAGGTTTACTTATGATGGTTATGTGGCACATCACTATGCATATATGGCAAAGGTTGTGCAGGTTGTTGAGCCCACATGCATTCATGAGGCTGTTGGAAATGTGTGTTGGGAGAAAGCTATGGATGAGGAGATGGATGCACTATATGGAAATGAAACTTGGGATTTAGTGCAATTGCCAGAAGGCAAGAAAGCCATTGGATGCAAGTGGGTGTACAAAGTTAAACATAACAGTGATGGAAGCATAAACAGGTACAAGGCTAGATTGGTAGCCAAAGGATATGCGCAGACATATGGGATTGATTATGAGGAAACTTTCAGCCCAGTTGCCAAGATGGCAACGGTGAGAGTTGTGATAGCAGTGGCTGCATCAAAGCAATGGTCTTTACATCAGATGGATGTAAAGAATGCATTCTTGCATGGGGATTTGCAAGAAGAGGTGTATATGTTGCAGCCACCTGGTTATGAGGATGAGGGTCACCCCGAGCATGTTTGCAGGTTGAAGAAAGCCTTGTATGGCTTAAAGCAAGCACCAAGAGCATGGTTTGACAAGATTTCTGAATATCTTGTCACTATTGGCTTTCATGTAGCCAATGCAGATTTCTCATTGTATGTGAGACATGGTGATAGAGGAGTTGTGCTTGTTGTCATCTATGTAGATGACTTGATCATTACGGGGGACCATGATGCAGAGATCTTTGATGTAAAGATCTTACTTAGACAGAAGTTTGAGATGAAGGATCTGGGGGAGCTCAGATATTTCTTGGGCATTGAGGTGATTAGGTCACCACATGGTATTGGATTACTGCAGAGACAGTATGGCTTGGACATGTTGTCCAAATATGGTATGACAGGCTGTAAGCCTATATTGTGCCATTGGATCAGAATGGCAAGTTGAGTGCAGATTCAGGAGAGATCTTGGAGGATCCTACTATGTACAGACGCATAGTAGGAAGTTTGATCTACGTGATGATCACCAGACCAGATTTGAGCTATGCTGTTGGGTTGGTGAGTCAGTTTATGCAGGTTCCACGGAAACCGCATTTGGATGCAGTGAGACGCATACTGAGGTATGTGAAGTCTACTTTGCATTGTGGACTATTCTATGAGACTGGGGCAGAGATATGTGTACATGGGTACACAGATGCTGATTGGGCTGGTAGTATCTCAGACAGAAGATCTACCAGTGGCTTCTTGTTTTCTTTGGGGAGTGCTGCTGTGACTTGGAGCAGCAAGAAGCAGCCTACGGTTGCTCTATCGAGTACGGAGGCCGAGTATAGAGGAGCTGCTATGGCAGCATGTGAGGTAGCTTGGTTGAGAAAGCTACTTGCAGATTTGGGTCTATCAGTGGATAGACAGGTTGTCATTTTCTGTGACAACATTAGCAGTATACAGTTGGCCAGGAACCCAGTCTTTCATGCTCGTACGAAGCACATAGAGGTCCACTACCACTTTGTCAGAGAGAAGGTCTTGGCAGGAGACCTTGACCTTGTTTATGTCAGCACAGAGGATCAGGTAGCTGACATCTTCACCAAAGCATTGGGTACAGAGAAGCTCCGCAGATTCAGGGCTTCGCTTGGTGTACATGAGATGGAGTTGAGCTCGAGGGGGAGTGTTGAGATATCGAGCTCGTCTAGTGAGGCAGTGGACACCCGCCTGGGGGATAGGCCCCACACTTACACCACTGGCATGGTTGGTGAGATCATGGGAGATATGCAGCCAGTGGGATGACAGGCTATGTGACAGCCATTCTAGAGACTGGCATAGTTATAGCGCCAGCTCATTTAGTCGGGTTCACACTATAGAGAACCCATGTATGTATTGGTTGAGTACCTTTCATATTATGAGTACTCTTATTCTTGTATATGGTGTGTTGAGTGTTGAGTAGAGAAGAAGAAGATTTTCAGCCTCTCACCTTGTGTGTTCTCTATTAGGGTTTTGTGAGTGTGTGTGTGTGCTTGCAAGAGCTCAAGCTCTCTTCCCCCCTGCATCTTTACATACATTAGTTGAGCACCGTACACACACTACCACTCCTTATTAAAAGCTCCAATCGGTTGCAAAACTGTTGGATAGGAGAGTAGGCTTTGGGACTAATTTTGGTACTTATTTAAGACTAATCTGTTGTTAAATTCTCTTTATTTGTCTTGCAATTTGAGTGCGATTGGCTGGCTACACCTCCCTCGAGGTCAGGACAAGGATTCAACACACGGGAGGGATTGGAGGTAGGCGCTAAACCTGCAAATTTCAATTTGTGTGCGAAAAAGAGAGGCTTGTTTTTGCATTTCTGTCATTCTGTTTGAGGAAAATTTTTACAGTTTCAATTTTTTGCATGTTCGTTTTATTTTCTGTTCTTAGCTTAGTTCAGTTTTCTACATCATTAATTTTGTGCATTTTAGTTCTCTGTAAACCTGCATTTTAGTTCTCTGTTAAACCTGCACCTGTAGAGAAACTAAAATCTGCACACACACATGAAGATTGAACATTTCGAATTTGCTGCACATGCATTTAGTTCACTGCACACGCATTGAATTCACTGCAAATCTCATAGCTGTACACACATTTAGTTCACTGCACACGCACTTCAAAAAAAGGAAAAAAAATAATAATAAAAGAAGGCGGTTGTGTGTGAACAGCACACCGCGTGGAGAGACCCACACACCACACCATAAAGACCGCCACCGCACCGGATAAGGGGGTGCAAAAAAAAAAGAGTCTGGAAAATTTTTCATTTTCTACCGCAAAAATTTGGGAGGTTATCTAACTTTTCGAGAGGAGTTAGACGACACCCATCGTCAAAATTTCGGTCACGGACCCATTTTCCCATAGTGACTCAGTATTATGGGAAACTGGTAAATTTTAGGCGATTTTCGATCCGAAAAAATATGCCATTTTTTGGCCTAATGTGTTCAAGGGGGTTCAAAATGTGTTCTGGCAAAGTTTGAGCCAACTTGAAAATTTCTGGATTTTTTGGAAAAAAAAATATTTATAATAATAATAATAAAACCCTTAAAATTTGACCGGCTCATTGAGTCGGACATGCCTGGACCATCCAATGCCGAGTCCTCAAAGCCATCCATAGATGATTTACTTTTTGTGGATCTAAATTTGGAAAGGGACAGGAAAGGCAAGAGCAAAATGGATCAGGGGGCTGAGAACCAATGGGAGTTTGTATGACAAATTCCAGTGACAAAGGTCTTTCAGGATGACCCACTTCAAGAGGTCTATAAGGACACTTTAGAAGGATATTATGCCACAACTAGAATGCGAGAGCTAGATCTTCCTCTAGCACTTGTGGTGGTAGTTGAGAAACTTGCAGGACACATGAACCGAATCGTTGATAAATGGGCCAATGAATACCGAACCTTAGATTGGAAGGAGATTCGAGAGCTCACGTGGAAAGGACAACCATTATTCATGGAAGTGTTCTCAACAAATACAGCTAAACCAGGAGAGACAGCCTTTCTTGGAGAAATTGTTGCCCCTCCCCTATGAGAGTTCACTAGAGAGGGACCCTCAACATCAAAGTGGACCACTGCAAGTAGCCCAACTCTAGCACCAAGATATTATCCTACACCAAAAGTGCGACCACAGATCATACCACAACAACGTTTCTCTCACTATGACAATCGGAGTGTAGGGGAGCCAACTCGGCCTCCCATAAATGCACCTCCTGAAACGCGGGTAACAAGATCTTTGGAGGGGGTTGGACCATCTTACCAAAGAGAGGAACAGTTCCCACTGAGAGTGAGAGGCCGTAGGCCCTATGATGAGTATTCAAGACAAGTAAGGCCATCAACTCTTTAGAAACTGGTAAAGAAGTACGAAGGGTCGGGAGATCCATATGACCATGTAGCAGCATTTAGGCAAGCAGTTCGAGCTGAGCAAGTGATTGACAAGCATACGTAAATTGAAGGATTTGGGCTCACTCTTGAAGGAAAGGCCCTTGCTTGGTTTCAGGCACTCGAGGCTTCAGACAAATCTTCTTTACGAGTTTTGGAAGAGAGATTCATTGCTGCTTTTTCCTTGATGGGGATTCAGCATGACATAGTAGCAAACATCTACTCTTTCAAGCAAGGCGAGACTGAGAGTGTTAGAGACTGTGTAAATAGGATGAAGCAGTACATTAATCGTTGCCCAGAAGATGAGAAGCCCACCCAGAGTCGATTAATTTCTCTCTTCTTAAAAGGAATCAAAAATTCAACACTGCATACACATCTCTATGCAAAGAAGCATACGAATTTCAATGAGTGTTGCCATGATGCTATGGATTTCACAGATAACTTCAAATTCCAAAATGGTTCTGGCCCTGAGGTGCAACCTAGGGATCAGTGGGGTGATGACCAAAGTTCAGGGTCTAGCGCACTAGTAAATCCAGACCACATAGCTAACCTAGTACTAAGGAGATTGGAACAAACCTATCACCACCCATGCAGCCACAACAATAGCAGCAGTAGCGAATGAGGAGTGCACTACCTACAGGTCCTTATCTTTGTGGAGCATGTGGCGGTAACCATAAAACCGAAGAATGTAATACCTTTTCTCCTCTAGTCACAAACCAATCCACAAAGAAGTGGTGCCAGGCATGTGCTTGGAATTTTACCCACACCACACAGGAATGTACTCGCATTGCAAGAATGAGACAAGAGCGTGAGCGGCAAAGGGGTGCAATGGCTCCACAAATGCATCAACAGTATACTAATTTGAACGTAAGCCACCGATGGCACAAGAGCAAGCACGACCTGTACTTGGAGCTCAACCTCCTGCTCCTGGGACTGCTCCTGTGAGGTTTGTTGACTACGACAATTCAAATATGTGTAGAGACTTGGTAAACCCAGGCTATGTGGAGGAGGAATATGCATCATATTCATCCAAGGAAAATCTCTTTGAAAGTCTTGCATATCCAAGCCAAGCATTGGAGGCTCAACCCAGGGGAACAAAATTCTTTGATGTTGCTAGGCGGCTACCAACCTAGGACTCCAGGCCCCTCAGGTCAATGGCAGCAAAAGAAAGTAGAAGCCAAACTAATGGGTCCCTGTTATGAGTGCGGAGAACCCCATTGGGCTCGTGATTGTCCACATCGCCCAAGGCAAGCAGCTCGATCCAATACAACAGTACCACAGTTTCCAACAATTGAAAGATATTGTCTAGGGTGTTGTGTAGAACACTTTCCAAAGGATTGTTTGCTGAAACCACATGAGGAAGGCACCTCTCAACCAAAGGTCTCACTCAACTTTGTAGAGGCAGTTCCATCACCACCTTCATCAGAGAATGAGGATGTCGTGCCACTTAGAGTCATGACTAGATCACAGACACAAAATGCCAAAATGCAGACTGATGGGACACCTCGAACTAGGGATGCAAAGGCAAATCTAGTGGACAAGACCCTACATTCCAATAGAAAAAGGACCACTAGGAGGAAAAAGAACCGCAACAAGCAAACTAAGAGTGCATCCACTAGTTCTCAAGAAGTCTCTAAACAAAACATGAAGGATCAAGCGTTTACATCCCAAGAAGTGTATGAGGAGCATGAACCTCAACCTGGGCCTAGTGCTAAACAAGATGAGGCTAGTACAACCGAGGATAGTTCTGGGGGTTCTGTTTTTGTGGATAAGGTGAACGAGACACTAGATGCCATTGTGCGCTTTTGCCGCACAGGTCGTAGCTGGGGACTTGCCAGACACCGTATGCGAGCCACGAATGGCTGCAAGCATACAACAAGGAAAGCAAGCTTAAACAGAATGCCAAAGGGTGTGTCACTCATCGCTCAACCGTCGCCTTGAAGGATTCCCGCATCGCAGCCGTGAAGGAGGAGCCGCCGTCGCCGCTCTACCGCCTCCCGCCGCCGCCGTGCCGCTACACAGTGCGCTCGATCGCTCTCTCACTCTCTCTCTCTCTCTCACACACACACATAGGAGAAGGAAACCAAGGAGATAAGGCAAGAGCACTCTTGTATTCACAACACATGAGAATGAGGATTTTAGGGTTACATTTGACTCTTATAGGTGACTTGGCCGTTCACACTTGGACGCCCATACATGGCCGGCTGACCCTAACCCTTATCCTACTGATATTCAAGGTGCGCCTCTCATCGGCGATCACCCAATCCCTTCATCCTTAACATATGGTGCCGACAAGCCCGGCCCATGACTCAGAATATTTAAATTAATGACGTAAAACATAGTACGTCTCAATGTCTAACATGCCCCCCTTCTTGATGTAGATTCCGTCCTCGGAAGCTATGGTATGGTAAGCTCGAGAGGGTTGTTGTGGTAGACCGTCTGCAAAACAGGAAAGTAGAGTGAAGGTATGCTGGAATTTAAAAGATATAAAGTGTATAAATTCAAGCATGTTAGACTACAATGGATGTTGCTATGAGAACTTAGTTTAAGGGTCACATGAATGAGCTAGTGTAGTAAATTAACATGAGTTTAAATTATTGAAAGTAAATCAAGAGTAAGCAAGGTGTCAAAGGTTAATCAAGGTTTATAACTGGCCTAAGTCAAGGAAAATAACCAAACTTAATAAATAAACACATGACCACACTGTGTCTACTCTAAGAACAAGTTAATACCACAAGCCTAGGGAAACAAGAAACATCAGAGTTACAGGAGCTTTTTGCCTCTTATTTTTTCTTTTTCTTTTTTTTTTTTGCACGTGACAATTTTTACACACAATGGCGACCTTCCTAAGGCAAAACTTTCATCGATCCTGGTACCATGTTTAACACAAGGCATTATCCAGGAATCTATTAGCTCACTTTAGGCAAGGCTACCCCCTACCAACCAAGGCATCGGTTTGGAGTAGAATACTCCTTGCCTACCAAGTATCAATAAGGCGATAGGCCAACATTAAAGCACATCATAGACTTGTATGGCCATTTATTGTAGGCTTTTTTTTTTAATAATCTATTTCTTTTGATCTTCGCTCCTGAACTATAATTTGTCTTGCATCCTTTCGACAAAGGGGTAATAGCTATGTCCTAGAGGTCAACACACACATAGCCAGGTGTCAAACATTAAGATGGTTTGACCCTAGACCTAAGACAATCGTATTCCAAGGTTAACTAAAGATGTCATGCTGCCTAGGAATATTTCCAATAAAGTTAAGCTCATTAATGATTTACACTAGCATGCAAGCAACTTCAAAAACTAAGTAGTACATTGAAAATTTCCATGTGGTCATGCATTATAGTTTATGCAATTGATTGAACAGTAAAAACGAAAGAGAGTGGGTATGGAAGAATTACACCTGTAATTGGAGATCTCCTTGATTTGACGAGACAGCTTGCAATTTGATGTAGATATATTTTGATGAACGTTGCGGCAGTCTCAGGACTTGAAAGTGAACCCACCTCAAGCTTTTCAACCTGTACAATCAACTAACAAGCACTATACCTCGAGAGGCACATCAGTGTGAAAATTTCAAGACTTGTTTAAGGAATCTAAACTAGAAAAAACTTGAAAACGCTAACCTAGCTACCAGTCACCACACTACTACTGAGGATACGGTAAGAGGATGTTGTAGAGTCCTGGCTCTAGCCCTAAGGCTAAGCCTCTATCCGCATCATCCAAACAAATAAAGTCAACCTCAGTAGTGCCATGAGTTTCATCCGTCCATTCATCATTGTCAGATATTTCCTTTTCATTTTCCCATCCACATAAACTCATCAAAAATGTAACCATGCGAGGATAGTCATCTTGTGGAAAAGGAAAGCATTGGGCTATCGGGGATATGTCCTCTACGGAGGAGGAGTCAGTCATGGTCAATAGGCGAATTATCCATTCTAATTCCTCAACATTTTCCTCTCTGGCTAGTACATCTATATGATCCCATTCAGTTTCAATTACAGGATAGCACATGTGGAATATCTGAGAAAGGTACAGATGATACCTCTCACCAAAGGTAGAAGTGGATGAAGTGTATGATGATCAGGCATCTGCCATATCTACAAACACAGATATAGCATCAGTAGGTTTATGACAGGACAATCTAGTTCTTGATTGTATACGGATATTTCTCTTGTTTTTGTGCTCTTGCTCTTATTACTATTTTTTGTTTTTCTTTTCTTTGTTTTTTTTTTAATGTATGAAGCTATATATATACATCCCCTTGAATTTGGCAATTACATGGTCAGGGAAAAAGGTTAAGGAGGAAGCATTAGAATGTCGAGCGTGAGTACATGCTCCCCCTTTCCTTGGGTAGATCATATTATTTGCAATGATGTTGCAGCCTCTTGGAACCAATTTGTCCAACGGGTCATAGGTTGTGATGTGGGCAGATAGCTTTTTATGACCCTTGTGGCCACATCCAATTGCAGAGATGGTAGTGTACGCTCCCATTGACGAATGGAGGAAATGGTTTCCAACGATACTATTACAAGGGGAGACGTAGACTCATCGGTTTTTTGTTGGGTGTTGCCAAGAGTAGGTGTAGAGCATGTAGAAACTTCTATATGAGTGTGTGCCTGGCATGAGGAGCTAGAAGGTTCATGTGGCTCCCCCCTTCTTGAGCTAGGTGGTAATGATCGATATCATTTGGGAATCCAAACTAACTCTGGAAGAAGTGGTGCGGAGCACTCTGTTACCTTTCCCTTACCATGATCTTGAATTATCGTTGGGGTGGCAACAATTGGTTTGCAAGGTTTTACAGGTGATGTAGAGGGATTCAGCTTATGTTTAGGGACCCAAATCTGGTCATTTCCCTCGTAGTACCCTTGGGCTACTAATAATTTTTTAGGGATCCATCGCGATGTTACATTGCCCTTTCTCAGGTGGGTAGCTGCTTTCCTTTTACGAGGCTTCTTGGTGGCTGAACGAGATTGAGCAGGGGAAGTAGCTGTTAACAAAGCTTTGGGGACCCATTTGTATGTACTCTTTGGCATAGTAAGCGAAGCTATGGACCACCTTGCCTGTTTCCACTCTTGGCATTGAAGCGTTAGAGGGGTGGCCAACAATCGAAGATGGTTTTGCCACTGGACTTTGTGATTTTTCATTATCTAATATTTGAGTGGATGACTTAGGTGCGGGATTTTGAGCAGTCAGACCTAGTGTTGGTTCTTGCGTTGTGACTTGTCTGGTTGCCCAATCGATATTGCACTTGGTGGCCATCATCCATTTGCGCCCTAAGATTACAGTCCCTTCCATGGTGCTAGCAGGCATAACCAAAAAGCTTTGAATTATGGTTCCCTTGTCATAGGCAACCGGAGTGTGCAGAATTCCTGAGACAGGGGTTTTATTCTTGTTGATTCCTTGAACTTGGATAGAACTCTTGGATAAAGGTGGTTTTCCCAGTTGACACCACACGCCATATGATAGCAAATTGTGTTGAGCTCCTGTATCCAATAATGCATTATACAGCACCTCCCCGTAAGGACTCTGTAACTCAATTGGGTATCTTAGAGGTGGGTCAGATTCCAGTGCATCCTCTTCTGCTTCCTCGAAAAATACTTGCGCAATTCCCAAGTTGGCTTCTCGTTGTCTCCTAGCACGCTGTTGACGTTCTTTGGCTTCGACTCTCGCTTGTATCTTTTTAAGCTCAGCTTGTTCTTTCGCTGCCTTCTTTTGATGGATTGCATGTAACTCCTCCTGGCTCAGGGGGTCATAGTATCGTTTGAATTTACTCCCATTAAGGAATCCAATGGTTTCAACTCCGTCGAGAGTCTCCACTCTGATGGTACCTTGCGGGGTAATTTCACATACTCTATATGGTCCCTTACCAGCATATTTGAGCTTCTTCTTTTCGTTTCGCACTCCATACATCAGGACTTTATCCCCAACCTTGATGTCCTTGTCCTTTAGATGGCGATCAAACCATTTTTTCCTTCTATCCTTCTCCACAAGGGCATTGTATACAGCCAATTGTCTTTCTTCGTTTAGCCTCTCAAGGATATATAGACGCTCTACTAAGGGATTACCATCCCAACCCTCTTGAGTAGCAACACGAAGACTAGGAATGACAAATTCCCACAGCATGACTGCTTCTTGGCCATATACCATTTTGAATGGTGTGCAATTAATAGCCACTTTGTACGCAGTACGATAGGCCCATAAAGATGCCGTAAGCTTTATATCCCAATCCGTGCGATGAGCTTCACATTAGGACCTCAATGGAAGGCTTCTTGGGCCCTTTTATTTGGCAGTTTAAGGAGCCAAACCTTTTCTCTTAAGAAGAAACGTTTTCTAATTAGAAGCTTCAAAACGGCTACTTTATTCGAATTTGAATTTTGGAGGGAAAATGGAATTTAAAATCTAGCAGACAAAACCATATCATGTAACATATCTATGGAAAGCTCTTGATGCGTAGATCACGGATCTATAATCTCCGCTCAAATCGGAGCTTGTATGTAGAAGTTATGGAGGTCCGAAAATTGTAAAATTGCCTCCCCCCTTTTTGGGGGAAAAAGTGCACCCTTTGACCACTCTTACACCTCTCTTACAAACCCAACATTTCAGTCCACATGGCAACCCTCCATTTGGCTATTCCTTAATCACCTTGATTAGGCTTGGGCAAATTAAAGGGCCCAAGAAGACCCCATTCACTTCCTAATGAACTGTCTTTGTCAAAATAGATATTAAAGTCTTGTTGATACTCTCGGCTTGGCCATTCGCTTGCGGATAGTAAGGAGTAGATTTATGATGGGATATCATGAAATTTGTTGTGAGCTCCTTAATCACTTCATTTATAAAATGCGTACCATTGTCGCTCACAAGTTCAAAAGGACAACCGAATCGTGTGATTATATTTTCAAAGAGGAACTTGGCTGTTGTCCTCGCATCTGCCTTACGTGTCGCTTTCGCTTCAGCCCATTTGGTCATATAGTCAGTGGCCACAATAATATAGCAAGATTGTGTGTTTCGGGCCGCTGGACTAATTGGACCTACAAAGTCTAAACCCCACTTTTCAAATGGTTGGTTTACTTTGATCCGATGTAGGGGCATCTGATCTTTTCTCTGGGGTTTCTTATATCGTTGGCATTCATCGCAACCCTTCACAAAGAGTGATGCGTCTTGGAACATAGTGGGCCACCAATACCCTGATTGTAAGATCTTTCGCGCAGTTAAGTCTCCTGAGAAGTGACCACCGGCTACGCCCATATGTGCCTCTTGTAAAATGTATAGATACTCATCCTCTCGGGCACAACGCCTAAGAACGTCATCCTTTCCTCTTTTATAAAGAGTCCCTGCTATCAGGCAATAGGGTTCGCATTCTTTGATCAGTTTTCGAGCTAGATCTTTACGAAGCTCCTTGGGTGGAAAGCCATTAACCAAAAAGTTAACAATCTTCTCACTCCATTCAGGCATTGTCTCCACCATGAACAGGGAAGTGTCCGGTAAGTCATCATCAACCCCCGTAGGAGCCTCACCATTAGGTATGCGAGACAAATGATCAGCCATAACATGTTTTTTGCCAGGTCTCACAACAACACTGAAATCAAACTCAAGAAGAATCAATAGCCATCGTGTGATTCTTCCTGTGGAGCATGGTTTGTTTACCAGATACAACAATGCTTGATGATCCACATAGAAAACAAACTTGGTGGCAAGGAGGTAATAACGAAATTTCCTTACTGCATATATCATTGCCAACCCTTCTCGCTCCGTAGTGGTGTAGTTCATCTCTGCATCATTTAACTGGCGACTGGCAAAGCTAATGGGGTAGTCTAGCTTGTGTTCTCCAGGTTGAGTCAACACACACCCAATAGCAAAGTTTGATGCATCAATATGCACATGGAAGAGTAAATCCCAGTTAGGTATTCTCAAGATTGGAGCACTTGCCAAGGCCTTCTTTAATAGCTCATAGGCACGGTCACATTCTTCGGTCCAAATAAACTCGATGAGAAGCTTATACAATGGTCGAGCTATCTCGGCGAAGAAGAGAATAAACCTTTGATAATAACCAACGTGGCCCATAAAGCGTTGGACTCCCTTGTAGTTGGTGGGTGGGGGTAATTCCAGAATGACCTTGATTTTACTCTCGTCAGTGGAAATCCCATTTTTGGACACTATATGCCCTAAGATAACTCCGTGTTTAACCCAGAATTGGCATTTGAAAGGATTCAAGGAGATGCGATATAATCTACACCTTTCAAATATTTTTCGTAAACACATCAAGTGCTCGTCCCAAGAGGAATGAACACAAAGATCATCTAAGAAAGCTTCACAGAAGTCCCTTAGATATTCCTTAAAGGCCGTGTTTATCAATCGTTAGAATGTTGCAGGTGCATTGGTCAAGCCAAAAGCCATGACGCGAAAGGCAAACACTCCAAACTCCGTGATAAATGCTGTTTTAGCTTGGTCCTCGACTGCAATTGTGATCTGATTGTAACCCGAGTACCCATCTAAAAAGCTATATGCCTCCTTGCCTGCCACTCTTTCAAGCACATGTTCAGAATATGGCAAGGGGTAATGATCCCTTCTGGTGGCTGCATTAACCTTTTTGAGATCAACGCACACTCTGAGTTTCCCATTCTTCTTTGGCACGATGACTATCGGAGAAACCCATTCTGAGTGCTCAATTGGGTATATGAATCCACATTTTACCAGCTTTTCAATTTCCTCTTGTACAATCTTTGCGTACTTAGGATTCATTGGGTAGGGACATTGCTGGACTGGTTTAGCAGTGCTAATCATTGGAATCATGTTTTGCACCACCGAGGGTGGAACACCCTTCATATCATGATATGTCCAAGCAAATATGTCCTTGAATTCTTTAAGAAGCTTCGTAAGTGCATCTTCTTCCGCCTTGGTGAGGTCTTGAGCAATAAAAACTGGTTTAGATTCCTCACCCGGATCTGCTAAGTCTATCTCCTTAACTACCGCAGGGCCATCGTAGACACCGCTACTCCCATTGGTAGGCATTCGTTGGGCTTTTGTGTAGACTACTTTACGTTCCCCTGTGGTGAATGATTTGAAATGCTCGGGTGCGGGGTGTAAGTCTACTGGTTCTTGTTGTGCTCGGTTTTTCTTTCAATTCCGCTTCCTTTTGTTGTTGAGCCAACTCTTGGTTTTGCCGCCTTCTTGCAGTACGACTTAGTTTCGGCTTCTCTTCGATTTCTAATTGGGCGACGTCATGAGAATGCGGAATACACCACATGACACTTTGGAGGTATTGTCCCCAATTATCCGCTATCTTCCATCAATGGCTCCTACATAACTAAGCCATTCTGGAGTGGATCTTTCCTTGTTTATTGCAGTGCGTACATTAGCTCGATAGCGTTGGCGCTTATGTTTCGTTTTCTTCTTACCAAGTTTTTGATTTTTGTTTCTATCAGATTCGGACTCACTTGGTCAATCTTCACTTTCGGATGAACTGCAGGAGGTCACTGTCCTAGGCCTTGAGCACCTTGCTTCCACCTTTGGGTGAATATTTGATTCATTTTTCCCATCAGGCTCAGGGTCAATTTCTTCTTGAGATTCATACTCAGAATTGCATTGGTCAGAGTCTTCGCTACTTTCAGTGTCGGTGGAGTTTGCCACTTTCTCGCCATCTTCAGGGGTCAAGTGCATAACACCTATCATGTTTATTGGCACTAACGGTGGCATATCTTGCCCCTCAGGTGTTACCCAGCTTGTGCCTCTATTCCCCCATGTGTCTATGGTTGCCGCTAGGTGTACCCAATCCACGTTATCCGACTCAGTCATACCCTGTAGGACATCCATATAAGGAGAATCTTTCCCATCATCAGTCTCTTTTTTGCATGTATTAGCAATACCTTAATGGGGCAGAGTGAATAGTGGTATCCGATCGATTATCAATGATAACCTTGCTTCCTAAAGGATGTGCACGACCATTCTCAAGATCAACTCGAATGACAGAGTCCTGGAATTGTAGGTAGACATGGTTTTTCGACCACTCATGTACCATTTGTGCTTCCCTCATGAAAGGGCGTCCTAAGATCATTTGATATGACATAGGATGCTTGGAGAAATCCATAACAATGAAGGTATGTTTTACCTTGTATCCCAGGACCTTGATCTTAAGGTCCCTTAACATTCCAATAGGCTTAGCAATAGTTCCGTTTGCCATCTTAACCACTATGTTTGTGACTTCGAGGTGAGGTCTTCCCATAGATTCCCAACAGGTTTTAGTCACAATGCTCACGCCAGCACCACCATCAAGGATTCCCTTTACAGTTAATCCCTTGGTAGTAATGGGGAGGGTGGCATTAGATTCGTCACCTTCAAAGTACTGTCCCAACTTGTTCACAGGTATTTCCATGACCGAATCTTCATCAAAGTTGGGTTGTAGATCCCAATCCTCCCCTTCATCTTGAAGCGTGTCGGGTCTATCCATATTTGCAAATTGTGGTAGCCCCACCTTTAGTTCTCCATTGAGAAATGCCCGAAGAGCTAAGAATAGCTCAGGATCTCCGTATAATTTGGATATGATCGTGGTTCTGATCTCAGAGGACATGAAATCCATTAGCTTAGACACATTCAACGGTACTTTTCGAGACATCGCCCCTTGACTAGGGACTGGTGAAGATGGAATCACTTCCTCTTCAACGGGGTCAGGCATTCCCTCACTAAACATTCTTTCCAGCAAGAAGGGTGTTTGCCCACTTTCGGATGTCCTATCCTCACTTTCTTCCCGAATGATACTAGGTATAGCTAACGGTTTATGGTTCCGGTGAGGCTGAACTTGCGTAGGAAACACTGTGTCTGGAATTTTGATTTTTCTCGGGTTTGGCTCCAGTTCTCTTTGTGTTTCTTCCACCAAACCCCTTAAGTGTTGCACTTGTTCCATCTCCTCAACTGGGTTTGGGTAAGTTCCAATCTTTTTCTTGAGGGTTTTTGGCCCATGTGGCTTGTCTTGGGGAGTCTCAGTCAGTTTGGGTGGTCGAGAGGGCATTAACTGACTTGGTTGTGGGACCGAGGAAGTTTCCTTCTATTTCCCCTTATTTATGTACTTGCTTGATTCTCCTTCATTGAGCTCCCGAGTGGGTTCCTCCCTTAAGGTAGTGGCTTTGGTCCCCATGGTTTCTATTGAATCGGAATCATCTTCAGGATCATTCATATACACGGGGTCGTCTCCTGTCCCTATGTTAGTCTTTGAACTAGGCTTGGAGCTTGTGGCATTAAGCGATCTCTTCCGCCGTGTTTTCTTTTTCTTTGCCTGAGCGATTGATGCAGTATCCCTCTCTTCAAGAATGTAGTTTTGATTTTGAAGCATTGACCGTGTAACTACATTCGCGGGTACAACGGGTGTGGTTCTTCGTGCTTGGTTGGTGACCTCAACCAAATTCAATGGCGTAATCTTGGGTGCATTAGGATTATGTGGACATTGAGCAATCAAATGATCTATGCCACAACGATTACATGTAAGTACCGGCATTCCCGATGTGCTCCCTTGATTTGGTTGCATATGAGTAGCGATCTTCTGTAGCCTATTAGGGCACTCTGCTACACGATGTGGTCCACCACACTCGTAGCATTGAAGAGGTGGTCTCCTCGCCAAGGTATTAAGGTTTTGCCCTCTTGTGGCGAGAGCAGCCGCTTGATATACAGGCTTAACTTGCCCGAAATGATCCTCCATGTAGTACTAGGGAGTCATTTCAAACGTATCAATCCCGTATGGAGCAGTAGGGTCTATCTCCTCTTCATAATCCCCACATGCACTATGTGAATCACAACCCATCTGGTTTATTGGGGTAATCCTTGGATGTGGAGGTTGTGGTCCTAGCACTGGCGGTGGTAACGGCATAGACTGGACTACATTCGGATTCCTTGAGGTTGACCAGGCTAGTGGTGCCTGATTTGCCAACATTCGCTTAAGTACTAGGCAATCTTTAGATTGATGGCCGTACTTACCACATGCATTGCAATTCCCATTGAATTTGACTCTGAATGTGAGACATTCACTCGTGCTATGTGGTCCTAAGCAAACCGAACACCATTGTTGCTCTCTCCTTGGGTACATATGGCTATTCTGAGGAGCTCGATTACTCCTAAAGTATTCTTGGAGAGCCTTAGTAAGGTTGGTCATCACAGACATTTCAGATATCTTGGGCTCCTTGGCAATAGGTTTCACCGTCATTGGCTCGTGCCCAGATACTTGCGAACTAACGGATTTTGTTTCGGAAGACACCTTTTTACCTGCAATCATCAAGTTGTCTTCTAACTGGATTGCATTGGCAGTGACTGCTTCCCACGTTGTAAGACCTCTAATGACTAGGCCATTGTAAATGTCCTCGTGGCGCAATCCTCGGATGAATCTATCGAGGAGTTGGTTGTTATTGAAGCGTTTATCGGGAGTGCAGCGAGAATTTAGATGCTTCAATCGACTTATAAAGTCTCTCACTAACTCCCCTTCCTCACGTTCAGCTTTTTGGAGTTGAGATGCTACCCCCCAAAGCACACCCTCGCGTATGTATTCTTTCAAGAACAATCTCTTGAGAGTGGGGTAGTGAGTGCGCTCTTCAACCCTTAAGATTCGATACCAATCTCCGGCCTTCCCACTTAAGGTTAAGCCTAAGGCTTTACACTTATGCAGCTCATTGTGCTCTTCCAAGGAATCACACACGTGTTCAAAACTTCAATGTGTTTCCTAACATCCTCGTTACCACTGAAGTTTTGAGTGAGCTTAGCCACTTGTACTGCCTTGCTTCTAGGTTCTCTCTCAGGCATGCCCCGCATGTTTTCCGCAATGGATCATCCGATCGTCTGAGCAAACGCTGCGAGATCACCTAAGTGAGCAGACATAGTTGGTGGAGGCACTTCTGGGATAGCCTGGCTGATAGGAGTTGGCGTTGGTCTGAGTATGTTGGCAAACGACGTAGGATATGATATGTGACTAGGCCTAGCTCCCCTTGGATAATGGTTATGATAAGGTGGTCGTGGAGCATACGCCATTGGCATACTAAGAGGCGTAGGAGCTACATGAGCATGAGTAGCGATAGGTACATATGGTTGATAGGCACCGGCACGCACTGTTGTATGTACTGTTCCACTAGGTAGCGGTGTCATACTAACTACAGCGGTAACAGGTGCACTTTCAGCTATGCTCATCATTGGGGTAGGCATTGCGGATTCCCTAATGGAAAGTTGAGCCAAGGTTGGAAAGCTAAAGTTACTACTCGTGGGCTCAACCTGCATTGAGACTCCAGGCGAAACAACATACGAAGGGTCTATGGGACTCACCGAGGGAGTCTCCAATTGTGATAGGGTTGGTTGTTTGGCCTTGCGGCTTGCCCATATCCAAAAACCTCATAGGGCCAGTGGAAACTAGGTCCACTCCCCTATTTTGCCTCTCAATTTGGATAATTCTATGAATAACCTCACATATCATTTACTGTTGCTCTTCTAGATTAGTGGTGCTAGATGTAGATCGTAGGACTTCTAACCAACCTACATGGTATGTGTAACCCGTGTATAGGTCCGTTAGAGTCTCTGTGTGTAGATCATATTCCCAATTTTCATTGAGAAATATCCCATCTAGATTTGGTGTGCCAAACGGTTCTCTTGAAGTGGACGCAATGTCACTTCTTATGGATTGGCTTCTAGGGACCTCTACTTTAGGAAGAGCATCGGAATGTGGTAGCTCAGTAGGGCCCTCATTAAACGAAGTGGGTAGAATATCCACATAGACACTCTTTGGGAGGGTAGGGTCTACATGAGATGTGAATGGCGAATCCACTACCCCACCTTCTTCATTTACTTCGCTTGTCGCATGTTCAGAGCGTGTAGCTCTACTAAAGGTCTCTATTAGACAACTAAACATGCTAGATCCGCGTTGTGGGGCCCACACTGGCATGTTTTGGCTTGTCTCCTCAGGGTTCTCGGTAGGATGTCCTTCCATGGCTTCTGAGTCAGAGGATGAGTCACTATCCACTATTCGTGGATCTTGGGTTGCACTCCCTTGGGTTCCAGCCGCCGAAGGCCAAGATGCCAACGTGGAGGGATGGTGTGAGCCTGCGTAGACTGAAACGCTTTCTAGTGGCTCAGGCTCTAGCACCCGACCAGAACGTAGATGCATGTGACGTGGGTACCCTACGTGCGTTGGTAACTACCCTTGAAACTCACACAAGTGGTTTCTTAGGTGTTTCGCACCCCGTTTTTAGATTGTTTTTAGATTGTTTTTAACTCGTTTTTGACCCCCTTACTTACGGTCGAACTTGGACTAGGGCGTGTGATAGCTCGAAACGAGCGTATCATTCAAAGGGTCCTAGTGTGCTTTACAGCACCGTGTTCGCCTATCCAGAGCTCCTGTGGTCCTCAAAACAGTCCGTTTCCCTATAGGGGAAGGGGCAAAAGCCTATTTGCTTGTGGAGGAAAGGGTGAGGGCTTTATCTCACATGCTCACTTTACTCCTTGGGGAGTGGGCTATATATAGGGCACAACTTCCCATAAGCTCACTTGAGAGAAAGTTATGGAGGCTCACTCTCCTATATATATACATCAAAAGACCGAGGCCGAGGCCGGGGCCGTGGGTCGTGGGTCAATTGGGGTTCTTTCTTTTCAAAATTTTTTTCTCCAATTAAAAAACCTTTCCTCTCCACACGTTTGGTTCTTTCTTTAAAAATAAAATTTAATTTTTTATTTTTATTTTTTATAGTTTTTTTAATTTTTTATTTTCTGTTTTTTTTTGGGAGATAAGTTTTCTAGGGTTTCTTTGGGTTTAGTCTTGGCCGCGGCGCAGTTCGCACACAGCACAGGTCTGTGGGGATTCAGAAATCCCCCCTCACACGCAGATAACCAGATAACAGATCACACGCCCACACGCAGAGCGAAAAAATAACAGAAATGCAGAAGACAAATTACATAAACAGATTGCAAAAAACGAAAACAGCTCAACAACAAACACACAGTCGCTTTCCTGCAGTGTATATTAAACTTCACGCAGCACAGCCGAGCTGCAAACTGGAGCTTGGTGCAGGGCAACTCCCCGGCAGAGCGGCGCCAAAAATGTGCGCTTTTGCCGCACAGGTCGTAGTAGCTGGGGACTTGCCAGACACCATATGCGAGCCACGAATGGCTGCAAGCATACAACAAGGAAAGCAAGCTCAAACAGAATGCCAAAGGGTGTGTCACTCACTGCTCAACCGTCGCCTTGAAGGATTCCTGCGTCGCAGCCGTGATGAAGGAGGAGTCGCCGTCGCCGCTCTACCGCCTCGCCGCCGCCGCCGTGCCGCTACACAGTGCGCTCGATCGCTCTCTCACTCTCTCTCTCTCTCTCTCACACACACACGCAGGAGAAGGAAACCAAGGAGATAAGGCAAGAGCACTCTTGTATTCACAACACATGAGAATGAGGATTTTAGGGTTACATTTGACTCTTATAGGTGACTTGGCCGTTCACACTTGGGCGCCCATACATGGCCGGCCGACCCTAACCCTTATCCTACTGATATTCAAGGTGCGCCTCTCATCGGCGATCACCCAATCCCTTCATCCTTAACATATGGTGCCGACAAGCCCGGCCCATGACTCAGAATATTTAAATTAATGACGTAAAACATAGTACGTCTCAATGTCCGTCATAGGTTAACATCCATCATTGATGCTCATAGAAGTTGCATTGTAGCTTTATCTGAGCTACCCAAAAAGCTTCAAGAATACCCAAACCCTCTTGATGAGGAGAAGATCAATCTAGCTGTACATCAGCAACTCATTAGGGAAGTTCAATCAATACTTGAGGGCCCACCTCCACCTATCCCTCGGGGCCCAACCTCTCTTAAGCCAACATTAGAAACCATACCAGAAGTGTCATCAAGTTGGGAAATGAAAAGTGAGCTGATCTCACAAGCTCATAGCGAGAAGTCTGCACCAATTGCCACCCCCTTGAAAGAAGGTATTCTGCCACCACCTACCCTTGCCTTCCCATGCAATGATGAAGTTATTGATGCTAACGAGAACATGGCAAATGAGATGTGGGCAGCAGTTCATGAGAAAGTTAATGAGAATATGTCCTCTACTATTTCACCTCCATTCTCTGAAGTGGATTTTACCAGGGGCACAGAAAACAACTTTAGATGCCCAAGCACCCAAGAGGAAGTTCAAACAATTGTTTCTCCTAGAAGTAAGCATACAATGAAAACCTTACCATCTTATTTGGGAGAATATGAGAACTGTTCTCAAACCTTGAGGATACCCTCCATGCATAGAAGGTTGACAAAGGAGATGGATATGGGTATCGTGAAAGCTATTTTGTTAGCACCAGTGGCTTGTACTATACCTTTGCTTGATTTGATAAAGCTTTGTCCAGAGTTGTGGAATGATATTACCACGTGTTTGTCAGAGTAGGTATTGCTACAAAAGGGTCACCATCATTGTACTATACACCCTGAGATAAAGCATGTTATGCTAGTTCCTATCAACAAAGTAGGATAATTTTGTGAGGACGATCAGGGAAATGCTACCCTCCCATTAGAAGTGCGAAAAGTAGCTTCAACTGCAATACTTGATAGTGGTGCAGGAGTGGGCATTGTGACAAGGTCCATTTAGGAAAAGTGGGGCAAACCAGCTACAAGGATGCGCTTGCAGCTAGCAGATGGAAGCTTAGAACATCCCATTGGGCTGCTAGAGAACATAGTGGTCACCACATGTGGGATTGAATATGAGCACACATTTGCAGTAGTGGATTTTGGAAAGCATCCAAACTATGAAGTGATATTGGGTAGACCATTCATGCGACAATTTCAAATGATTCAAGATTGGGGACATAATTATTTGTACCTCCGACATGATTCTATCATCACAAGGGTCAACCTAAAGAATCACTCATATCGCGATGTAACGTGGTCTCCAATAGATGAGTTTGATTCTGCTTCATCTGAGGGCTCAAGAGTTACATTGTCAGATGGGCGAGAAGATCTGTGGATGTGTGGAGTCTCATGTAAGGATTTCAACACTGAGAGACTTAAGGGTAATCGAAGTGTATCAGATGAGGCATACATTCCACAACCCTTCCTTGAGCACTTAATTGATCCCCTAGAATGGAGTCATGTCCTTGCAACATTATCGACATGTGCTTTACCTAAGCCAATTCAATTTTGTGACTTAGATGGATATGACATTATTCCTATACGAATGGTACAACCACGTGACCTTTTAGATGATTTGTACTATGGGGATGCATCTACAACAGCACTACATGTAGAGGAAGTCTCCGTGGAGGATTTAACACTCGAATCTGCTAATGATGCTGATAAGGAAGATGGATGGGACTCTGATTTTGATAATGATGTGATAATCCCTGAGGAAGAGTTAGGAAAGGCACGCCTACTTTTGAGAGGAAGGGAGGTTCAAGTAGAGATCCCTCGAAGCCGACCTAAACGTAAATGCTGTAAGAGCTATAAGAGAATTCGTAAACGAGATGAGAGGGAACGATGTGAGAGAATACAAAAAGAAGACAAGGAATTTAAGAATAAACACTCTCTCGACCACCACCTCACTTCTCAGGAAAGAATGGATATCTATACTATGTCCAAGCACAAGATAGTATCAAAGACCAAGTAAAACGATCAGATGGATTCCAACCAGGAGAAAAGCTAAAAACTGTTAACAAAAATCGTAAAAAAACAAAGAAACCAAAACCAAAACTCAAGTCTCAAACCGATTCAAAAGAGAGTGTCGGAAGTGCAAAGATAACGGCGGTTGAACAAAAAAATCTGATGCAAGATTGCAAAAGAGAGCTCAAAACCGCATGGTCTTCAATTAGTGATGACTCAAGTGGACAAGAACAAGGTCTCAATGTTCCCCCCAACTTCACACAGTACACTCTTCAAGATCGGAAGATTGTTCTTCAATAGCCCATGCGACAAAAGCCAAGCATGCCAGGGGTTTCATATGATGGTCCAGAAGATGCAAAAAAAATTGATATCGCTATGTGTGGATTGCCACAGACTTGTCCTTAGATGAGGAGAAGTTATTAATTCAAATAATAAAGGAGTATCGCGATGTTTTTGCTTGGAGTTATAAAGACCTCAAAGGAGTTGATCCAAGCATATGTCAGCATACAATTCCATTGCGAGAGGATGCAAAGCCTTCCAAGCAATGTCCTTATACTTACAATGAGAATTTTACACGAAAGATAAAAGAAGAAATAGACAAGCTCTTAGAGGCAGAATTTATCTATGAGATTGAACACACTGAATGGGTCTCCCCTATTGTAGTGGTGCCCAAGAATAATGGAAAACTTCGAGTATGTGTAAACCTCAAGAAGGTAAATGCAGCTACTGTACGTGATCATTACCCACTTCCAATCACACGGATCATGTTTTGGAACGAGTTGCAGCAGGGAAAAAGGCATATAGTTTCTTGGATGGATTCTCCGGTTACAATCAAGTGTCAATTGATCCAAAGGATCAACACAAGACAGTCTTTGCTACTGAAGATGGCATCTTTGCCTATCGTGTTATGCCATTTGGTCTAACAAATGCACCAGCAACCTTTTAGCGGTTAATGTCATGTATTCAAGGAGTACCTTAGGCAATTTCTTGAGATCTTGATTTATGTGTTCACTCACAAGAGCGTGATGATCATATAAAACACCTTAGACTTGTGTTTCAAAAGTGTCAAGTTTATCGTATATGCTTGAATCCTGATAAGTGCAAATTCATGGTAAGACAAGGGAAAATTTTGGGCCATATTGTTTCTCGCAATGGGATTTCAACAGATATGGATAAAATTGATGTCATTATCTCATTACCTCGGCCTATCAACCCTAAAGGAGTACAAATATTCATGGGACATTGTGACTATTATCGTCGATTCATCTACATGTACGCTGTCCTAGCCAGACCATTATATGCTCTTCTTGTAAAGTTTAATTGGACTGATGAGTGTGAGGAATCCTTTGAAAAGTTGAAGCAAGCATTAGTGACTGTACCCATCTTACGGGCACCAGATTGGAACCAAATCTTTCATGTCCATATTGATGCTTCAAACTTTGCAATTGGATGTATTTTGGCTCAATCGGGAGAACATAATAAGGATTTCCCAATCTCATATGCCAGTCGACAGTTGAACAATGCTGAGAAGAATTATACCACAACAGAAAGAGAAGGTTTGTCAATGATATATGTAGTGAAAAAGTTTCGCCATTACCTTTTGGCAAACAAATTTATATTTTTTGTGGACCATCAAGCACTACTATATTTGGTGAATAAGCCTTGTGCAACTGGAAGGATTGTGAGGTGGTTTGTCATCCTTCTTGAGTTTGATTTTGAAGTGGCAGTCCGAAAAGGAACAACTCATCTTAGGGCGGATCATTTGTCTCGAATCACCTCTGGAGAAGCTCCTGTGGGTGTGGATGATGATATGCTAGATTCAACACTTTTCCTTGTAAATAGCTCCTAAATGGTCTGAACCCATCTTAGAAATTTTGACAAGTGGGCAGATACAACTAGCGGGTCCTAATGTGGACCTATGGCAACCATTCAAGTTAATCTCAGGGAGATTATATTGTCAGGGTAATGATGGAGTGTTGCGGCTTATACCTAACCCTGACCAATATGAGATCTTGGAATGGGCACATGAGGGTATCGGTGGAATCCATGCATCAGCTACTACTTGTGTGCGACGTATAACTCAGGATGGGCAATGGTGGCCTACCATGCATGCGGATGCTGAAAAATTTGTTCGTAACTGTGCTTCATGTCAATTTCAACAACCAATTCATAATGTCACATTATTCCAAATTTCAACTACACCAAGTTGGAGTAAGTATATTGTGGACTATCTTAAGCATGGTCATACTGATCGAACAATTCCTAAACATCGAAAGCGTGCTATTGAAGTTGAAGCAGCCAACTATATGCTGATAGAGAACCAACTCTACAAAAGGGGCAAGGATGGCAACTTGCACATGTGTGTCTGTGAAGCTGACTACTTGAAAATCTTGACTCATGCACATGCAGGTGTTGGGGGTGGACACTTTTCGGGCAATACCACAGCTAAGTTGATTAGGTGGTCTGGGCTTTGGTGGCCAACTTTACAAATGGATGCTGAAGAATATGTAAAACGTTGTGACGATTGTCAAAGGACCAAACCTCCCATCACAAAGGACAATATGCCATTTTTGCAGCCTATGTTAAGCACACGTGCTTTTGCCAAATGGGGTATTGATTCTGTCGAACCCATTAAACCTCCAGCTCGTCACACGCATGCCGAATATATTATAGTCGCAATTGACTATTTGACCAAATGGGTTGAGGCAAAGGCTACAGTCAAAAATGATGCCAGAACCACAGCCAAGTTCTTGTATGAGTACGTGTTTACATGCTATGGCTTACCTATTGAAATCGTTAGTGATCAGGGTGTGCACTTTGTGAATGAGGTCATAGAGTTTTTACTTCAAGAATTTATGGTAATTCACAAGCGTTCTGCACCCTATCATCCCCAGACCAATGGTCAAGCTGAGAGTACTAACAAGATTCTCTGCACAGTACTCACAAAGATTGTTGAGGGACATAGGACTGATTGGGAGCAAAAGTTGCACTCACAAAGATTGTTGAGGGACATAGGACTGATTGGGAGCAAAAGTTGCACTCAGTTCTTTGGGCATATAGAACAGGCTATAAAACATCTGTGGGCACAACCCCATTTGAGCTTGCTTTTGGGCTAGATGCAATTCTTCCCATTTAATTTCTTGTACCTACTCTACGAGTTGCTAAACAATTGGACTGGACTGGTCATGAGATTTCTCAACACATTGATGAATTGGAAAAGAGGAGACCCGCTTATTGGCAGTAATGGGGATGTATGCCGAGAAGAGGAGACAAAAGCAATGGTATGATCGAAATGTAACAATTGGCCGATTCAAAAAAGGGGACCTTGTGCTCTTGTACACACTTAAGAAGCATAAGAGAAAGCTCAAGAAACATGGCCTAGGACTGTTTGTGATTAATGAGCTTACTCCAAGTGGTGCAGTGCGTTTAGAGACACTAGAAGGTGAGCAAATGCCTAACTTCATTAATGGAAGTCATCTCAAGAAATACAATGAACCATTAACTAAAGCCATGATTCAACAAATGCATGCTGCCCACACACGGAAAGAAGCACATGACCTACTTAAATGTTAGGCTCAAGAAGAGGCTAAAGCTAGAGTTGTAAAAGCCAAGGAGCATCGCAAGGCTTCTGTGTTGGCCTTACAGTTGGCTACTGATGATGAACAATATGTCGATCCTTTCAATATTCAAGTGTGTCTTCATCTTCATGAGACTACCTACTTTGTCTCTGCCTTAATTGACTTTGGTACAGATTATAATGTTCTCTCGTTTGACACATGGATAGCCTTGGGACAACCAACACTTGTGCACATTCCTATTGTTGACTTACGAAGCTTCTCAGGTGAAGATAACCCTATAGAGGAAAAATGTGTCATTATGATGTCCATTCAGGGTCACCAAATGTCAGTTCCCTTTTATATGGCTAGTAAGTCCAAGGCAGTGGTAGAGGCTGTTCTCGGTTGATCATGGTTAAGTTCTACCAATTGTTCATTAGATTGGAAGAATAGACAATACAAATTACAAATTGATTCTGATTGCATCTTGGGATCTGCTACTCTATGAGCTTTATCATGTCAAAAGGGTGGTATTTCTACCTTACACAACCCACTTTCAAAATCTGCTCTTGAAGCTCCAACACAAATGATGTGGATAATCGATGAGTCCTCAAGTGAGGGCCATGGCTGGCATGTTCCAACTACTCTACTCACTGCTCAAAGAAGGTCAGGCAAGAAGGAATTATCAATTTGGCTACCCAAAGAAGCGTACAAACTTGTGCCATCTAGCCTAGTTGCTAAACCTCCTAAAAAGCACATCTTTTCCAAGCCTAAACCTCAGATTGTTACTCATTGGATCCCAAAGCATGTTCTTAAAGCACAAGACTGTTATGAGGGTGCAACAGCACTTTGGCTTCCCAAATGCCATGGTTTGCTAGAGCCAGAAGAGTGTATCAATAAGATTCCAAAAGCCACTCTTGGTTTCTCATATCAGTGGGTGCAAAGGAAATCAACATAACCTCTTCAAGATAGGATAGGTGGTTGTGATAGAACCTACAAATCTCCGTGTGTTGACCTTCCCAAAGCATGTATTGAATCACCAGTTGTCCCAATTTCTCCTTGTTACACAATTCCACCATCAACTTGTGTACCTAAGACAAATCCAACTTTACATGAGTCTCCTTTGAGCATAGATTCTAGCACTTCACTGCCTAAATCCTCTTATCTTGCTCAAATTCCTAGACAATTGCTAACCTTCCCACCTCTTAAGAAGGACATACCCAAAACCAAAGGTAAGGCTTAACACTACAATTGAAGCTCTTTGGTAGATCAGTGTTTGAATAGTCTCACATTTACTAATGTGGTTCCTTATGCCTTTAGAGGATTGTGTTCTTTTTGAGATGATCTTATCTACAATGTTTTTGATAGGGATTGTAATGATGGATATGAGTGTATAAAGTTTGAAGTTTCTAAATTTCATTGTTCTACGCCCAGATACCTCCTGATGGATACTTGGCGAGATACATGCCCACCATGCATTGACCCTGATAGTACTCAACCTGAACATCACGGGGGTTATAGTGCTCCTCCTTTTCAAACTCATTCTAGGTACTTTTATGCTCCCTTAGGTGAAAATTGCTTGGCGAGATACATGTCCACCATGCATTGACCCTGATAGTACTCAACCTAAACATCACAGGGGTTATAGTGCTCCTCCTTTTCAAACTCATTCTAGGTACTTTTATGCTCCCTTAGGTGAAAATTGCTGTGGGCATCACTTTGTCACTTTATTCTATCAACAGCATCACCCATTTCCACATTGTCAAGAGTGTGCACGACTCGTACTAGGAGAAGCTTCACACATTTGTTGGCTATGCCGCTCTTACTTTCAACAATATGGCACGGGCTTAATGAAACAAATTGTGGAAATTACACCCCAATACAATAACCTTCTTGATGTGAGAGTACCAGACCGAGGACCAAATCAACGTAGATTACCTGAGGAGGTTCAAGCACAACAATGGAGGGATACATGCATAAATGACTTGCAACTACATATCTTGCAAGCCCTCCTTCCCCCAGTCTCAACATGTCAATTTTGGATCACTATGAGTACCTATATTGAGAAGTTCCAAAATTGAAATTGTCTGCTTAACCTTCCCATAGAACCAATGCCATATTTTAGCGAGGAAGCACTTCTTCCTCTGCCACCTTCTCCAGAGGCCGGTTTTTGTACAGGGTTGTCCTTGCATCCTGAAGTGATTGATACCATCTTTCTAGCAGAAGTGGATACGGATCCACCACCAGTGCAAGAGTAAGCTTATCAACTCCACAATAAGATCAACAAGCCAGGGCACTTTTCTCCCACTGGGTTTTTCCCCTCGGCTATATTCGGTGATTGGCACCAATAACAAATTTTATTCTTTTCTTTTCTTTTCTTGTTTGTTAATAAACATTTTGCAGAGATCTTAGCTAAACAAGAGCATACAAACACGTCCCAATAGTCCACCTACCGTCGTACACACAAATTAGGAAGGGGGGAGACATGCAATGCCTACAAAGAGCAAAGAGAAGCAATCTGAACAACATCAGCAATGCATCAATGCAAACGCACAACACCAACGAGCACTACAACAGGTGTATTCAAATCTTAATCTTTTGTCTTTATGTGCTTTTCACTTTTGCATATATTGTTTGCATGTTCACACACAGTTGGCTGGTTTAAGTTTTAAATGAGTTGTTACCATGTGGTGATTTCTAGATTCTTAGAGGACTTAGTAAAAGGTATTTCTATTTGAAGACGGTGTAAGATATATACCAACGGAGTATGCCAAGTTCTTATGCTCTCGAAGTATATTAGTTATCCCTAGTGGTAGCTACCTCTTAGGTATGGGCTAGGTGCTAGGATTAATAAAAAATTTACGAAAATCATACCCTAAAAAATATATACAAGTGAATCGAGACATGACGTGTCTACAGCCATGTGGAATGCTTGGTAGGACCTTGGGTTATCTTAGCACCTTGGGGCCGATGCCTTGGTTTCCATGGGGTGAACATTGACGTCTAAAAGATTCAGAAAAAGACCTTCAAGGACTCTATCGCCTTGATAGATATTGGTACGACTCTGGGGTACATTATGGGCCCTCGAGACCGATGCCCTCATCTTCATGGGGTACTCCTTATGTCAAAAAGAAAGAAAAGGGTCTATCGCCCTTGAGATACTTAGCGGCCTTTAGATTCTCTTGGCGGAGGTCTCTTGGCCATTGCTTGGGTCTCATTGGGATGGAACCTTCCTCTTTATTCATCTTTTACACACACGCCAAAAAAAAGAGAAAAAAAAAAGAAAAAGAAAAAAGAAAAAAAGGTCCAATTACCAATGATCATATTTAGGAGTCGGGTTGCCACTTAGGAATAACTTAAACACTTGTAGGACATTGAGACTGCGGTCATAACCTGCGGTGTACAAGCACACTTGCCTTTGCATAACACTATCTACCACTTAGTCTCACTTTGACTAGTCTTTACTCACCTCTTTTAGCAATCTTTAAAACTCTAATCAGCCTTTCACTTGTATGCTCACGTGTGAGATTGTCATTGCTGGTTTTTTTTCAATAAAAGGCTTTACTTGTCTTCCATTGTTTTTTTGCAGCTTTTGCTTCTACCGCGCCCGCCGAGGACGTGCGTGATTTAGGAAGGGGGGAATGTTCCACTCACGGGAACACGGATTATGGAAGGAGGCCGAAAGCAATTAATGCAAGAGAGCAGGATTGTAGCCATGGGTAAATAGCCATCACATTATTAGTTAATATTGAAACACCATCTACAAATCTAAAGGAAGAAGGGACACCTATTCAAAACATGCCAGTAGAGGAGTTAAACATTTCACTACTAAATCAATTAAGCCCACAATAGTCGCACAAGTGAGTCCATCGGGGGAATTGCAAGGCAATCCTCATATATGTACCCATGACATAACATGGTTTAGTGTGTTGTGTGTTTGCAAAATCACGCTAGTAATGATTGTCCACATTTGAGTTAAAGATCACTTCAGTGCTTATTACATGCAAATGAGGAACCATAAAACAACACATTGTTATAGAAATCTACAAGTGGCCAATTATAGTTGATGTCTTATCTTAGATCTACCAAATGTTTAGAGATAACCATTGGCATCACCAGCACCTTGGGGAGTTTAGTGAACATTGGAAACACTACCATTATAGCAATGAATGCAAACTAATGGGTTAATATAAGTTCTTGAGGCACCCTTTTGCCACCATGGCCCGTTGTCTTACTAACACAACCACTAGCACCTAAGCTTATGCCTATAAATCAAGTGTAAGGGGATAAAGTGCATGAGGCTAGGAGCCTGGATTATTCTAAATACATGTTGCATAGTGACATACTTACACCAGCGTTTTAAAATGAATGATTATGCAACCTTGTATGTGTAGAGTTTGAGACATGAACAATGTGACCAAAAGAGGCCCACTACAATGCTACTGTGCCAAGGAATACACATAGTAGCAAAATGCCCTTAGAAGTTGCGAGCATTAACATGGAACTCTACTAATGCATATTTATGTTCTAAATACATGTTGCAGAATGACATACTTGCACCAGTGTTTCAATGAATAATTATGAAACCTTGTATGTGTAGAGTTTGAGACATGAACAATGTGACCAAAAGAGGCCCACTATAATGTTACCATGCCAAGGACTACACATAGTAGCAAAATTCCCTCAAAAGTTGTGAGCATTAACATTGACCTCTACTAATGCATCTTTATGTTTTGGCTGCAATAATGGTTCCATAGTTGATCATTTGTGCAAAGCATATCCTATGAGGATTGAGATAGCCATACTCTAGGAGAGGACTCAAACCACAAGTCTAGATTTGTTGAGTGTCTACTAGAGAGGTAGGATCACTTCTATACCTCTCAATGTAGTGACTTGCTTTTACAAGCCAAGCATAGGTTTGTGGTTAAAGGAGCTAATGGAGGTAGCACTTCCATGGAGGTGTCTAAAAGAGCTAATGGAGTTGTTGAGTGTCCAGAGAGGTAGAATCACTTCTATAACTCTCAATGTAGTGACCCTACAAGCTAAACATATCTTTGTGGCTAGAGAGGAGCTATGGAGCTAGCACTTCCAAGGAGATGCTTGATTATCATTCTATTAGAAAGAGAAATAAGTGTAGATCAAAGCATATTGGAAAATTTTAGTACAAGGTCATTATACAAAGTGGCTTTGGTCCGTACTATAACTTTAATAAACCTTTTAGGGAGTGACTTAATAGACGCTTCGGGGAGTGACTCACCAAATTAGAACTTCAAGAAGAAGAAATAGCCACACCAAGAGGGCTAGGTAAATACCTACACCCTCTTAAAGAAATATCCACACCAAGAGGGCTAGGTTAATACCTAGACCCTCTTGAAGAAAAACAATGTCTAGAGGAAGCCCAAAACTTGGCCAGCTGGGAATGTTAAGAAAATTTTGAAGCAAAGCTTAAGGCAAGAAAAGGGCCAAATGCTATCCACCCTAACATTTTGCTACTTGATCAAGTGGTTAGACCTTTAGTAGTTCTACCTATACTAGAGAATTTGGAGGAGGAGTCCATATGTATAGCTTAAACTGGTCCTTTGGGGAGTGACTCAACTCATTTTGAAGAAGAAGTAGCCACACTAAGAGGGCTAGGTGAATACCTAGACCCTCTTCAAGAAAAACAATGTCTAGTGGAAACCCAAAACAGAAAAGTTTGAATCCAAGTTGAAGGCAAGAAGAAAAGGGCCAAAGGCTATCCACAGACCTTTAATAATTTTAAAGCCTATACTAGAGAATTTGGAGGATTTGAACCAATCTTCCAAAACTTCCACAATACATTGGAAATGATCTTGATGACCCATTACAAAGTACTTTTTAGATTCCTAACATGGATGAAAACCTAGCTCACTCTCGAGTGAGGCTAACTATAGGCTAGGAGACATCATTGGCCTTACAACATTCTTATCCAAATTCAAGGTTCCTATTATAACTCTACTCTAGGTTATTGTGGATAGATTTGAAGGACTAGATGGAAGGAAGATCCAAGAAATGGTGGAGGAAACAATGAGGCCTACACTTGTGTCGAAACTAAATGAGGAAACTCCATTGAGTGATGAAAATGTAAAGTTACCTAAGGTGCCTATAGATAAGTTGGGACATTATTATGCGAGTGATGAGACAATATTACCAATGGTAGAAAAGAACCAAGGAGTCACAATAATTCCTGGTGGTAGTGATGGTGTCATCATACCACCAACACTATTAGATCTCTAAGGGAAACACCCATAGAGGAAACTAATTTGGTTGTGAAATTGGCCAATATGGGACTACGGCTAATTTAGTTGTGAAATTGGTTAATGGGACTATGGCCAACAAATCTCTTGGACTCCCGAGAGATCTAAAGGTTAAAAAATTTAGGTTGAGTTGTCATCCTAATTTTGTAGTGATTAATTTCCATAAGCAGCTAGGATCACATGATGTGACCCTAGGGGAATATGCAAGAAGCCAAATTGGTCCATGAGTAGGGTACATACCATATCTACCTTCAAAAGAAGGACCATATTGTAAACTAGATCTACCTACATAACACCTGGTCCTCCACTCCCAATGCTTATTAAGAAATAATTAACAGTCATCATGGAAGAAGGTGTTGTACACAACAAGTAAAACAATGTCCTTGTTTTAATGAACTCATGATGTATCAAGGAAGAAATCAATAAGCTAGTCAATACATGATTTATATACGAGATCGAGATCGAGCATACTAAATGGGTATCACTTATAGTGATTGTATGTAAAAAGCATGGAAAACTTTGAGTATCCGTAGACTTGAAAAAGGTCACAATGTGGCTACGATCACATATCACTTTTACATATACTGATAGGGCCATAGGTAAGGAAACCTAGGGCTTCCCAAATGGTTGTGCGCTTTTGCCACACAGGTCGAGCTGGGGACTTGCCGGACACCGTATGCGAGCCACGAATGGCTGCAAGCATACAACCAGGGAAGGAAGCTCAAACAGAATGCAAAGGGTGTGTCACTCACCGCTCAACTGCCGCCTTGAAGGATTCCCGCATCGCAGCAGTGAAGGAGGAGCCGCCGTCGCCGCTCTACCACCTCTCTGCCATCGTGCCGCTACACAGTGCTCGATCGCTCTCTCACTCACTCTCTCTCTCTCTCACACATGCAGGAGAAGGAAACCAAGGAGATAAGGCAAGAGCACTCGTGTATTCACAACACATGAGAATGAGGATTTTAGGGTTACATTTGACTCTTATAGGTGACTTGGCCGTTCACACTTGGGCGTCCATACATGGCCGGCCGACCCTAACCCTTATCCTACTGATATTCAAGGTGCGCCTCTCATCGGCGATCACCCAATCCCTTCATCCTTAACATATGGTGTCGACAAGCCCGGCCCATGACTCAGAATATTTAAATTAATGACGTAAAACATAGTACGTCTCAATGTCCGTCTCATAGGTTAACATGCCCCCCTTCCTGATGTAGATTCCGTCCTCGGAAGCTATGGTACGGTAAGCTCGATAGGGTTGTTGTGGTGGACCGTCTACAAAACAGGGAAGTAGAGTGAAAGTATGCTGGAATTCAAAAGATATAAAGTGTATAAATTCAAGCATGTTAGACCACAATGGATGTTGCTATGAGAACTTAGTTTAATGGTCACATGAATGAGCTAGTGTAGCAAATTAACAGGAGTTTAAAATTATTGAAAGTAAATTAAGAGTAAGCAAGGTGTCAAAGATTAATCAAGGTTTATAACTGGCCTAAGTCAAGGAAAATAACCAAGCTTGATAAATAAACAGATGACCACACTGTGTCTACTCTAAGAACAAGTTAATACCACAAGCCTAGGGACACAAGAAACATCAGAGTTACAGGAGCTTTTTGCCTTTATTATTATTTTTTGCACGTGACAATTTTTACACAATGGCGACCTTCCTAAGGCAAAACTAACATCGATCCTGGTACCATGTTTAATACAAGGCATTATCCAGGAATCTATTACCTCACTTTAGGCAAGGCTACCCCCTACCAACCAAGGCATCGGTCTGGAGTAGAATACTCCTCGCCTACCAAGTATCAATAAGGCGATAGGCCAACATTAAAGCACATCATAGACTTGTATTGCCATTTATTGTAGGCTTTTTTTTTTATAAATCTATTTCTTTTGATCTTCGCTCTCCTGAACTATAATTTGTCTTGCATCCTTTCGACAAAGGGGTAATAGCTATGTCCTAGAGGTCAACACACACATGGCCAGGTGTCAAACATTAAGATGGTTTGACCCTAGACCTAAGACAATCGTATTCCAAGGTTAACTAAAGACGTCATGCTGCCTAGGAATATTTCCAATAAAGTTAAGCTCATTAATGATTTACACTAGCATGCAAGCAACTTCAAAAACTAAGTAGTACATTGACAACTTTCATGTGGTCATACATTATAGTTTATGCAATTAATTGAACAGTAAAGACGAAAGAGAGTGGGTATGGAAGAATTACACCTGTAATTGGAGATCTCCTTGATTTGACGAGACAGCTTGCAATTTGATGTAGATATATTTTGATGAATGTTGCGGCAGTCTCAGGACTTGAAAGCGAACCCACATCAAACTTTTCAACCTATACAATCAACTAACAAGCACTATACCTCGAGAGGCTCATCAGTGTGAAAATTTCAAGACTTGTTTAAGGAATCTAAACTAGAAAAAACTTAAAAACACTAACCTACCTACCAGTCACCACACTACTACTGAGGATACGGTAAGAGGATGTTGTAGAGTCCTGGCTCTAGCCCTAAGGCTAAGCCTCTATCCGCATCATCCAAATAAATAAAGTCAACCTCAGTAGTGCCATGAGTTTCATCCGTCCATTCATCATTGTCAGATATTTCCTTTTCATTTTTCCATCCACATAAACTCATCAAAAATGTAACCATGTGAGGATAGTCATCTTGTGGAAAAGGAAAGCATTGGGCTATCGGGGATATGTCCTCTACGGAGTAGGGGTCAGTCATGGTCAATAGGCGAATTAGCCATTCTAATTCCTCAACATTTTCCTCTCTGGCTAGTACATCTATATGATCCCATTCAGTTTCAATTACAGGATAGCACATGTGGAATATCTGAGAAAGGTACAGATGATACCTCTCACCAAAGGTAGGAGTGGATGAAGTGTATGATGATCGGGCATCTGCCATATCTGCAAACACAGATATAGCATCAGTAGGTTTATGACAGGTCAATCTAGTTCTTGATTGTATACGGATATTTCTCTTGTTTTTGTGCTCTTGCTCTTTTTACTATTTTTTGTTTTTCTTTTCTTTGTTTTTTTTTAAAAAAATGTATGAAGCTATATATATACATCCCCTTGAATTTGGCAATTACATGGTCAGGGGAGAAGGTTAAGGAGGAAGCATTAGAATGTCGAGCGTGAGTACATGCTCCCCCTTTCCTTGGGTAGATCATATTATTTGCAATGATGTTGCAGCCTCTTGGAACCAATTTGTCCAGTGGGTCATAGGTTGTGATGTGGGCAGATAGCTTTTTATGACCCTTGTGGCCACATCCAATTGCAGAGATGGTAGTGTATGCTCCCATTGACAAATGGAGGAAATGGTTTCCGACGATACTATTACAAGGGGAGACGTAGACTCATCGGTTTTTTGTTGGGTGTTGACAAGAGTAGGTGTAGAGCATGTAGAAACTTCTATATGAGTGTGTGCCTGGCATGAGGAGCTAGAAGCTCATGTGGCTCCCCCCTTCCTGAGCTAGGTGGCAACGATCGATATCGTTTGGGAATCCAAACTAACTCTGGAAGAAGTGGTGCGGAGCACTCTATTACCTTTCCCTTACCACGGTCTTGAATTGTCATTGGGGTGGCAACAATTGGTTTGCAAGGTTTTACAGGTGATGTAGAGGGATTCAACTTATGTTTAGGGACCCAAATCTAGTCATTCCCCTCGTAGTACCCTTGGGCTACTAATAATTTTTTAGGGATCCATCGTGATGTTACATTGCCCTTTCTCGGGTGGGTAGCTGTTTTCTTCCTACAAGGCTTCTTGGTGGCTGAACGAGATTGAGCAGGGGAAGTAGTTGTTAACGAAGCTTTTGGGACCCATTTGTATATACTCTTTGGCATAGTAAGCGGACCTTTAGAGACCACCCTGCATGCTTCCACTCTTGGCGTTGAAGCGTTAGAGGGGTGGCCAACAATCGAAGATGGTTTTGCCACTGGACTTTGTGATTTTTCATTATCTAATATTTGAGTGGATGACTTAGGTGCGGGATTTTGAGCGGTTAGACCTAGTGTTGGTTCTTGCGTTGTGACTCTTCTAGTTGCCCAATCGATATTGCACTTGGTGGCCATCATCCATTTGCGCCCTAATTTTACAGTCCCTTCCATGGTACCCGCAGGCATAACCAAAAAGCTTTGAATTACGGTCCCCTTGTCATAAGCAACCGGAGTGTGCAGAATTCCTGAGACAGGGGTTTTCTTCTTGTTGATTCCTTGAACTTGGATAGAACTCTTGGATAAAGGTGGTTTTCCGACCGAGTTGACACCACACGCCATATGATAGCAAATTGTGTTGAGCTCCTGTATCCAATAATGCATTATACAGCACCTCCCCGTAAGGACTCTGTAACTCAATTGGGTATCTTAGAGGTGGGTCAGATTCCAGTGAATCCTCGTCTGCCTCCTCGAAAAATGCTTGTGTAATCCCCAAGTTGGCTTCTCGTTGTCGCCTAGCACGCTGTTGACGTTCTTTGGCTTCGACTCTCGCTTGTATCTTTTTAAGCTCAGCTTGTTCTTTAGCTGCCTTCTTTTGATGGATTGCATGTAACTCCTCTTGGCTCAGGGGGTCATAGTACCTTTTGAATTTACTCCCATTAAGGAATCCAATGGTTTCAACTCCGTCGAGAGTCTCCACTCTAATGGTACCTTGCGGGGTAATTTCACATACTCTATATGGTCCCTTACCAGCATATTTGAGCTTCTTCTTTTCGTTTCGCACTCCATACATCAGGACTTTATCCCCAACCTTGATGTCCTTGTCCTTTAGATGGAGATCAAACCATTTTTTCCTTCTATCCTTCTCCACAAGCGCATTGTATACAGCCAATTGTCTTTCTTCGTTTAGCCGCTCAAGGATATATAGACGCTCTACTAAGGGATTACCATCCCAACCCTCTTGAGTAGCAACACGAAGACTAGGAATGACAAATTCCCACGACATGACTGCTTCTTGGCCATATACCATTTTGAATGGTGTGCAATTAATAGCCACTTTGTACGCAGTACGATAGGCCCATAAAGCTGTCGTAAGCTTTAGATCCCAATCCGTGCGATGAGCTTCAACTGTCTTTGTCAAAACAGAGATTAAAGTCTTGTTGGTACTCTCGGCTTGGCCATTCGCTTGCGGATAGTAAGGAGTAGATTTATGATGGGATATCATGAAATTTGTTGTGAGCTCCTTAATCACTTCATTTATAAAATGCGTACCATTGTCGCTCACAAGTTCAAAAGGACAACCGAATCGTGTGATTATATTTTCAAAGAGGAACTTGGCTGTTGTCCTCGCATCTGCCTTACGTGTCGCTTTCGCTTCAGCCCATTTGGTCATATAGTCAGTGGCCACAATAATATAGCGAGATTGTGTGTTTCGGGCCGCTGGGCTAATTGGACCTACAAAGTCTAAACCCCACTTTTCAAATGGTTGGTTTACTTTGATCCGATGTAGGGGCATCTGATCTTTCCTCTGGGGTTTCTTATATCTTTGGCATTCATCGCAACCCTTCACAAAGAGTGATGCGTCTTGGAACATAGTGGGCCACCAATACCCTGATTGTAAGATCTTTCGCGCAGTTAAGTCTCTTGAGAAGTGACCACCGGCTACGCCCATATGTGCCTCTTGTAAAATGTATAGATACTCATCCTCTCGGGAACAACGCCTAAGAACGTCATCCTTTCCTCTTTTATAAAGAGTCCCGGCTATCAGGCAATAGGGTTCGCATTCTTTGATTAGCTTTCGCGCTAGATCTTTACGAAGCTCCTTGGGTGGAAAGCCATGGATCTGCTAAGTCTATCTCCTTAACTACCGTAGGGCCATCGTAGACACCGCTACTCCCATTGGTAGGCATTCGTTGGGCTTTTGTGTAGACCACTTTACGTTCCCCTCTGTGGTAAATGATTTGAAATGCTCGGGTGCGGGGTGTAAGTCTACTGGTTCTTGTTGCGCCAGGCTTTTTTCTTTCAATTCCGCTTCCTTTTGTTACTGAGCCAACTCTTGGTTTTGCCGCCTTCTTGCAGTACGACTTAGTTTCGGCTTCTCTTTGAGGTTGCGGAATACACCACATGACACTTTGGAGGTATTGTCCCCAATTATCCGCTATCTTCCGATGAGCATCAATGGCTCCTACATAACTGAGCCATTCTGCAGTGGATCTTTCCTTGTTTATTGTAGTGCGTACATTGGCTCGATAGCGTTGACGCTTATGTCTCGTTTTCTTCTTACCAAGTTTTTGATTTTTGTTTCTGTCAAATTCGAACTCATTTGGTCGATTTTCACTTGTGTCCCCCTCACTTTCGGATGAACTGCAGGAGGTCACTGTCCTAGGCCTTGAGCATTTCGCTTCCACATTTGGGTGAATATTTGATTTATCCCTCCCATCAGGCTCAGAGTCAGTTCCTTCTTGATGTTCATACTCAGAGTTACATGGGTCAGAGTCTTCGCTACTTTCAGTGTCAGTGGAGTTTGTCACTTTCTCGCCATCAGGAGTCAAGTGCATAACACCTATCATGTTTATTGGCACTAACGGTGGCATATCTTGCCCCTCAGGTGTTACCCAACTTGTGCCTCTATTTCCCCATGTGTCTATGGTTGCCGCTAGGTTTACCCAATCCACGTTATCCGACTCAGTCATACCCGGTAGGACATCCATATAAGGAGAATATTTTCCATCATCAGTCTCTTTTTTGCATGTATAGCAATACCTTAATGGGGCGGAGTGAATAGTGGTATCCGATCGATTATCAATGATAACCTTGCTTCCTAAAGGATGCGCACGACCATTCTCAAGATCAACTCGAATGACAGAGTCCTGGAATTGTAGGTGGACATGGTTTTTCGACCAGTCATGCACCACTTGTGCTTCCCTCATGAAAGGACGTCCTAAGATCATTTGATACGACATAGGATGCTTGGAGAAATCCATTACAATGAAGGTATGTCGTACCTTGTATCCCAGAACCTTGATCTTAAGGTCCCTTAACATTCCAATAGGTTTAGCAATAGTTCCGTTTGCCATCTTGACCACTATGTTTGTGACTTCGAGGTGAGGTCTTCCCATAGATTCCCAACAATTTTGAGTCACAATGCTCACTCTAGCACCACCATCAAGGATTCCCTTTAGAGTTAATCCCTTGGTAGTAATGGGGAGGGTTGCATTAGATTCGTCCCCTTCAAAGTACTGTCCCAACTTGTTAACAGGTATTTCCATGACCGAGTTTTCATCTAGGTTGGGTTGTAGATCCCAATGTTCCTCCTCATCTTGAAGCGTGTCGGCTCTATCCATATTTGCAAATTGTGGTAGCCCCGCCTTTAGTTCTCCATTGAGAAATCCCAAAGAGCTAAGAATAGCTCAGGATCTCCGTATAATTTGGATATGATCATGGTTCTAATTTCAGAGGACATGAAATCCATTAGCTTAGACACATTCAACGGTACTTTTCGAGACATCGCCCCTTGACTAGGGACTGGTGAAGATGGAATCACTTCCTCTTCAATGGGGTCAGGCATTCCCTCACTAAACATTCTTTCAAGCAAAAAGGGTGTTTGCCCACTTCTTGATGTCCTATCCTCACTTTCTTCCCGAATGATACTAGGTATAGCTAACGGTTTATGGTTCCTGTGAGGCTGAACTTGCGTAGGAAACACGGTGTCTGGAATTTTGATTTTTCTCGAGTTTGGCTCCAGTTCTCTTTGATGTGTTTCTTCCACCAAACCCCTTAAGTGTTGCACTTGTTCAATCTCCTCAACTGGGTTTGGGTAAGTTCCAATCTTTTTCTTGAGGGTTTTTGGCCCACGTGGCTTGTCTTGGGGAGTCTCAATCAGTTTGGGTGGTCGAGAGGGCATTAACTGAATTGGTTGTGGGGCCGAGGAAGTTTCCTTCTGTTTTCCCTTATTTATGTACTCGCTTGATTCTCCTTCATTGAGCTCCCGAGTGGGTTCCTCCCTTAAGGTAGTGGCTTTGGTCCCCATGGTTTCTATTGAATCGGAATCATCTTTAGGATCATTCATATACACGGGGTCGTCTCGTGTCCCTATGTTAGTCTTTGAACTGGGCTTGGAGCTCGTGGCATTAAGCGATCTCTTTCGTCGTGTTTTCTTTTTCTTTGCCTGAGTGATTGATGCAGTATCCCTCTCTTCAAGAATGTAGTTTTGATTTTGAAGCATTGACCGTGTAACTACATTCGCGGGTACAACGGCGGGTGTGGTTCCTCGTGCTTGGTTGGTGACCTCAACCAAATTCAATGGCGTAATCTTGGGTGCATTAGGATTATGTGGACATTGAGCGATCAAATGATCTATGCCACAACGATTACATGTAAGTACCGGCATTCCCGATGTGCTCCCTTGATTTGGTTGCATTTGAGTAGCGATCTTCTGTAGCCTATTAGGGCACTCCGCTACACGATGCGGTCCACCACACTCATAGCATTGAAGAGGTGGTCTCCTCGCCAAGGTATTAAGGTTTTGCCCTCTTGTGGCGAGAGCAGCCGCTTGATATACAGGCTTAACTTGCCCGAAATGATCCTTCATGTAGTACTGGGGAATCATTTCAAACGTATCAATCCCATATGGAGCAGTGGGGTCTATCTCCTCTTCATAATCCCCACACGCACTATGTGACTCACAACCCATCTGGTTTACAGGGGTAATCCTTGGATGTGGAGGTTGTGGTCCTAGCACTGGCGGTGGTAACGGCACAGACTGGACTACATTTGGATTCCTTGGAACTATGTGTTGTGACGGTTCCTCGACAGGTTGTGCACGCATTAGCGCGGGTACTTGAGGTGTGTTTGACCAGGCTAGTGGTGCCTGATTTGCCAACATTCGCTTAAGTACTATGCAATCTTTAGATTGATGGCCATACTTACCACATGCATTACAATTACCATTAAATTTGACTCTGAATGTGGGACATTCACTCGTGCAATGTGGTCCTAAGCACACCGAACACCATTGTTGCTCTCTTCTTGGGTACATATGGCTATTCTAAGGAGCTCGATTACCCCTAAAGTATTCTTGGAGAGCCTTAGTAAGGTCGGTCATCACAGACATTTGAGATATCTTGGGCTCCTTGGCAATAGGTTTCACCGTCATTGGCTCTTGCCCAGATACTTGCGAACTAACGGATTTTGTTTCCGAAGACACCTTTTTACCTGCAATCATCAAGTTGTCTTCTAACTGGATTGCATTGGCAGTGACTGCTTCCCACGTTGTAAGACCTCTAATGACTAGGCCATTGTAAATGTCCTCGTGGCGCAATCCTCGGATGACTCTATCGAGCAGTTGGTTATTATTAAAGCGCTCATCGGGAGTGCAGCGAGAATTTAGATGCTTCAATCGACTTATAAAGTCTCTCACTGACTCCCCTTCCTCGCGTTCAGCTTTTTGGAGTTGAGATGCTACCCCCCAAAGCACACCCTCGCGTATGTATTCTTTCAAGAACAATCTCTTGAGAGTGGGGTAGTGAGTGCGCTCTTCAACCCGTAAGGTTCGATACCAATCTCCGGCCTTCCCACTCAAGGTTAAGCCTAAGGCTTTACACTTATGCAGCTCATTGTGCTCTTCCAAAGAATCACACATGTGTTCAAAGACTTCAATGTGCTTCCTAACATCCTCGTTACCACTGAAGTTTTGAGTGAGCTTAGCCACTTGTACTGCCTTGCTTCTAGGTTCTCTCTCAGGCATACCCACAAGTTTTCCGTAATAGATCGTCCGATCGTCTGAGCAAACGTTGCGAGATCACCTAGGTGAGCAGGCATAGCTGGTGGAGGCACTTCTGGGATAGCCTGGCTGATAGGAGTTGGCGTTGGTCTGAGTACGTTGGCAAATGACGTAGGATATGATATGTGGCTAGGCCTAGCTCCTCTTGGATAAGGGTGGTGATAAGGCGGTCGTGGAGCATACGCCATTGGCATACTAAGAGGCGTAGGAGCTACATGAGCATGAGTAGCGATAGGCACATATGGTTGATAGGCACTGGCACGCACTGTTGTAGGTACTGTTCCACTAGGTAGTGGTGTCGTACTAACTACAGTGGTAACAGGTGCGCTTTCTGTCATGCTCATCATTGGGGTAGGCATTGTGGATTCCTTAATGGAAAGTTGAGCCAAGGTTGGAAAGCTAAAGTTACCGCTCGTGGGCTCAACCTGCATTGAGACTCCAGGCGAAACAACATATGAAGGGTCTATGGGACTCACCGAAGGAGTCTCCAATTGTGATAGGGTTGGTTGTTTGGCCTTGCCCGTATCCAAAAATCTCATAGGGCCAGTGGCAACTAGGTTCACTCCCCTATTTTGCCTCTCAAATTGGATAATTCTATGAATAACCTCACATATCATGTGTTGTTGCTCCTCTAGATTAGTGGCGCTAGATGTAGATCGTAGGACTTCTAACCAACCTACATGGTATGTGTAGCCTGTGTATAGGTCAGTTAGAGTCTCTGTGTGTAGATCATATTCCCAATTTTCATTGAGAAATATCCCATCCAGACTTGGTGTGCAAAACGGTTCTCTTGAAGTGGACGCAATGTCACTTCTTATGGATTGGCTTCTAGGGACCTCTACTTTAGGAAGAGCATCGGAATGTGGTAGCTCAGTAGGGCTCTCATTAAACGAAGTGGGTAAAATATCCACATGGACACTCTTTGGAAGGGTAGGGTCCACATGAGATGTGAATGGCAAATCCACTACCCCTCCTTCTTCATTTACTTCGCTTGTCGCATGTTCAGAGCGTGTAGCTCTACTAAAGGTCTCTATTAGACGACTAAACATGCTAGATCCAGGTTGTGGGGCCCAACCTGGCATGTTTTGGCTTGTCTCCTCTGGGTTCTTGGTAGGGTGCCCTTCCATGGCTTTTGAGTCAGAGGATGAGTCACTATCCACTATTCGTGGATCTTGGGTTGCACTCCCTTGGGTTCCAGCCGAAGGCCAAGATGCTAACGTAGAGGGATGGTGTGAGCCTGTGTAAACTGAAATGCTTTCTAGTGGTTCAGGCTCTAGCAACCAACCAGAACGTAGATGCATGTGACGTGGGTACCCTACGTGCGTTGGTAACTACCCTTGAAACTCACACAAGTGGTTTCTTAGGTGTTTCGCACCTCGTTTTTACTTGTTTTTAAATTGTTTTTAACTTGTTTTTGACCCCCTTACTTACGGTCGAACTTGCTAGCGTGCTTTACAGCACCGTGTTCGCCTATCTAGAGCTCATGTAGTCCTCAAAACAGTCCGTTTCCCTTGGGGGGGAAGGGGCGAAAGCCTATTTGCTTGTGGAGGAAAGGGTGAGGGCTTTATCCCACATGCTCACTTTACTCCTTGGGGAGTGGGCTACACATAGGGCACAACTTCCCATAAGCTCTCACTTAAAAGAAATCTATGGAGGCTCACTCTCCTATATATATATATCAAAAGACTGAGACCGAGGTCGGGATCGTGGGTCGTGGGTCAATTGGGGTTCTTTCTTTTCAAAATTTTTTTCTCCAAATGAAAAATCTTTCCTCTCCACACGTTTGGTTTTTTTCTTTTAAAAAAAATTTAATTTTTTATTTTTATTTTTTTAATTTTTTTTCAAAATTAATTTTTCCTTTTTTTTGTTTGGGATAAGTTTTCTAGGGTTTCTATCTAGGGTTCAGCTTTGGCCGCGTTGCAGCAGTCATACAGCACAGGTCTGGGATTCAGAAATCCCCCCTCACACGCAGAAAACCAGATAACAGAATGCACGCCCACACGCGGAGCGGAAAAATAACAAAAGAAACAGAAATGCAGAAGACAAATTGCAGAAACAGAGATTGAAAACCACAGAAACACCTCAACAGCAGCACAGACGTCTTTCCTACAGTGTAAATTAAACTTCACGCAGCAGCCCGAGCTGCAAACTGGAGCTTGGTGCAGGGCAACTCCCCGGCAAACGGCGCCAAAAATGTGCGCTTTTGCCGCACAGGTCGTAGCTGGGGACTTGCCGGACACCGTATGCGAGCCACGAATGGCTGTAAGCATACAACCAGGGAAGGAAGCTCAAACAGAATGCAAAGGGTGTGTCACTCACCGCTCAACTGCCGCCTTGAAGGATTCCCGCGTCGCAGCAGTGAAGAAGGAGCCGTCGCCGCCGCTCTACCGCCTCTCCGCCGCCGTGCCGCTACACAGTGCTCGATCGCTCTCTCACTCACTCTCTCTCTCTCTCACACACGCAGGAGAAGAAAACCAAGGAGATAAGGCAAGAGCACTCTTGTATTCACAACACATGAGAATGAGGATTTTAGGGTTACATTTGACTCTTATAGGTGACTTGGCCGTTCACACTTGGGCGTCCATACATGGCCGGTCGACCCTAACCCTTATCCTACTGATATTCAAGGTGCGCCTCTCATCGGTGATGACCCAATCCCTTCATCCTTAACATATGGTGCCGACAAGCCCGGCCCATGACTCAGAATATTTAAATTAATGACGTAAAACATAGTACGTCTCAATGTCCGTCATAGGTTAACAATGGCTTCTTAGGTTATAATCAAGCTTAGATTGATCTAACAAATACAATGGAGCCTATAGAGTTATGCCATTTGGTCTTACTAATGCCCATGTGTTCCATAGATTGATGAGTACTACTTACAAAAAGTATATTTGAAAATTTCTTAAGATATTTATTGATAACCTTTGTTTGAATTCTTGGTGGAAGGAACACCTTACTTGTTTGCGGAAAGTCTTGAAACAATGTTGATTTCTCTCAATCCATTGAAATTCCAATTTTGGGTTAAACATGGAGTAATTCTTGGTGGCTGCACTGTGTCCAAGAATGGTATTTCCACTAATGATAGTAAGGTTAGAATTATCTTGGAGTTACCTTTGCCAACCAACTATAAATGAGTTAAATGTTTTATGGGAATGTGGTTTATTATCAAAGATTTGTAATCTTCTATATGCTAACCTAGCACAACCCTTATACAAACTATCAATTGTGTTTGAGTGGGCCAAAGAGTGCTAACAAGCTTATGAAAAACTCAAACATGCATTAGTGTGAATGCACTAATTTTATAAGCACCATAGTAAGGTGTGTACTAACACAACACACAGGGGGGACACAAGATGGATTATCCTATTAGCTTTTCTAGTCAGTTATTGAGTGATGATGAGATAAATTATAACACCATGAAAAGGGAAGGGTTAACCATGGTATATGCTATAAAGAAATATTTTCATTACTTTTATTTTTTGATCATAAAGCTTATTGTGTTTTGTAAACAAACCCTATGCAATTACTTACGGAGTTTGATTGCACAACGGTTATTCATAAAGGACCACAATGGTTATTCATAAAGGACCACAACATGTTTTGTCGATCATTTAGCTTTATCAAGAGTGACCAATGGAAAGTCATCACTTGGAGTGAATAATGACCTTATAAACGCTCCACTATTTGAGCTTGATTTAGTACTACAATGGGGTGAGCAAATTTTGCACTCCTTATCAGTTAATATCCATAACAAAAGGGTTCAATGAAAGATGGTGAGGTGTGTCCACAAATGTGAGTGGGTGTCTTCAACCTAACCAAGGCATTCTAGAGGTTCAGTTACATGTATAGAGATCTGTATACTTAGGGGGGGAATAGCCTCTTTGGTTATTTTTTTTATCATACTCTCCCTCTCTCTTACCCTTATTCTCTTCCTTATCTCAAACTAATTCTCTCCCTCCCTCATTCTCCCTCCTTCCTTCCCTCTCTCTCACCATCATTCTCTACCTCACCCACCCTTATTCTCACCCTTGCCCTCATTCTCTATCTTTCTCTCACTCTCATCTTCCTTACCCTCACTCATCATATCTTCATTAAATGCCCCTAACTCTACTCTCAAGGATACCCTTGAATCTTTGTGCAAGGATTCATGCAAGAATTCTGGTAGAGATATGAAAGAGCATCTCATAATTACAATAGAGGCTTGTAATCTTTGGGACAAGCTTCTAGTAGGTGAATGGTCTCATTGACTCAGGAGTCTATATATGTAGAACATGAACATTGGAGCCGCTATCGGTACTTAGAGAAGTTACGACTACATTGGTGAAGACAATGAGAAGCCCATGCATAAGGAGCTGAAGAATAGAGTAGCCCTTAAAAGCACTTAGGTTTACCCTTAAAACCACTTAGGTTTACCCTTAAAACCCTCTCCTACCAACTAGCTTATATGTAGTTATGTAATGCACAAATAGTCTGCAAAGCTAATGTAATATCTTTTCTGGAATAAAAATCTCTTTTACCTATAATTGTGTATATTTTCACCTTACCAATTTTACATTATTCATTGTTTTTAGGAAATAGTATGCAAGGTTGATGCAATATCTTTTTTGGAATAAAATTATCTTGCCTATAATTGTGTATGTTATTTACCTTATTAATTTTATATTCTATATTGTTTTTAAGAAACAGTATGCAAGGCTTAGGCAGTTGTATTTCTTTTATTATTAATTTACATGTGCTTGCATGTGCTTGCATGTTGTAAGATTCCTCCCCCAACCCCTTTTTGATGTCTAGTATTTTCCCCTGTAATCAACCCTCTTCAGAAATATAAAGACCTTGTTTCTATCTGTTTTAGCCTAGAGAGAGAAAAATATTCTAGAGAGAGAATATTCAGATTTTGAATATTTTTGGATAGAAAAATATCTCTTATAATTCAGATGAGTTCCCTTGAAATAGAAATTCAAAAAGAATTTTCCAATGTGCAATTGGAATTAATTGAAAATAGGTATAAAGAACCTTAGTCTAAGGGTCTAGATTTTCAGAAATCTTTAGACTATGGTCCAATTAAGGTTCCTATGGGCCAATAGCATCAATCCATGTGTAGGGAAGAGATAAATCCAAATTTGTAAAAAGAAGATACCCAAAAATGAGTAAATGCTCACATAAGGTGAAGAGTTGAAAATGTACAAGGTTTATTAGTAAAAAACTATGAGCAATATTAAAAATATGAGATATTTTGGGTATCCAAAAATGAGTAAATGCTCACATAAGATGAAGAGTTGAAAATGTACAAGGTTTATTAGTAAAAAACTATGAGCAATATTAAAATGATGCCATTATGACACATATGTAAGGAAGGGGAATTCTTTAAAGGAGGTGCATATTTCACATAAGATGAAGAGTTGAAAATGTACAAGGTTTATTAGTAAAAAACTATGAGCAATATTAAAATGATTCCATTATGACACATATGTAAGGAAGGGGAATTCTTTAAAGGAGGTGCATATTTCACATAAGATGAAGAGTTGAAAATGTACAAGGTTTATTAGTAAAAAAACTATGAGCAATATTAAAATGATTCCAATATGACACATATGTAAGGAAGGGGAGTTCTTTAAATGAGGTGCATATTTCACATGCTTGAATGAGTTTTAAACTCATAAAAATTGAGATATTTCATCTCTCCTCTCTCCTCATTCAAGTCTAGTTCCAAAAAGTTAGCTTAACTGACCTAAAAATGGTCAAATATTGACCAAACTGATTTAGAAAATTCTAGAATCAGTTTGTTTGGTTAGGAGCTCAATTTTTCCTATAAATAGAAGCCTCCCCCTTGTTGAAAAATAGTTAGTGTTTATGCATCGTTACTCTACTCCACCTAAGCCAAGAACTGTGAATTCATTTAATAATTCACTAGTTTTTGGAGCTTCCCTCTTTCTTCAATCCCCATTAGTGGCTCCATCAACATACTTAACCAATTGATTGGTTGGGGGCCTCTACCGTGAACAAAGAATCAAGCAAGTTGTAAGGTAATTAGTGAATATTGATCTTTCTATAATTTCTCAATGTTTCTCTCTTCTCAACCCCTCTCAAGCTTGAGAAGTTTAATTGGTATGGTTTTTTTTAAATACTATTGAAGTTTGAATAGTAGTGAAGAGTTACATAAGTTAATAAATGCTATTGAAGTTAATTTTTATTTATGTTTAAATTCTAATGATTTTTATGTAAATTCTCTCTCTCACTCAAGAAATGGTCATACTCATGACCCGTTCTCAATCCAAATCAAGCTTTTCATAAAGCTTTTCCTTAACCCAAGATTAAGCTATGCTTGAGGCCAATTTAATGGCTTTTTTCTATGCTTTTAGTTTATGCATATTGATGATTCAATCCACTATAGATTAATGATCCAATTAGAGATCATTTTAATTATTTCCTTAATGATAAGCTTTATCCCTTAGAAAAAATTGAGATTTATCAGTCATAGCAGCGGAGCTATGGCAAAATTTTTATAAAAATTATGCATAAAATAATTTCATTCAAAGCATAAAAAGAGGACTTCCTACCATATTCTAGGAATTATCATCCTAGATTAATTGAAAGAATTTCATTATAATCATGGAGAAATTAAATTTTAATATCATGCATAAAGGATAATTTTTTTATATCAAAAGTGTTATTTTTATCATTTTTAATTTTCATGCATAGAAGTATGCATAAAGGAAAAAATTTTATATCAAAAGTGTTACTTTTATCATTTTTTAATTTTTCATGCATAGAAGTATGCATAAAGGAAAATTTTTTATATCAAAAGTGTTACTTTTATCATTTTTAATTTTCATGCATAGAAGTATGCATAAAGGATAATTTTTTTATATCAAAAGTGTTACTTTTATCATATTGGATTTCATGCATAGAGGTATGCATAAAAGTTGAATATTTTATTATAAAAGTGTTACTTTTAGCATAATTGAATTTCATGCATAGAGGTATGCATAAAAGATATGGGAAGTGATAAGATATGATAAGATGCATGTGGATGTGGATGTGGATGTATGAATGTGGATGTATGGATGTGAATGTGGATGTGGATGTGGATGTATGAATGTGGATGTATGGATGTGGATGTGGATGTATAAATGTGGATGTATGGATGTGAATGTGGATGTGGATGTGGATGTATGAATGTGGATGTATGGATGTGGATGTGGATGTATGAATGTGGATGTGGATGTATGAATGTGGATGTATGGATGTGAATGTGGATGTGGATGTGGATGTATGAATGTGGATGTATGGATGTATGAATGTGGATGTATGGATGTGAATGAGGATGTAGATGTGGATGCATGGATGTAAATGTGGATGTGGATATATGGATGTATGCATGTAGATGTGGATGCATGAATGTGGACGTATGGATGTGAATGAGGATATAGATGTGGATGTATGGATGTGAATGTGCATGTAGATATGGATGTATATATGTGAATGGGAATGTGGATGTGGATGTATGTATGCATGTAGATGTGGATATGGATGTGTATGTATGAATGTGGATATGGGATGTGGATGTATAAATGAGGATGTGAAAATGGAGATAAGCATGTAGATGTGGATGTATGGATGTGAATATGGATGTGGATGTGGATGTATGAATGTGGATGTATAGATGTGAATGAGGATGTGGATGTGGATGCATGGATGTAAATGTGGATGTGTATGTATGGATGTAGGCATGTAGATGTGGATGCATGAATGTGGATGTATGGATGTGAATGAGGATATAGATGTGGATGTATGGATGTGAATGTGCATGTAGATATGGATGTATAGATGTGAATGAGAATGTGGATGTGGATGTGGATGTATGTATGTATGTATGTGGATGTGGATGTATGAATGAGGACGTGATAATGAATGTATGCATGTGGATGTGGATATGGATGTGTACGTATGAATGCGGATATGGATGTGGATATGGATGTGTATGTATGAATGTGGATATGGGATGTGGATGTATAAATGAGGATGTGAAAATGGAGATAAGCATGTAGATGTGGATGTATGGATGTGAATGTGGATGTGGATGTGGATGTATGGATGTGGATATGGATGTGAATATATGATATGTGATGTGAAGGAATCTGAAGTGAAGAGATGGAAAATGATATGATTGGATGAGTACACATATAAATGAAATGTGGAATAAGTAATGTGGATTGCATGAGGGATAATGTGGAAAAATGAGAGTTAATATAGAAATTGTATTTGTAAACTGTTTGTAAATGCTGTTTGTAAATGGCTGTTTTATGTCAAGAATGCTGGGAAAACATTTTGACCGTCTTGTGATTAAGGTCGTGGAGACCTAACTGATAAAGTTGCAACTGCTGACGGAGAGTCAATGGAGGACGTCTCGCGTAGCAAGGTCGGCCGAGGTCTTGACCAGCCTCGGTTCGATTAAAATGGTGAGCTTCCGGTACGGTGGATGAGGGACCAAGGAAGCGGCCTATGAGTGAAGCGCTAGGTCACCTGCGAAGGATCCTAGAGGGTGCTGACCATACGGTGCTCGGGCTCTGGGTCGCCCAGGATACCCACGCGTGCGTCGAGGAAGATATTGGAACAAGGAGTAAGAGTTGTTTTCTGAAACCGGGCATGGATCTGGTTGACTGACCTTGCTGGTCCTCAACGGATGAGTCCATGGCTCTTTTATATGGATCTGTTGGTTGATCTTGCTGATCTTCAACGAGAGTCCATCTTGATAAGTGATTATATTGTTGAGTATTATGGGCTAGGAACTATTGAAACGGCCCCTGTGTGGACAGGTGGTGAGCGTTCTAGTTGCCAATGATGCCATAGATACTCTGATGAAGGAATGATGGGAAATTATGAATCAACTGGATAATTTGGGAGATTGTGATCAGTGGTACTATGGTTTCATTAAAGGATTGTTTTAAAGTTAGCTGATGCTAAGAAAAAGGCAATTTTTCATATTGGGTGTGTAAGTGGTGTGGCTGGTTTTATGTTTGCATGAAATTCCGGCTAGGGGGCCTTGGAACTCTTTTCCTTGGTACCCGGGACAAAACCTAACCAAATTCCAAATTGGATCCCATCACTACAGTGGTTGGGCGGTTGGCTAACCCATGGGATCGGATGGGGTTAGGCTGGACTGATGGATCCGTAAATCGAGACTCAATTTCTGTTATTACGATAGATAAAGTAAATCCCGGATAGTAATTGTTCTATGGATAGGAATCAACGGCTGTGCCTCCTTGGTGGGGAAAAAAGCGTTGATCCCAATGATCCAAGTGCAAGTTTCTTCCTTGATCTGACCAAGTATCTTTATAGATGCAGTCGGATCTGTTTGATCAGTAAGAGTTTTGACTACGTTAGAGTAAATATTATCCTGGTGGAATCGCCCGTGCTTTCCGGATAAGGGGAGTTTTTCCGGGTCTGGTTTTGGAGTAACCGACGGATTAGTCTTTTGTCCGGATATCCGTGGACGAGGCCCCGAGTGTGGGACCCTGCCTCGCGCAAGAAGTGCTACTTCTGCTGCTAGTACCCCGAATCCGTTGCGCGGTGGGAACAGGGATCTCACAGTTGGTATCAGAGCATTTGGTTAATTAAGATCAACTGAGAAGACAAATATGTCAAAAATTTATCAAGAAACACAAAAAGGTTATAATTGTGTGATATAAGTCATGTAATTTGATATTCAAACTAAAATTCGTAAATTGGTAATTGGGTCTTCAGATGGAAGTACCGCAATTATATAGAATCCCTGACTTGCTTGAGGCCTAGACATGATGGTATTTACCTTATAATTCCAAGGGCCGTGACTACCCGTATATACCGAGAGTATACTGCAGCTCTTTACTGACAGTATATACGAGTAAATCTAAGACTTGAAATTATAAGCGTTAATGCTATCCAGATGATGCATTCGAATGTGGTTGATATGATTTTTAATTCTGTTTGAGAATTGATGAATTGAATTGGATTCTGATTGAAAATTCTGATTGAAAAATGATGATTTCTGAAATTAGTTGAAATATAAAAATCTGAACAAAACCACAATGAGGATGAATGGGACGAGTCCCAGTGATGATATTCATAACTGGAATGATGATAATGAATTCAGCAAATCACTATGAGATTAGTGGGTTGTGCTGTCAAATTGTTACTGTTAACACTTGATCAGTAGATCAAGTTAAGGGATGACAAATTGAGAACTTGCTTGACTGAAATTCCCGTGGGTGGAGGAATGTTCAGAAGGAAATTTTTCGGTCTAATGGACCATTATCATGTTAAAGATATGAATGATATGATCTGAATATTAATGATGAGTTCTATATAAGGGATATTTATCCCAGTGTTCTGTTGGGTTGACCAGAATATAAGGAACCCCAAAATAAAATTGGATGTTAAGAAAAAGAGTTGTCCTCTACCTTGCGAGATGAGGACATCTCGCACTTTTTAAGTGGGGTAGAATGTAAGATTCCTCCCCAGCCTTCGAGGTATACAGGAGTAAGAATCTCCCTTTCTGATCTTATAATTATCCCCTCTCTAAAATAAAAGAAAGTTCTGTTTAACAAATGAAGACCCTTTTCCTAGAATACTTCTCAAGAGTCCCACCTGTTTTAAGGATTCAGAACAATGAGTTCAGAAGTGAGAATCGATGTTTTGGATATCAAGGTTTTGGTCTTCATTCGAGTACGGCCCAAAAGAAGTTCTTTATCTCTTGGGGAGTATATGAAGTTATCCCCCAGATATTGTGAGCCTTATATCTGAATTCAATGAAAGTAGGTGACTTAGCCTACAAGCTTCTTTTATCTCTTCATCTCAAAATTCTTAATGCCTTCTATAGAAAAATGTGTCAAACCCAAATCATGGAAAGACGGTAAAACTTCAGTGGCAAGTTACCGTTGGCTTCTAAGTTACGCTAGCTCCTTCCTTTATATAAGTCGTAACTTTTACTTGTCGCTCACAGTAATCTTACTTCCATCGATCTCCTTTCTTTCTTAATCTCCTGCATGGCTTGGCAACAAGAACTAGTTTTATCCATAATGATTCCTCACCTTCAAGACGCAAGAGAGTCTGTGAAGAAAGATTTTATAGAGCAGTATGAGCGCTCACTTTTCCCTCACTTGGGAACTTCTGTAGCGCAGACAAAATGGCGGACCTATCAAGACATAACTAGGGTAACACCCTGGGGTCAGCAGCACTTTCGTAACAATGTCCGCTTGGCCATGGTTATTGAAGCTTTGGGTTTGGGTCCCCGATACTACTGCGTCATGAGATCAAGGCATCCTGGGTTTTCTGAGCGGGTCTTCTTACTGGCGTGTTTTCTTCCTCATGAGAAGATATGCCTTTACCCCGTTTTTGGCTTGCCTCTCAGAGGTCCTTTTGTTAGAACACCTCATACCACTGAGATAGGCGCAGCAATAACCCACAGAATCATTCCCATAGATGAGTTACCTTATACTTGTGCAGCTTGTGAGGACTGCTTTTGTGATCATATGATGGACGGGCTTATGGAAGTGTAAAGAGTTCTATCTTTACTGTATAAGTTCCGAGAATGAATAAAGTTTAAATCTTGTTCTTATTTTGAATCTTGCTCTCTTTAAGACTTATCTTGGTGGTTAATCTTGATTAAAATTTTTCTCTAAGTCTCATATTCGTGAATCTTGCGAAATTATCACAAGTTGCGAGATGAGGACATCTCGCGTTTTTTAAGTGGGGTAGAATGTAAGATTCCTCCCCCAACCCCTTTTTGATGTCTAGTATTTTCCCCTGTAATCAACCCTCTTCAGAAATATAAAGACCTTGTTTCTATCTGTTTTAGCCTAGAGAGAGAAAAATATTCTAGAGAGAGAATATTCAGATTTTGAATATTTTTGGATAGAAAAATATCTCTTATAATTCAGATGAGTTCCCCTGAAATAGAAATTCAAAAAGAATTTTCCAATGTGCAATTGGAATTAATTGGAAATAGGTATAAAGAACCTTAGTCTAAGGGTCTAGATTTTCAGAAATCTTTAGACTATGGTCCAATTAAGGTTCCTATGGGCCAATAGCATCAATCCATGTGTAGGGAAGAGATAAATCCAAATTTGTAAAAAGAAGATACCCAAAAATGAGTAAATGCTCACATAAGGTGAAGAGTTGAAAATGTACAAGGTTTATTAGTAAAAAACTATGAGCAATATTAAAAATATGAGATATTTTGGGTATCCAAAAATGAGTAAATGCTCACATAAGATGAAGAGTTGAAAATGTACAAGGTTTATTAGTAAAAAACTATGAGCAATATTAAAATGATGCCATTATGACACATATGTAAGGAAGGGGAATTCTTTAAAGGAGGTGCATATTTCACATAAGATGAAGAGTTGAAAATGTACAAGGTTTATTAGTAAAAAACTATGAGCAATATTAAAATGATTCCATTATGACACATATGTAAGGAAGGGGAATTCTTTAAAGGAGGTGCATATTTCACATAAGATGAAGAGTTGAAAATGTACAAGGTTTATTAGTAAAAAAACTATGAGCAATATTAAAATGATTCCAATATGACACATATGTAAGGAAGGGGAGTTCTTTAAATGAGGTGCATATTTCACATGCTTGAATGAGTTTTAAACTCATAAAAATTGAGATATTTCATCTCTCCTCTCTCCTCATTCAAGTCTAGTTCCAAAAAGTTAGCTTAACTGACCTAAAAATGGTCAAATATTGACCAAACTGATTTAGAAAATTCTAGAATCAGTTTGTTTGGTTAGGAGCTCAATTTTTCCTATAAATAGAAGCCTCCCCCTTGTTGAAAAATAGTTAGTGTTTATGCATCGTTACTCTACTCCACCTAAGCCAAGAACTGTGAATTCATTTAATAATTCACTAGTTTTTGGAGCTTCCCTCTTTCTTCAATCCCCATTAGTGGCTCCATCAACATACTTAACCAATTGATTGGTTGGGGGCCTCTACCGTGAACAAAGAATCAAGCAAGTTGTAAGGTAATTAGTGAATATTGATCTTTCTATAATTTCTCAATGTTTCTCTCTTCTCAACCCCTCTCAAGCTTGAGAAGTTTAATTGGTATGGTTTTTTTTAAATACTATTGAAGTTTGAATAGTAGTGAAGAGTTACATAAGTTAATAAATGCTATTGAAGTTAATTTTTATTTATGTTTAAATTCTAATGATTTTTATGTAAATTCTCTCTCTCACTCAAGAAATGGTCATACTCATGACCCGTTCTCAATCCAAATCAAGCTTTTCATAAAGCTTTTCCTTAACCCAAGATTAAGCTATGCTTGAGGCCAATTTAATGGCTTTTTTCTATGCTTTTAGTTTATGCATATTGATGATTCAATCCACTATAGATTAATGATCCAATTAGAGATCATTTTAATTATTTCCTTAATGATAAGCTTTATCCCTTAGAAAAAATTGAGATTTATCAGTCATAGCAGCGGAGCTATGGCAAAATTTTTATAAAAATTATGCATAAAATAATTTCATTCAAAGCATAAAAAGAGGACTTCCTACCATATTCTAGGAATTATCATCCTAGATTAATTGAAAGAATTTCATTATAATCATGGAGAAATTAAATTTTAATATCATGCATAAAGGATAATTTTTTTATATCAAAAGTGTTATTTTTATCATTTTTAATTTTCATGCATAGAAGTATGCATAAAGGAAAAAATTTTATATCAAAAGTGTTACTTTTATCATTTTTTAATTTTTCATGCATAGAAGTATGCATAAAGGAAAATTTTTTATATCAAAAGTGTTACTTTTATCATTTTTAATTTTCATGCATAGAAGTATGCATAAAGGATAATTTTTTTATATCAAAAGTGTTACTTTTATCATATTGGATTTCATGCATAGAGGTATGCATAAAAGTTGAATATTTTATTATAAAAGTGTTACTTTTAGCATAATTGAATTTCATGCATAGAGGTATGCATAAAAGATATGGGAAGTGATAAGATATGATAAGATGCATGTGGATGTGGATGTGGATGTATGAATGTGGATGTATGGATGTGAATGTGGATGTGGATGTGGATGTATGAATGTGGATGTATGGATGTGGATGTGGATGTATAAATGTGGATGTATGGATGTGAATGTGGATGTGGATGTGGATGTATGAATGTGGATGTATGGATGTGGATGTGGATGTATGAATGTGGATGTGGATGTATGAATGTGGATGTATGGATGTGAATGTGGATGTGGATGTGGATGTATGAATGTGGATGTATGGATGTATGAATGTGGATGTATGGATGTGAATGAGGATGTAGATGTGGATGCATGGATGTAAATGTGGATGTGGATATATGGATGTATGCATGTAGATGTGGATGCATGAATGTGGACGTATGGATGTGAATGAGGATATAGATGTGGATGTATGGATGTGAATGTGCATGTAGATATGGATGTATATATGTGAATGGGAATGTGGATGTGGATGTATGTATGCATGTAGATGTGGATATGGATGTGTATGTATGAATGTGGATATGGGATGTGGATGTATAAATGAGGATGTGAAAATGGAGATAAGCATGTAGATGTGGATGTATGGATGTGAATATGGATGTGGATGTGGATGTATGAATGTGGATGTATAGATGTGAATGAGGATGTGGATGTGGATGCATGGATGTAAATGTGGATGTGTATGTATGGATGTAGGCATGTAGATGTGGATGCATGAATGTGGATGTATGGATGTGAATGAGGATATAGATGTGGATGTATGGATGTGAATGTGCATGTAGATATGGATGTATAGATGTGAATGAGAATGTGGATGTGGATGTGGATGTATGTATGTATGTATGTGGATGTGGATGTATGAATGAGGACGTGATAATGAATGTATGCATGTGGATGTGGATATGGATGTGTACGTATGAATGCGGATATGGATGTGGATATGGATGTGTATGTATGAATGTGGATATGGGATGTGGATGTATAAATGAGGATGTGAAAATGGAGATAAGCATGTAGATGTGGATGTATGGATGTGAATGTGGATGTGGATGTGGATGTATGGATGTGGATATGGATGTGAATATATGATATGTGATGTGAAGGAATCTGAAGTGAAGAGATGGAAAATGATATGATTGGATGAGTACACATATAAATGAAATGTGGAATAAGTAATGTGGATTGCATGAGGGATAATGTGGAAAAATGAGAGTTAATATAGAAATTGTATTTGTAAACTGTTTGTAAATGCTGTTTGTAAATGGCTGTTTTATGTCAAGAATGCTGGGAAAACATTTTGACCGTCTTGTGATTAAGGTCGTGGAGACCTAACTGATAAAGTTGCAACTGCTGACGGAGAGTCAATGGAGGACGTCTCGCGTAGCAAGGTCGGCCGAGGTCTTGACCAGCCTCGGTTCGATTAAAATGGTGAGCTTCCGGTACGGTGGATGAGGGACCAAGGAAGCGGCCTATGAGTGAAGCGCTAGGTCACCTGCGAAGGATCCTAGAGGGTGCTGACCATACGGTGCTCGGGCTCTGGGTCGCCCAGGATACCCACGCGTGCGTCGAGGAAGATATTGGAACAAGGAGTAAGAGTTGTTTTCTGAAACCGGGCATGGATCTGGTTGACTGACCTTGCTGGTCCTCAACGGATGAGTCCATGGCTCTTTTATATGGATCTGTTGGTTGATCTTGCTGATCTTCAACGAGAGTCCATCTTGATAAGTGATTATATTGTTGAGTATTATGGGCTAGGAACTATTGAAACGGCCCCTGTGTGGACAGGTGGTGAGCGTTCTAGTTGCCAATGATGCCATAGATACTCTGATGAAGGAATGATGGGAAATTATGAATCAACTGGATAATTTGGGAGATTGTGATCAGTGGTACTATGGTTTCATTAAAGGATTGTTTTAAAGTTAGCTGATGCTAAGAAAAAGGCAATTTTTCATATTGGGTGTGTAAGTGGTGTGGCTGGTTTTATGTTTGCATGAAATTCCGGCTAGGGGGCCTTGGAACTCTTTTCCTTGGTACCCGGGACAAAACCTAACCAAATTCCAAATTGGATCCCATCACTACAGTGGTTGGGCGGTTGGCTAACCCATGGGATCGGATGGGGTTAGGCTGGACTGATGGATCCGTAAATCGAGACTCAATTTCTGTTATTACGATAGATAAAGTAAATCCCGGATAGTAATTGTTCTATGGATAGGAATCAACGGCTGTGCCTCCTTGGTGGGGAAAAAAGCGTTGATCCCAATGATCCAAGTGCAAGTTTCTTCCTTGATCTGACCAAGTATCTTTATAGATGCAGTCGGATCTGTTTGATCAGTAAGAGTTTTGACTACGTTAGAGTAAATATTATCCTGGTGGAATCGCCCGTGCTTTCCGGATAAGGGGAGTTTTTCCGGGTCTGGTTTTGGAGTAACCGACGGATTAGTCTTTTGTCCGGATATCCGTGGACGAGGCCCCGAGTGTGGGACCCTGCCTCGCGCAAGAAGTGCTACTTCTGCTGCTAGTACCCCGAATCCGTTGCGCGGTGGGAACAGGGATCTCACACATGTGCTTGCATGTCATTGCATATGCTTTATTATTAATTTACATGTGCTTGCATATGCTTGCATATGCAAGCACATGTAAATTAATTTACATGTGCTTGCATATGCTTGCATGTCATTGCATATGCTTTGCATGCATGTCATTGCATTGTCTTGTATGGTAGTGCTGAATGTCCTTTATTATCATTTGCATACTCTTTTATTATTCCTTTACATATGCTTGCATGTCATTGCATATGCTTTGCATGCATGTCATTGCGTTGTCTTGTATGGTAGTGCTGAATGTCCTTTATTATCGTTTGCATACTCTTGCATGTCTATGCATGATCTTTATTATTGTTTGCATATGCTTGCATGTCTATACATGATCTTTTTTTTTCCTTTATTAATCTTTGCATGTGATTGCATAGTGTTTCATGTAATTGCATGTCTTTGCATGTGATTGCATACATTTGTTTGGGGTCTTCTTGGGCCCTTTAATTTGCCCCAAGCCTAATGACAGTCATTAAGGAATGGTGCAATGGGAGAAGGCCATGTGGAGAAAAATGTTGGGTTTCCCTGCCCCTAATATGTAGGGGTCAAACTTGAATCATACGTTTTTTTTTAAAGAAATTGGGCTGAAAATGCAAAATCTTTCAATAAAATCAGATTTCCCACCTTTTTTTAATAAAGACAGCTCAAACTGGCATAAATGACCCCACCTTAAAAAGTGGGCTAGGGCCAGAAACGCCCCCCCATCATTATCCCTCATTTAAAGCTACTTTTCCCTCTCCCCACTCCCTCTTCCTCTCTCTAAAACTAGCAATTCGGTTTTGAGTCTCTCTCTAACTAAAAGAATCTTTTTTGGCCTCCTCCCTCCCCATTCTGCCTTCCCCTTCCCTCCTAAAGTTAGATCTATCTTTCTGTGCCTTCTTGGCTATGGAAAGCTTGGAAAACAGTCCACTTTTTCCCCCATCAAGTCCATCCTCTCTTGCTTGCACACATTCTTCACTCTCCTCTTGCTAGCTTATACACATTCTTGACTCCTCTTGCCAGCTTATATGCTCTGCTAGCATTAGGTTGCAGAGATCTTCTTGGCTATGGAAAGCTTGGAAAACAGTCCTTTTTTCCCCATCAAGTCCATCCTCTCTTGCTTGCACACATTCTTCACTCTCCTCTTGCTAGCTTATACACATTCTTGACTCCTCTTGCCAGCTTATATGCTCTGCTAGCATTAGGTTGCAGAGATCTTCTCACACACCTACAACTTCATAGCATTTAGCTTAGTCGGTTAGCCAAGCACAATGAGTCGCCGACCTCGTTCAAGGGTGGAGTCCTTTAGCAGCAGCAACGAACAAGACGACACTGGCTTGTGGGTTACAAGCACCTTTGCAAAAGGAATGTGGGTGACGATGCGTCCAAGCACAAGGGGAGCCCACAAAGTCTCTCGCAGATACATAGGGTTAAAGTCACACCATTGGAAGGGTCGCATAGTGGATCTCAAGCAGGGGGCTGACGGAAGCAAGCAGGTGATGATCCAACACGTCTACAAGGCATCGCAACTCCGTGTTGACAATGCCAATCACAAACGCTTTCCTGCAAATTGTAAGTTTTATTTGTGCTTCTTGTTTTATGGGCTGCACTGAGACATGCTAATATCATTTCATGTTATGGAAGCTTGATTTTTTCAAGTGTGTTCTTGTAATGTTCTGTGCAGACATCTTTCCGTCGACATTTGTGGAATGGGAGCCTTTAGAGGCCCTTTCTGGAACCTTTGAGGCGCATCACTTTGAAATCGGCAAGCTACTATATACTGGTTGTTCAACATCAGAGCTTTTAGAGCGCTCAGTTTTCTTCTTTCATGCAGAGTATATTGTACCCACGTCAAGAGATGGTTCTGGGACTCTACGGAGGCTCCCTACACCAAGTCTCATGGACCATGATTGGCCAAAGCCCGACAATACTTTGGTTGCACTAACCAGACGTCGGATTGAGATTGATGTGTGCAATGCAATGAAGTGCACCTATGGGTCACATCGTGCGACTCTCACATTCTTCATGCCTTTACATTTGTTTGTGTTTTTGTTCAAGGAGGCTGATGTTCACCGGACTCCTACAATGTGGATTGCAAAGGGAGGCACAGTAATGAGTGCCTTTTTGCCACCTTCGTGGGATTTGAAGGTTATTCAACATCAGGGTGACAAGATAAAGTGCATGGTGGTGTCGGAGAAGATGGTCGTTCGGTACCAGCTTGGAAAGCAACAACTCTCTATTATCTTTCCTTACAGACGTTGGAAGCTGACTGGAGGCGAATGGCAAGCACTCGATTCGGACATCAACGATGCAGAACAGCTTGATGTACATGTTAGCACGCAAGCTGATGTGTGGGATATCGTAGTAAATGCTGATTGGAATATGGCGAACCTAAGGGAGTACTTAGGCCTTAGGTTTGCACTGAAAGGTGACTTTTCATTTGTGATTGATAACACACCTCTACGTAAGAGGAAAGAGGCATCTTACTTTTGTAAAAGCATTCCCTTCCCCAGATGTATCCATATCAAGCAAGCTATGTAACAGATTTTGAGAGATTAATTCAAAACAATTTTGGCTACTCGCAATTTGCGTTCAATTTTGTGCACTTTTAAGTTTTGTCGCGTGTTTTTATTTTTTTGGAGGTTTTAAGTGAGTTTTTAAACATAAAAAAATTTTTAAAGACCTCTTTATAAGTCACTTTTGGCCACTTTGAGTTCATCTCCTCACTCTCGGCATCTTTGCGGTCCCCTCGCCTTCTTCGCTACTCAAGCATGGCCACCCCCGCCCAAGCTCTCCTATCTCAATTGCACAAGCTTGACCTCGATCACTTGATCGAGAAGCTTGCACCCATCTTTCAGACATCTATTGACATGGAAGGCACCGCCGAACTCCATAATGACGTGTTTGGGGCGTTCACTAGCTACATGGACACATACATGGCTGAATATTGTGTCAACTTTGAAGACGAGGAGGGAACTTGGGTGCCTGTGGATCTTATCAAGCATACCTACAAAACGGACAAAAATTTCAGGTTTAGGCTTGCAAGATTCCTCAAAGGCCTTAGTAGCGCATATCTAAGGGAGGAGGAAGAAGATAACCTCGTAGGTCTTGGAATGGGCAACATTGGCACAAGTTTTTTGAGGTGGGACATGACTCTTGCCCTCCTGATCTTAGAGGGAACAGAGAAAAGCAAGGGAAAGAGGAAGGCCACTCCTCCAAAGAAAGCCACACCTTATCTCTTGATCAAGGAAGCTGACCCAAAGGAAGAGATTGTCACCCCAGTGCAAGAAGCATCTCTTGCACTTGTGACTCTGGCGGAAGAGCCGCAAGCTGAGGCTGTGAAACGGGACATCGAAGGGGACGATGTCATGGATGAAGTTCCAGAGCTCGAAGTGCGAACTCTACACCCCATCATAGTAGAAGGTGTAGAGTTCTTATTTTTGGATGACATCGCCCATGTCCTTGGGCTACACCAGGATGAAACTCTCTCAGTCATTGCTATGTACGCGGGCATGCGAGACACACAACAGCCGTCCAAAGATGATGACATCCACATTGACTTCAGTTCCGCAGATGTCACAAAGGTGCTTGCGCTCCCGGAAAATCATGTCTCAATAGAGTCCCTTATGGCAGAGACTCTTGTACAAATATCCCAGTGCAAGGATTTCTACGAGAGTGTGCCAGAAACTAGCTTTGCCCCTCACAAGCCGCTTGCCATTTCGGATTCTGTCAGCCTCGGGAGCATCAATATTAGTGATGCAGACCTTGCGGATCATGATGATGCCACTGAGGTAGTACACCCAATTTCTTCCCTTCTTAATTTGTAATTTTTTGAAGTCAACTCATTCTTCTATCTACTTTGTAGACCGCAAGAGAAATGGACTGGTTCGCAAGCCAAAAGGGTGGAGCACGAAAGGAGGTGGAGGGAAAAGATGCTGCGCTATGGCACTACATCCCGAGCTTCAATGCCGAGATGCTTCGCGTAATTCACAACGACTTTTCAAATGATGCGCAAGCTGAATTTTTGAAGTGCAGAGCCCTAAGCGCCGTCCTGTCTGAAGCCCCTATAGCCCAAAATGCCCATAAATGTATTCTTGTAAATAGGGAAGCAGCTATCTATAGCTTTGGTGATAAAGGTGCAGGGTCTTTCCTAGGATTTTGTGGCCTTAGCCTTGGACAAGGCATCACTGATGCCAAAGAGATAGCCGAACGCATTGGTGACAAACCATCAGTAAAGACTCTCACCCACGAGGCTTTCACCAAGCTCATCAAGCGAGTTGGCTAGATCCAATGTAATCATTTGCCTTCTGTGAAAATCAAACAATTAATGACATCAAGATGTTTTTCGAGCTGATTTTAAGTTTTATCTTCTTGATGTGTTTATATGTTGTTGTCGTGTCCTGTCATGATGTTTCAATCAATTTTTGTGAACGCTTGTCTGTGAAAATCAAACAATTAATGACATCAAGATGTTTTTCGAGCTGATTTTAAGTTTTATCTTCTTGATGTGTTTATATGTTGTTGTCGTGTCCTGTTATGATGTTTCAATCAATTTTTGCAAACGCTCGTCTGCCACCGCCCGTCCGACTTTGGCTCGACTCGACGGGCCAATTTCTCCCGCGTATGGGCCCAGAAGGGTATATCAGCTGTGCGGGGTGCGCCGGGGCCGAGGGGGGGGCCGGTGGTCGCTCCGTGGAGCCTGTGTGCCACGGAGCGACTTTTGGCTGTTTGACCTGGAGAAGGGTATATCAGCTGTGCGGGGTGCGCCGGGGCCGAGGGGGGGGGCCGGTGGTCGCTCCGTGGAGCCTGTGTGCCACGGAGCGACTTTTGGCTGTTTGACCTGGGGGGCCGGTGGTCGCTCCGTGGAGCCTGTGTGCCACGGAGCGACTTTTGGCTGTTTGACCAGGTCAAACAGCCAAAAGTCGCTCCGTGGCACACAGGCTCCACGGAGCGACCACCGGCCCCCCCCCTCGGCCCCGGCGCACCCCGCACAGCTGATATACCCTTCTGGGGCCATACGCGGGAGAAATTGGCCCGTCGAGTCGAGCCAAAGTCGGACGGGCAGTGGCAGACGAGCGTTCACATGAGGTCGAATGTACATAGCGAAAACAATTACATGCAAAAGACTACAATTACCTTGACAAGACAACAATCACTTGCAATAGAAAATAACTTTTTTGAAAATAGACATGGTTTTTCATTAATCAAATTGAGATTACAAAACACGGTTTGTTGCATTACAAGGCTTCCCCTATCTAGTGAAAGAGAGCTTCCTCTCCACGGATACGCCTAGCTAGATGAAGATCAGATGGCTTCAAAGTGACACGTTTTGCATGCACCATGCACAAAACCGCGTCTTGGAAAAGCGAAACCAAAATATCCTCGGCACCTTGTTGCAGAACGCCTAGTGCCGCCGCTTGCACACGATTGACATCCCGGCGCTGGTCGTGGATAATCTCTTTGACGAGACGCCCAAAAGGTGCCTTTGGAATAATTGGTGTGCAGGTCTTTTGATATTTGCGAATTTCTCTAAGGGCAACTGTCCCTGGTCTCCACCTTTGCTTCTTCTGCGTTGTTGGGGGCGGTGGTGCTTGCGCGTGGCGAGTCCAAGCTGGCGTGTCATTTTTAAACTTCTGTCGCTGCTCTTGGAAGTTATCGGAAGGGAGTTTTGAGCGTTTAGGAATGGTTTTCCCCTTCTTAGCCTTTGCAGGTGTTGGAGTTTTCTTTGTCTTTGCAGATGGAGTCTTCGGAGCTGCTCGCTGCTCTGCCTCCTTCCTTACTCGCTCCTCTTCATCTTTCCTGTCTTTTTCCTCACGAAGCCTCCGTGTGTTTGCTGCCCTGGCTTCTCGTTCAAGCTTCTGTCTCTTATTTTCTACTTCCTCAGCTGAGAGTTTTCTCTTTCCTTTACCAAGTGCACGAGCCAAGACTCTGTCTAGCATTGCATTGACAATCCTATTGCTCGGCAGGTGCTCCCTTTCTACTGTGTCTTCATTTCTCCTCTTTGTATATTCTGCTCGAAGACTTTGTATGGCCGCTTCCAAAATTGTGTCATCTTCGTATCCGGCCATTCGCAGGTCAGCAACAAATCCGTGAGCTTTTCTGTTAAGCCAATCCTCCTCCGCAGCAAAGAATGCTATTCTTCTCTTGTTGCTTGCGGCGGCCTGAGCTTCTTCTACAGCCTTCTTATCTGCCTCCGCCTTCCTAACTGCCTCGTCTTCTTCCTCCTTCTTGGCAGCCTCATCCTCCTGTGCTTTCTTTGCTGCCTCGTCCTCTTGAGTTCTGACCGTCTCTTCGGCTTCTTTTCTTGCTCTCTCAGCTGCCTCCATGTCCTCTGCTTCTTTGTGTAATCTCTTCGCTTCTTGGGCTTCTTGGGCCTCTTGGGCCTCTCGCTCAAGCCTCACACGCTCAGCTTCCAGATCCACTTGGGCTTGTGGGTAAATGTTTGGGATTGCAGTTCTATGTGCCACCGGTAAGGGCCCAAGGTCTTTGAAAATGTCATCCTGCGTATTGGAGGGAGGATCATTTGGGGGCTCCATGTGCGTGAGATATTACTGCACGAGCGAGAGAGAGAGAGAGAGCGCGCGCGAGAGAGTCAAGGGGAGAGGAAGAGAGAGAGCTCACAAGTCAAGACTTTTAAAAATGACTATAAAACTCATTGATATTTATAGGAGGCCAAAATTACAAAAAAGTCAATTTACAAAATGAACGCGCCAAAAAGTGGCGAACAAGAATTATTGGGTGGGTAACCACACACGGCCATTTCTTAGTCGACCACTGTGCCATTGCCTCGCTCTTTCACGTGCCATTGACGCATTGCACCCTTCTCTTTCGCCTTGCACCTAACACCTTCATGATTTTGCGCCTCAAAGACAAATTTCCGGCTCGCTTTTGGGCCTTTCTCCCAGTAAGTGCACGGTAAAACCAATTGAACATTTCTTGAAACGCATTGCTGCGAACCTTGCCACCACCATGACCCGTGTTCTTAAAATAGGCCACCTTGGCTTGGTAATGTGATCGTTCCATGCCTTGGTTGCTCCAGAGTGCAAGAGACCCATATTCATCTAGAAAGAAGGAACTGTGCGCATAGAGAATATGCATGTAGTGTGTTATATGAGTTTCCCCCCAAGCATCGATCATTTCTTCTGTGAATCTGTCAATCGAAGTCTTGAATGTAGCTATCTCTGCTTCATCAAGATACGGGCGCTCAAGAAGCCTCATCATCTCATCACAAGCTTCCCACACATGTGCACGCTTCAATCCTAGTGTCGCCTCATTGCCTCGATAGGTTGTTACATCACAAATCTGCTTCCATAATTCAAAATGTGTATGGCTTTGAGCCTCACCATAGTTTGAGAGCAGGTGTCTTGCTTTTGCACCACCCATACATATCTTATTAGGGTTATCTTGGGTACTTGATGGGTTTTTGCGATCCTTAGAGAGGGTGACAGCACCTGCGTGAAGCCCCACGGATGATAAAACAACTTCAAGCTCTTGGATGCCCTGTTCTCGCCGTGACTCTGGCTCCATGTTCCAAGCATAATTGATGTGGAGCATCAACAATTTGTCCAAAATTCTAAGTCTTGCGTGCAAGGTACACACATGTACTCGCGACAGTGGAATTGAAAGAATAGGGTTCCAAGTAGCATCCTCCTCTGCGCGAGATGGTGCCTTGCTTTGATTGCAGCTCATAATTCCATTGAGCCAGACGTGCATACCCTTCCCTTTTTGTAATTGATTTGAGCCCTTTGCACTTGCCTGCTTACGACCTTTCACCTTGGTTGCTTGTTTGGCCTTCCCCACTGCGACACTTGGCATCCTTGGATGACAACAAAAGATGCATGGAAACAAAGTGTTAGCACCGCTTTTAGTTCCCAACATGCATTTGAGGGTCTTGAGATCACCACCAAGGTGCCACTCTATTTCAAAGTGACCAGTGCCAGGCACATGCAAGACTTCACCATTTGATTGCCTATGTATCACTCCTTGAATACCTGTACGGGTGAAGTACCACCTCAGACTGTCATGGTCCTCGTGCGGAAGGGTCCATGCCGCCTGCCACCATATGTTCTTCTCAGACTGCACTCCAAAGTAATCTTGCTTGCGTCGCTTTGTGTGCAAGTTATTCTCCGCATCACCTGTTTCATCTTCGCCGTCTAAGCTCTTTCGCTTCAATGCCCTGCTCATGAGTGTCAGACTTGTACGTTCCACCCTTTGGCCCTTTACAACCTGACATTCATCCAATTTGAGGACAAATATAGCCTTTCCATCCGTCTCCTCTAATGTCATATCATAAAACTGAATCATAGCTCGTTGAAGCGCCTCCACCTCGACGTAAACATTGTTAAACTTGTTGTAAGCAAAATCTTTTGAATTTGACATTGGCATGCTACCATCCACCCATCTGTAGCCGCCTAGCAAGTCGGCAATATTGTTGTTTGCTGACTTCCTTGCCATAACTATACTGTATGGTGTTGGAAGTATAGATCGTGTCATTCCTTTGCCTCGTAGACGTGCTGTGATGCAAGTATACAAAGCCCTGTATCCCTTATCACTGATACCTGTTGTGTCGCACACAGTGAGCATGTCAATGGGACTGACAATCTGCTCGAATTCCTTGAGAAAATACTTTTGAATCCTGTCACGCAACGCACCATTTACTGGATTGGTTATCATATTGATTACTTTCTGCTCTGGAATAATGTGCTCAAGGATAGACTCCTCAGTATTGGAACAACCTAATATTGCTTTAGCACATTCCCTGGACATCACATAGTTCAGAGTCAATGACATAACTATATGAAAAAGGAATGTAATGCTAGTTTTGAAGCTGTGATTACCTTGTTTGACGCACACGTCGCTTGCGAGCCCCCCCATCTTTGGAAAGAAGACTCAGAGGCTTGCGCTTTCGCTGCCTTGCATTATATCCCACGGGGAGGTGAGTGAAATGATCGACACGTCGGCGAAGGTTCCGAGTTGAGTTTCGAAGACGGAGATAGTTCTCTATAGCTCGATCCCTCCTTTCCACACCTTTATCAAGCTTCATCTTCTGCTCTGCATCCTCCTTCTCTAGATCCTTGACTCGAGCCAGCATATGTTCTTTTGTGTCCATGAAAGTTGACGCACATTCTTCCTTTTCTGCCTTGCATAATTTTAGAAGCTTCCTGAGGTGATTTTGATTTGAGAGTTCCTGCAAGTACAAAGAATAGAGCCTCTGACAGTACCCTAAGAAACCATTATAACCATCACCCAAGAAGCGTACGACCTGCGTGATATTACGAAAAGGGGGAGGTGCACTAGTCTGTGGATCAAGGGGATAAATGCTTCCATCAGTCCAAAGATCAATGGCTTTTGCACCTTGAAGTCGTAGCACCTCAGCAGGAATACATCCCTTCGTTCGATTACTTCGCATTGTGGCATACTCCTCGTCTAAGTCCACGTGCAAGCGAAACTTTGATTGCTTGTTGGTGATGTCCCGTAGAGCCATTGTACCTAGCAAATGGAGATGGAGATGTAGATGGATACAGAGATGGAAATGTGGATGGTGATGGAGATGGAGATGTAGATGGATACAGAGATGGAAATGTGGATGGTGATGGAGATGATGGAGATGGAGGATGGAGGTGGAGGATGGAAATGTGGATTGTGGAGGAGATGAAGATGGAGATGGTGATGGAGATGGAGGTGGAGGAGATGCAGATGGATATAGAGAAATGGAGGCCTTGAGGAGATAGATATGGAGAGCTTGCTAGTGATGGAGATGGAGAGCTTCAGCTTGCAAGGATGTGTAGATCTGTACCTTCACAGGAGGGGATGGTGAGCTCTTCCATGAGAGCTGGTGGAGAGGATGATAGATATGGAGAGCTTGCTAGTGATGGAGATGGAGAGCTTCAGCTTGCAAGGATGTGTAGATCTGTACCTTCACAAGAGGGGATGGTGAGCTCTTCCATGAGAGCTGGTGGAGAGGATGATGGAGTAGGAGGTCCAGATCTGCAGGCCATGGCTCCTAGAGAGAGAAAAAGAAGCCCTTACCCAAGTAAAACACCCTAAACGCGTTTTAGAGAGAGAGTGTAGAGAGAGAGTGGGATCTGCAGCACCTCCAAAAAGGGAGGGAACAAAGTGACGAAAATTTTCAAACATTCTTTGTGAAAGGTACTTCACTACAAGACAAAAAGGCATTTAGGTCCATATTCCTTCCCAAGGACAGAAGATCTAATGATTAGATTACCTTTAGGCCTATTTTCTTTTTTGTAGAAAAGGAAAAATGCATTTTCAGGCCTAGGCCACTAGCTTGGTCAAAGCTTGATTAGCATTTTAAGCATTTCACTAAGTGTCCAAATAAAAGGGCCCAAGAAGACCCCAAACAAGTCCTAATGTAGACTAATGGGCCCAACAAAATCTAATCCCCATTTTTGAACTACTTGAAGGGGCCATGAGTACAGTTAGAGGCCTGTTGTTGTTACCATGCGTAATAGCAAACATTTGACATTCATCACATATTTTCATAAATCTTACAATGTGTCCCCAAACTGTGGCCCCTCCACAATCTAGATTGAAGAACTTTTTTGGTTGTGGCTTTAGCTGCAAAATGTCCTTCTTTGATTCCACTGTGAGCTTCCTCAAGCATAGCTACATAATCGAACTCTAAGACACATTTATGGAGGATTCCATCCTTACCAAGTCTATATAACTGTCCTATAATGAGTTGGAAAGGTGCATTTAATTTCACAAGCCAACAGGCCCACTCCAAGCAATTCAAGATAAAAAACCATTGGTTAAAAATTCCCAATGCCCAAGCTCCACTCAGTAATGCAGCTAATGGTTGTGAAGGTCTCCCACTGTTTCACCCACTGGCGGGGTTAGATATGAAGCTCTTTAAACATGCCCCCCCATAACATAAAGCTATGTAATGTGTGAGGTAATAACCAATAAGCTCTCTCTCACTCACTCTCTCTCACCACACACACAAGAGAATAGAAAAGATAAGATGGTGCTCGATCTCACACAAGGGAATAATAACCAACAAGCTCTCTCTCACCACACACACAAGAGAATATAGAAGATTATAAGTTGATGCTCTTGATTTCACACAAGGGAAGTGTCTATTCTCATTAGAGAAATTGTTATTTATACATCACTATAAGTGGTCGAGCATCCATGATTGGGTGGCTATTGTGTAAATCTTTGCACTACTGTATCCTATGATAGTAGTGTACATGTGAATTTGATGCTCACATTACACTTAGTTTAGTCATCCCTTGTTTACATCATGCATGGCTCATTAGAGTAAAAAAAATTGTAAAATATTCATTAAAAGTGAAAAAAACCACTCAAGTGGACAAAATTATAAAGCAACCTAAATGGATTAATTAGTTGGTGCCAATCACTTGTCATAAATACTTTGACTACTTCAAAAAAATCTTGATGGGGCCTGCTAGAGTCCACCTAGTTAACAAAGGAATTGGTTAGCATCATCGAGCAATCCCTTGCCACCTGTAGAGATGCCACCAGGCCTATGCCTTTTTCCAAAGTCATAAGCCTGTAGATGAAGAGGGCGGCCTTGAAGATCCCTCAAAAGGAAAACAGGGTGGGCACAAGTCTTCTAGAGAGAAGAAACCCTACAAGCCAATGAGGCACACTCTTTTGATAGTAGGTTAGGATGGTCTCACTTGCCTGAACTTCTCAATGGATTTGGCTAACTATTAAATGTAGATTTGGACAATTGTCCAAATCTACCTACAATCTATACCTCACCAACTGGAGAGACGGAAAACTCTCTCACTTGTAGCAAGAGTAGTATGATCCATATGTAGCTCAATCCAATGGGATTTGCATCCCTTTCGGAGCTAGGGATTCAACCCGTACCGGTGCAAAAAAGCTTATCCATTTGATGGAGAGAATGCTAAGAATACTACTACCATTGACATAGACTTAACACACACACACAAACTCAATCTTGCTATTGCTCACTCACTCATCATCCCACTCATTCATGCATCCAAAACAAGAAGAAAGCTAAGCTATTGCATACACAAGATCAAAGCATTCTTCATTCTCAAACACTCATTTCCCTAGCATGCACACAAACCTTGAAGTTATCAACAAGAAACATGCACACTAGAGAATTGACATGAGAAGAGAGACAAACATCAACTCATTGCATTGAATTAACAAAAATAGAACTTACAATAATGTAGATGGGGAGAGAGAAGAGCTTGCACCTCTATGGGAAAAGAGGGAGAGCTAGTCTCAAGAGAGCTCAAACATGAGTTTAGTCCAATGTGTCCCTAAGCTCTCAAATGAGCCACTTTTTATACAAAAACTCTAAAACTCCCAAAAGTTCCCATGTGGGATTATTGTCAAGCCCACTCCCACACTCATCCACAACTTGGAACTCTTTACAAGAGCCCTAAGCATCTTTTTGTTGCATCCTTGCATTGATCTTCACTCATCCACTCGTCACGCAACACTCCCCTCTTCCTATTTTGCGCACGTCCTCGAGCGCGGTAGAAGCAAAAGCTACAAAAACAATGGATACAAGTAAAGCCTTTTATTGAAAAAAAACCAGCAATGACATTGATCTCACACGTGAGCATACAAGTGAAAGGCTGATTAGAGTTTTAAAGAGTGCTAAAAGAGGTGAGTAAAAACTAGTCAAAGTGAGACTAAGTGGTAGATAGTGCTATGCAAAGGCAAGTGTGCTTGCACACCACAGGTTATGACCGCAGTCTCAATGTCCTATAAGTATTTAAGTGGTAGATAGTGCTATGCAAAGGCAAGTGTGCTTGCACACCATAGGTTATGACCGCAGTCTCAATGTCCTACAAGTATTTAAGTTATTCCTAAGTGGCAAACCTACTCCTAAATATGAGCAATGGTGATTGGACCTCTTCTTCTTCTTCTTCTTCTTCTTCTTCTTCTTCTTTTTGATGTATGTGTAGAGGATGATAAAGATTAAGGTTCCATCCCAATGAGACCCAAGCAATGGCCAAGAGACCTCTGCCAAGAGAATCTAAAGGCCGTTAAGTATCTCAAGTGCGGCAGACCCTTTTCTTTCTTTTTGACATAAGGAGTACCCCATGAAGATGAGGGCATCGGTCTCGAGGGCCCATAATGTACCCCAGAGTCCTACCAACATCTATCAAGGTGATAGAGTCCTTGAAGATTTTTCTTAGTCTTTTAGACGTTAGTGTTCACCCCATGGAACCCAAGGCATCGGACCCAAGGTGCTAAGACAACCCCAGGTCCTACCAAGCATTCCAAATGGTTGTAGACACATCATGTCTCGATTCACTTGTATATATTTTTCATGATTTTCGTAAATTTTTTTTATTAATCCTAGCACCTACCACTAGGGATGACTAATATACTTTGAGAGCATAAGAAATTGGCATACTCCATTAGTATATATCCTACACTGTCTTCAGATAGAAATACCTTCTACTAAGTCCTCTAAGAATCTAGAAATCACTCACCACATTTTAACAACTAATTTAAAACTTAAACCAGCCAACTGTGTGTGAACATGCAAACAATGTATCCAAAAGTTAAAAGCACATAAAGAACAAAGGATTATGATTTGAATACACCTGTTGTAGTGCTCGTTGATGTTGTTTGTTTGCATTGATGCATTGCTGATGTTGTGCAGATTGCTTCTCGTTGCTCTTTATAGGCATTGCATGTCTCCTCCCTTCCTAATTGTGTGCACGGTAGGTGGACTATTGGGGCATGGTTGTATACTCTTGTTTAGCTGAGATCTCTGCAAAATGTTTATTAACAAACAAGAAAAGAAAAGAAAGGAATAAAATTTGTTATTGGTGCCAATCACCGAATATAGCCGAGGGGAAAAACCCAGTGGGAGAAAAGTGCCCTGGCTTGTTGATCTTATTGTGAAGTCGATGAGCTTACCCTTGTACTGGTGGTTCTGTGTCCACTTCTGCTGGAAAGATGGTATCAATGACCTCAGGATGCAAGGATAACCCTGAACAAAAACCGGCCTCTGGAGAAGGTGGTAGAGGAAGGAGTGCTTCCTCACTAAAATATGGCATTGGTTCTATGGGAAGGTTAAGCAAACAATTCCGATTTTGGAACTGCTCAATGTAGGTACTCATAGTGATCCAAAATTGACATGTTGAAGCTTGGGGAAGGAGGGCTTGCAAGATAGGTGGTTGCAAGTCATTTATGCATGTATCCCTCCATTATTGTGCTTGAACCTCTTCAGGTAATCTACTTTGATTTGGTCCTCTCTCTGGTATTCTCACATTAAGAAGGTTATGGCGTTGGGGTGTAATTCCCACAATTTGTTTCATTAAGCCCGTGCCATATCGTCTAAAGTAAGAGCGGCATATCCAACAAATGTGTGAAGCTTCTCCTAATACGAGTCGTGCACACTCTTGACAATGTGGAAATGGGTGATGCTGTTGATAGAATAACGTGACAAAGTGAAGCCCACAACAATTTTCACCTAAGGGAGCATAAAAGTACCTAGAATGAGTTTGAAAAGGAGGAGCACTATAACCCCCGTGATGTTCAGGTCGAGTACTATCAGGGTCAATGCATGGTGGACATGTATCTCACCAAGTATCCATCAAGAGGTATCTGGTCGTAGAACAATGAAATTTAGAAACACTCATATCCATCATTACAATCCCAATCAAAAACATTGTAGATAAAAGAACACAATCCTCTAAAGGCATAAGGAACCACATTATTCAAACATTGATCTACCAAAGAGCTTCAATTGTAGTGTTAATGCCTTATCTTTGGTTTTGGGTATGTCCTTCTTAAGAGGTGGGAGTTTTAGCAATTGTCGAGGAATTTGAGCAAGATAAGAGGATTTAGGCATTGAGGTGCTAGAATCTATGCTCAAAGGAGACTCATGTAAAGTTTGATTTGTCTTAGGTACACAAGTTGATGGTGGAATTGTGTAACACGAAGAATTTGGGACAACTCGTGTTTCAATACTTGTTTTGGGAAGATCAACACAAGGAGATTTGTAGGTGCTATCACAATCACCTATCCTATCTTGAAGAGGTTGTGTTGATTTCTTTTGCACCCCCACTGATATGGAAAACCAAGGGTGGCTTTTGGAATCTTATTGATACACTCTTTTACCTCTAGCAAACCATGGCATTTGGGAAGCCAAAGTGCTGTTGCACCCTCATAATAGCCTTGTGCTTTAAGAACATGCTTTGGGACCCAACGAGTAACAATCTGAGGTTTAGGCTTGGAAAAGATGTGCTTTTTAGGAGGCTTAGCAACTAGGCTAGATGGTGCAAGTTTGTACGCATCTTTGGGTAGCCAAATTGATAATTCCTTCTTGCCTGGCCTTCTTTGAGCAGTGACTAAAGTAGTTGGAACATGCCAGCCATGGCCCTCACTTGAGGACTCATCGATTATCCACATCATTTGTGTTGGAGCTTCAAGAGCAGATTTTGAAAGTGGGTTGTGTAGGGTAGAAACACCACCCTTTTGACATGATAAAGCTCGTGGAGTAGCAGATCCCAATACGCAATCAGAATCAATTTGCAATTTGTATTGTCTATTCTCCCAATCTAATGAACAATTGGTAGCACTTAACCATGATCGACCGAGAATAGCCTCTACCACTGCCTTGGACTTACTTGCCACATAAAAGGGAACAGACATCTGGTGATCCTGAATGGACATCATAATGACACATTTTCTCTCTATAGGGTTATCTTCACCTGAGAAGCTTCATAAGTCAATAGGAATGTGCACAAGTGTTGGTTGTCCCAAGGCTATCCATGTGTCAAACGAGAGAACATTATAATCTGCACCAGAGTCAATTAAGGCAGAGACAAAGGTAGTCTCATGAAGATGAAGGCACACTTGAATATTGAAAGGATCAACATATGGTTCATCAGTAGCCAACTGTAAGGCCAACATAGAAGCCTTATGACGCTCCTTGGCTTTTGCAACTCTAGCTTTAGCCTCTTCTTGAGCCTGACATTTAAGTAGGTCATGTGCTTCTTTCCGTGTGTGTGCAGCATGCATTTGTTGAAGGATGGCTTCAGTTAATGGTTCATTGTATTTCTTGAGACGACTTCCAGTGTTTCTAAACGCACTGCACCACTTGGAGTAAGCTCATTAATCACAAACGGTCCTAGGCCACGTTTCTTGAGCTTTCTCTTATGCTTCTTAAGTGTGTACAAGAGCACAAGGTTCCCTTTTTTGAATCGGCCAGTTGTTACATTTCTATCATACCATTGCTTTTGTCTCCTCTTCTCGGCATACATCCCCATTACCGCCAATAAGCGGGTCTCATCAAGCTTTTCCAATTTATCAATGCATTGTGAAAGCTCATGACCAGTCCAGTCCAATTGTTTGGCAACTCGTAAAATAGGTACAAGAAATTCAATGGGAAGAATTGCATCTAGCCCAAAGGCAAGCTCAAATGGGGTTGTGCCCACAGATGTTTTATAGGCTCTCCTATATGCCCAAAGAACTGAGTGCAACTTTTGCTCCCAATCAGTCCTATGTCCCTCAACAATCTTTGTGAGTGCTGTGCAGAGAATCTTGTTAGTACTCTCAGCTTGTCCATTGGTCTGGGGATGATAGGGTGCAAAACGCTTGTGAATTACCATAAATTCTTGAAGCAAAAACTCTATGACCTCATTCACAAAGTGCACACCTTGATCACTAACGATTTCAATAGGTAAGCCATAGCGTGTAAACACGTACTCATACAAGAACTTGGCTGTGGTTCTGGCATCATTTTTAACTGTAGCCTTTGCCTCTACCCATTTGGTTAAATAGTCAATTACGACTATAATATATTCGGCATGCATGTGATGAGCTGGAGGTTTAATGGGACCGACAAAATCAATACCCCATTTTGCAAAAGCACGTGTGCTTAACATAGGCCACAATGGCATATTGTCCTTTGTGATGATGGGAGGTTTGGTCCTTTGACAATCATCACAACGTTTTACATATTCTTCGGCATCCATTTGTAAGGTTGGCCACCAAAGACAGACCACCTAATCAACTTAGCTGTGGTATTGCCTGAAAAGTGTCCACCCCCAATACCTGCATGTGCATGAGTCAAGATTTTCAAGTAGTCAGCTTCACATACACACATGCATAAGTTGCCATCCTTGCCCCTCTTGTAGAGTTGGCCCTCTATCAGCATATAGTTTGCCGCTTCAACTTCAATAGCATGCTTTCGATATTTAGAAATTTTTTGATTAATATGACCATGCTGAAGATAGTCCACAATATACTTACTCCAACTTGGTGTAGTTGAAATTTGGAATAATGTGACATTATGAATTGGCTGTTGAAATTGACATGAAGCATAGTTACGAACAAATTTTTCAGCATTCGCATGCATGGTAGGCCACCATTGCCCATCCTGAGATATACGTCGTCACACAAGTAGTAGCTGATGCATGGATTCCCCCGATACCCGCATGTGCCCATTCCAAGATCTCCTCATATTGGTCAGGGTTAGGTATAAGCCGCAACACTCCATCATTACCCTAACAATATAATCTCCCTGAGATTAACTTGAATGGTTGCCATAGGTCCACATTAGGACCCGCTAGTTGTATCTGCCCACTTGTCAAAATTTCTAAGATGGATTCAGACCATCTAGGAGCTGTCTCTACAAGGAAAAGTGTTGAATCTAACATATCATCATCCACACCCACCGGAGCTTCGCCAGAGGTGATTCGAGACAAATGATCTACCCTAAGATGAGTTGTTCCTTTTCGGACTGCCACTTCAAAATCAAACTCAAGAAGGATGATAAACCACCTCACAATCCTTCCAGTTGCACAAGGCTTATTCACCAAGTATAGCAATGCTTGATGGTCCACAAAAAATATAAATTTGTTTGCCAAAAAGTAATGGCAAAACTTTTTCACTGCATATATCATGGACAAACCTTCTCTTTCTGTTGTGGTATAATTCTTCCCTGCATTGTTCAACTGTCGACTAGCATATGAGATTGGGAAATCCTTATTATGTTCTCCCGATTGAGCCAAAATACATCCAATTGCAAAGTTTGAAGCATCAATATGGACATGAAAGATTTGGTTCCAATCTGGTGCCTGTAAGATGGGTGCAGTCACTAATGCTTGCTTCAACTTTTCAAAGGATTCCTCACACTCATCAGTCCAATTAAACTTTACAAGAAGAGCATATAATGGTCTGGCTAGAATAGCGTACATGTAGATGAATCGACGATAATAGCCACAATGTCCCATGAATGTTTGTACCCCTTTAGGGTTGATAGGCCGAGGTAATTGAACAATGACATCAATTTTATCCATATCTGTTGAAATCCCATTGCGAGAAACAATATGGCCCAAAATTTTTCCTTGTCTTACCATGAATTTGCACTTGTCAGGATTCAAGCATATACGACACTTTTGAAACACAAGTCTGAGGTGTTCTATATGATCATCTCGCTCTTGTGAGTGAACACATAAATCATCCATGAAGATCTCAAGAAATTGCCTAAGGTACTCCTTGAATACATGACTCATTAACCGCTGAAAGATTGCCGGTGCATTTGTTAGACCAAATGGCATAACACAATAGGCAAAGATGCCATCTTCAGTAGCAAAGGCTGTCTTGTGTTGATCCTTTGGATTAATTGACACTTGATTGTAACCGGAGAATCCATCCAAGAAACTATATGCCTTTTTCCATGCAACTCGTTCCAGAACATGATCCATGATTGGAAGTGGGTAATGATCACGTACAGTAGCTGCATTTACCTTCTTGAGGTTTACATATACTCGAAGTTTTCCATTTTTCTTGGGCATGACTACAATAGGGGAGACCCATTCAGTGTGTTCAATCTCATAGATAAATTCTGCCTCTAAGAGCTTGTCTATTTCTTCTTTTATCTTTCGTGCAAAATTCTCATTGTAAGTATAAGGACGTTGCTTGGAAGGCTTTGCATTCTCTCGCAATGGAATTGTATGCTGACATATGCTTGGATCAACTCCTTTGAGGTCTTTATAACTCCAAGAAAAAACATCGCGATACTCCTTTATTGTTTGAATTAATAACTTCTCCTCATCTAAGGACAAGTCTGTGGCAATCTACACATAGCAAGGCTCTTCTCCTGGCTTAGCGATATCAAATTTTTTTGCATCTTCTGGACCATCATATGAAACCCCTGGCACGCTTGGATTTTGTCGCATGGGTTGTTGAAGAACGATCTTCCGATCTTGAAGAGTGTACTGTGTGAAGTTGGGGGGAACATTGAGACCTTGTTCTTATCCACTTGAGTAATTGAAGACCATGCGGTTTTGAGCTCTCTGTTGCAATCTTGCATCAGATTTTTTTGTTCAACCGTTATCTTTGCACTTCCGACACTCTCTTTTGAATCGGTTTTAGACCTGAGTTTTGGTTTTTGTTTCTTTGTTTTTTTACGATTTTTGCTAACAGTTTTTAGCTTTTTCCTTGGTTGGAATCCATCTGATTGTTTTACTTGGTCTTTGATACTATCTTGTGCTTGGACATAGTATAGATATCCATTCTTTCCTAAGAAGTGAGGTGGTCGAGAGTGTTCATTCTTAACCTCCTCCTTTTCTTTTTGTAGTCTCTCACGTCATTCCCTCTCATCTTGTTTACGGATTCTCTTGTGGCTCTTACAGCATTTACGTTTAGGTCGGCTTCGAGGGATCTCTACTTGAACCTCCCTTCCTCTCAAGAGTAGGCATGCCTTTCCTAACTCTTCCTCAGGGATTATCACATCATTATCAAAATCAGAGTCCCATCCATCTTCCTTATCAGCATCATTAGCAGATTTGAGTGTTAAATCCTCCCACTGAGACTTCCTCTACATGTAAAGCACATGTCGATAATGTTACAAGGACATGACTCCATTCTAGTGGATCAATTAAATGCTCAGGGAAGGGTTGTGGAATGTATGCCTCATCTGATACACTTCGATTACCCTTAAGTCTCTCAGTGTTGAAATCCCTACATAAGGCTCCACACATCCACAGATCTTCTCGCCCATCTGACAATGTAACTCTTGAGCCCTCAGATGAAGCAGAATCAAACTCATCTATTGGAGACCTTGTTACATCACGATAGGAGTGATTCTTTAGGTTGACCCTTGTGATGACAGAATCATGTCAGAGGTACAAATAATTGTATCCCCAATCTTGAATCATTTGAAATTGTCGCATGAATGGTCTACCCAATATCACTTCATAGTTTGGATGTTTTCCAAAATCCACTACTGCAAAGGTGTGCTCATATTCAATCCCACATGTGGTGACCAATATGTTCTCAAGCAGCCCAAGGGGATGTTCTAAGCTTCCATCTGCTAGCTGCAAGCGCATCCTGGTACTCCTAATAGCTGGTTTACCCCATTTTTCCCAAATGGACCTTGTCACAATGCCCACTCCTGCACCACTATCAAGTATTGCAGTTGAAGCTACTTTTCGCACTTCTAATGGGAGGGTAGCATTTCCCTGATCATCCTCACAAAATTTTCCTACTTTGTTGATAGGAACTGGCATAACATGCTTTGTCTCTCAGGGTGTATAGTACACTGATGGTGACCCTTTTGTAGCAATACCTGCTCTGACAAACATGTGGCAATATCATTCCACAACTCAGGTTGAAGCTTTATCAAATCAAGCAAAGGTAAGGTACAAGCCACTGGTGCTGAAAAAATAGCTTGCACGATACCCATATCCATCTCCTTTGTTAACCTTCTATGCATGGAGGGTATCCTCAAGGTTTGAGAATAGTTCTCATATTCTCCCAAATATGATGGTAAGGTTTTCATTGTATGCTTACTTCTAGGAGAAACAATTGTTTAAACTTCCTCCTGGATGCTTGGGCGTCTAAGTTGTTTTCTGTGCCCCTGGTAAAATCCACCTCAGAGAATGAAGGTGAAATAATAGAGAACATATTCTCATTAACTTTCTCATGAACTGCTACCCACATCTCATTTGCCATGTCCTCGTTAGCATCAATAACTTCATCATTGCATGGGAAGACAAGGCTAGGTGGTGGCAGAATACCTTCTTTCAATGGGGTGGCAATTGTTGCAGACTTCTCACTATGAGATTGTGAGATGAGCTCACTTTTCATTTCACGACTTGATGACACTTTTGGTATGGTTTCTAATGTTGGCTTAAGAGAGGTTGGGCCTCGAGGGATAGGTGGAGGTGGTCCCTCAAGTATTGATTGAGCTTCCCTAATGAGTTGCTGATGTACAGCTAGATTGATCTTCTCCTCACTCACGAGGGTTTGGGTATTCTTGAAGCTTCCTGGGTAGCTCAGATAAAGCTGCAATGCGACTTCTATGAGTATCAATGATGGCATCTAGAGTCTCATTCACCTTATCCACAAAAACAGAACCCCCAGAACTATCCTCGGTCGTACTAGCCTCATCTTGTTTAGCACTAGGCCCAGGTTGAGGTTGATGCTCCTCATGCACTTCTTGGGATGTAAAAGCTTGATCCCCCATGTTTTGTTTAGAGACTTCTTGAGAACTAGTGGATGCACTCTTAGCTCGCTTGTTGCGGTTCTTTTTCCTCCTAGTGGTCCTTTTTCTATTGGAATGTAGGGTCTTGTCCACTAGATTTGCCTTTGCATCCCTAGTTCGAGGTGTCTCATCAGTCTGCATTTCGGCATTTCATGTCTGTGATCTAGTCATGACTCTAAGTGGCATGACATCCTCATTCTCTGATGAAGGTGGTGATGGAACTGCCCCTACAAGGTTGAGTGAGACCTTTGATTGAGAGGTGCCTTCCTCATGTGGTTTCAGCAGACAATCCTTTGGGAAGTGTTCTACACAACACACTAGACAATATCTTTCAATTGGTGGAAACTGTGGTACTGTTGTATTGGATCGAGATGCTTGCCTTGAGCGATGTGGACAATCACGAGCCCAATGGGATTCTCCGCACTCATAACAGGGGCCCATTAGTTTGGCTTCTACTTTCCTTTGCTGCCATTGACCTGAGGGGCCTGGAGTCCTAGGTTGGTAGCCGCTTAGCAACATCAAAGAATTTTGTTCCCCTGGTTGAGCCTCCAGTGCTTGGCTTGGATATGCGGGACTTTCAAAGAGATTTTCCTTGGATGAATATGATGCATATTCCTCCTCCACATAGCTTGGGTTTACCAAGTCTCTACACATATTTGAATTTTCGTAGTCAACAACCCTCACAGGAGCAGTCCCAGGAGCAGGAGGTTGAGCTCCAAGAACAGGTCATGCTTGCTCTTGTGCCATCGGTGGCTTACGTTCAAAATTAGTATACTGTTGATGTATTTGTGGAGCCACTCCACCCCTTTGCTGCTCATGCTCCTGTCTCATTCTTGCAATGCGAGTACATTCCTGTGTGATGTGGGTAAAGTTCCAAGCACAGGCTTGGCACCACTTCTTTGTGGGTTGGTTTGTGACTAGAGGAGAAAAGGTATTACATTCTTCGGTTTTATGGTTACCGCCGCATGCTCCACAAAGCGATTAATGTACTGCTTCATCCTATTTACACAATCTCTAACACTCTCAGTCTCGCCTTGCTTGAAAGAGTAGATGTTTGCTACCGTGTCATGTTGAATCCCCATCAAGGAAAAAGCAGCAATGAATCTCTCTTCCAGAACTTGTAATAAAGAAGATTTGTCTAAAGCCTCTAGTGCCTGAAACCAAGCAAGGGCCTTTCCCTCAAGAGTGAGCCCAAATCCTTCAATTTGAGTATGCTTGTCAGCCACTTGCCTAAATGCTGCTACATGGTCATATGGATCTCCCGACCCTTCGTACTTCTTTACCAGTTTCTAAAGAGTTGATGGCCTTACTTGTCTTGAATATTCATCATAGGGCCTACGGCCTCTCACTCTCAGTGGGAATTGTTCCTCTCTTTGGTAAGATGGTCCACATGCATCCCAAATTGATGTGGGTCCCCTATTGCCTGCCTCACCAACCCCCTCCAAAGATCTTGTTACCCGCATTTCAGGAGGTGCATTTATGGGAGGTCGAGTTGGCTCCCCTACCCTCCGATTGTCATAGTGAGAAAAACGTTGTTGTGGTGTGATCTGTGGTCGCACTTTTGGTGTGGGATAATATCTTGGTGCTAGAGTTGGGCTACTTGCAGTGGTCCACTTTGACGTTGAGGGTCCCTCTCTAATAAACTCTCGTAGGGGGGGAGCAACAGTTTCTCCAAGAAAGGCTGTCTCTCTTGGTTTAGATGTATTTGTTGAGAACACTTCCATGGATAATGGTTGTCCTTTCCACGTGAGCTCCCGAATCTCCTTCCAATCTAAGGTTCGGTATTCATTGGCCCATTTATCAACGATTCGGTTCATGTGTCCTGCAAGCTTCTCAACTACCACCACAAGTGCTAGAGAAAGATCTAGTTCTAGCAATCTAGTTGTGGCATAATATCCCTCTAAAGAGTCCTTATAGACCTCTTGAAGTGGGTCATCCTGTAAGACCTTTGTTATTGGAATTTGTCGTACAAACTCCCATTGGTTCTTAGCCCCCTGATCCATTTTGCTCTTGCCTTTCCTGTCCCTTTCCAAATTTAGATCTACAAGAAGTAAATCATCTATGGATGGCTTTGAGGACTGGGCATTGGATGGTCCAAGCATGTCCGGCTTAATGAGCCAATCATCTCTACACTCCCTTGCTCTGGAAAGCTTTGATAAGTCTAAGAACTCATTTTTAGAGAGCTCCCCTAATTTGTCTACATTCTCTGGATGATAGGTGACTTCGTAGCAAACACCATCTCCACCCATGTACATGTTATCCTGGTCATTTACTAGAGGTGCTCTATCAAGCTCTGAGAAAAAGTCTGCGATCTTAACAAGATACCTTGTTGTGGATCCCTAAAGATCTCAGCTCCTTGAGCATTCGTGTAGACGTATTGGAGTCTCACATTGAGTGTTAACCCCATGGTGTCGGCTTCAAATGGATTAAAAGATCTTGTGGGTGTCCTATTTGGGGCTAAGGGATGACTATTTGACGGCCCTAGATTGTCCATGGACAATGAGCTAGTTGTTTTGGAAAGGGTATCAGATTGGGATTCGAAAAAGGTTTCAGCAATATCTGCCAAATTTCCTACTGATTGGGTCCCACTTTCCTGTGTAGGTACTCTAGAAGGTGCCCTAGGCTCTATGGCAGTGTCTATGTGACGTCCCGACCGCAAGTGCATAAGGTCAAATTTTTTTTTGGTTTTTTTTGTTTTGTTTTGTTATATATATATATATATATATGTATATATATATATATATATGTATATATATATATATATGTATATATATATATATATATATATTTACACCCTACCTAACCCCTAAATGCAACTAACCTGAATATGTGTGTAAATACCTATCCTATTTTTTTAATTTTTTTAAATTTTTAATTAATTTTTTCTAATTACATAAAAAATGAATTACGCTAAAAAAATACTAATTATGCACAAAATTACAAAAATTAAAAAAAATGCAAGTTACACTATTATGCAAAAAAAATTACAGAAATTTTTAAAAAAGATAAAAAATAAAAAAATATGGACTCCTTAAAAAACATAATTTTTTTTTATTATTTTTCTTTTTTTCTTTTTTTTCTTTCTTTCTTTTTCTTTAAAAAAAATATTTTTATTGTTTTATTATTTTATTTTATTTTTTAAAAAAATGCAAATAACATAAAAATTAATAAAAAATAACAAAATAAAAAAAAGAAAAAAATACTAACCTTTTTTTTCTTCTTTCTTATCGCGTTCGGCACCGGCTCCGGATTTCTCGCTGCCTTCACGTGCCTGGCTCTTCTTCGGACGTTGCCCTCCTTTACACCTTAGCTGCAGGCCTCCTTGGCTTCGACTCCTTCCACGCAGCCTCCTTCTCAGCTTTCAGCCGAGGCTAGGCCACCAGCGCCTTCTTGCCCGCTTATGCTGCTGCGCAACCACCGGCCACCTTCTTCGCCTCTTTCATCGCTTTCAGCCGGCCAATAGCCAGCCTCCCCTCTCAGTGCTTCGCCATCGCCCTTCTCGAGTCCTCCACTCTCAGTGCTTCGCCATTGCCCTTCTCGCTCGCCTCACCACACCGCCTCTGCTTGCAGTCACGTCTTCGCCTCTTCACCCCGCTCTCTTTGGCCTTCGCTCACTGCAGTCGCCTCTTGTGCCTTGCTCCTTTGCCACCGCTTTCACAGCCAAGCGGCCATGTTCACAGCCAGGCGGCCACGTTCACAGCCAGGCTCTCCTTCACCTTCCCACACGGCCAGTACCTTCACAACTGCACCCTCTCGCCGGCTTAGTAGCTGCCGGCCTTTCCCACTTCGCAAGCTTTCTTCTGCAAACCAGCCGCCACGCCGTCTCTTTTGGCCGCCACGCCTCCTCACCACCGAGCTACTCGTCTCTATGCAGCCACCATTCATAAGCTTGTTGCGCTTGAGTTTTGATAGAGTTAATCTAGTAAGGTCTCAGAAGTGTGCTCTATATAGATTTTGAATCTTACAATAGTGATCTTGATGAAAGGGAATGGCACTGTTTACTTGCTTGCTTGCTACCTATGAATCTATGTGAGGAGTGGGAAGTTAAAAAAATTTCTTTTATCATTTTTTACTAATTACATGTTAGCGAAAAGCATGAAAGCATGAAATGACAAAAAACAATGAAGGTAAGCATAATGAACGGTACTTGGAAAAAAATAAAAGCAATAAAACATAAAAAACAATGCGGGAGAAACCTCAACCGCTCAATGGGTTTTTCTTATCCTAACCTTATCCACTCACACCGGGATCGCACACCCGAACTTAATCTAATCACTCAATGGTTTTGCAACCAAAAGAGGAAATAGTGGTGGTTTCCACACACTCTCAACCGGATTTGAGTCTTCTCCCCAGTAGCGGCGCCAATGGAGAGACGGAAAACTCTCTCACTTGTAGCAAGAGTAGTATGATCCACATGTAGCTCAATCCAATGTGATTTGCATCCCTTTCGGAGCTAGGGATTTAACCCGTACCGGTGCACAAAAGCTTATCCATTTGATGGAGAGAATGCTAAGAATACTACTACCATTGACATAGACTTAACACACACACACAAGCTCAATCTTGCTATTGCTCACTCACTCATCATCCCACTCATTCATGCATCCAAAACAAGAAGAAAGCTAAGCTATTGCATACACAAGATCAAAGCATTCTTCATTCTCAAACACTCATTTCCCTAGCATTCTCAAACACTCATTTCCCTAGCATGCACACAAACCTTGAAGCTATCAACAAGAAACATGCGCACTAGAGAATTGACATGAGAAGAGAGACAAACATCAACTCATTGCATTGAATTAACAAAAATAGAACTTACAATAATGTAGATGGGGAGAGAGAAGAGCATGCACCTCTATGGGAAAAGAGGGAGAACTAGTCTCAAGAGAGCTCAAACATGAGTTTAGCCCAATGTGTCCCTAAGCTCTCAAATGAGCCACTTTTTATACAAAAACTCTAAAACTCCCAAAAGTTCCCATGTGGGATTATTGTCAAGCCCACTCCCACACTCATCCACAACTTGGAACTCTTTAATGGAGCCCTAAGCATGTTTTTGTTGCATCCTTGCATTGATCTTCACTCGTCCACTCGTCACGCAACAACCACTTTTGGGGACTTGCCTAATGCTGTTATCACTACATTTGGCCAGCCATTCAATAGAGATTTGGACAATCCAAATCTATCCATAATTCATAGCTCACTCCTATTGGGGAATTTCCTACTAATGCTCCACATCCTTATGGGGGTTGCCTAATACTAACCCTTATTGGGGATTTCCCTAATACTTCTCTCTCTTTTTTAATTCATAGCTCACCCTAATTGGGGACTTGCCTACTAATGCTCATGTCACTAGATATGGCTAAAGCATTCAATATGGATTTGGAAAATTATCTAAATCTATCTACAATTCATAGCTCACTTCTATTGGGAACTTCCATAATGCTTCTCTCACTACTTATCACCCCTATTAGAGAATTGCCTAAGGCTAACCCTTTTTAAGGACTTGCCTAATGCTCATATCACTAGATTTGGCTAACCATTCAATATAGATTTGGACAATTGTCCAAATCTAACTACAATGCATACCTCACTCCTATTGGGGAATTTCATAATGCTCATCTCACTAGATGTCACCCCTAACCCTTTTTAAGGACTTGCCTAATGCTCATATCACTAGATTTGGCTAACCATTCAATATAGATTTGGACAATTGTCCAAATCTAACTACAATGCATACCTCACTCCTATTGGGGAATTTCATAATGCTCATCTCACTAGATGTCACCACTATTGGGGAATTTCATAATGCTCATCTCACTAGATGTCACCCCTAACCCTTATTTGGGATTTTCTAATGCTCCTCTTGCTAGATTTGACCAACCATTCAATATAGATTTGGTGTTGCATTGCCGCCACCGCCAGGAAGACACCATAGTCGGAGAGGAGATAGAGCTCTTGTTCACCACCCAACCATAGACGAGTTGTGAATAAGCTCCACACTACAGGGCTTATGTAGTGGCTTGCCTGCCCACACTTGCCCGATGTTGAGATTCAAGCTCTATGTCAGTGTGTGCCAGCTATGCTATGTGCTGGCATGTTGTGTGGCAGCATGTGTGAGACATAAATGACCGCGTACAGCTGGTCATAGTGTGTGGACATTAGCTAGGGTTAGATGTGTGTGGACACAACTCATAGTGTGTCTTGTGTGTATTATGGATTAGGGCTTTATGCATTGTGTGAGAAGGGAGATGGCTTCCCTCTATGGTTAGGGTTTGCAATATACATTAGGGTTTTCTCCTGTGTGTGTGTCTCCTCTCCCTCTACCTATTTTTCAACATGGTATCAGAGCCTGTTGCTCTCTATTAGGGTTTATGAGTGAGTGAGAGAAGAGGGAGAAGAAACTGTGAAGCTTGCCATTGATGCTATGAAGCTTGGAGCACACCGATTTCTATCAGATCTGAGAGCTTGGCCTACCGGGTAAGGTCTACTAAACACCCTTGAGCGGATTGCAGGTGATTCAAGCAGAAACAAAGCAAATTAGGGTTGCCCAAAGCAAAAGAAAATTCTGGTTTTTTGGAAGCTTTCCACCATTGGAGCTTGGAAGCGGTGATGTATGGTGAAATAGATACAAATCTGGCAAAGAAACATGTATGTGACAAGGATGAATGTATTGGCAACTCATGTACAAGCCCTACAACTAATTTTGGAGCAAATTTGATGCATTTGAGAGATTGAAAATCATTGTTTTTGATGCCCTCACAAAACAGAGAAAAAGAGGTCAACTTTTGATGAAATTAACCCTAGTTTTTTGTAAAAATCAATTCATTGATGGGTTGTACACTTGCATTGGAGTGTTAGGCAACATTATACATCATCAATTGACACTTTAATCACTCCAAATACCCTCAGGAGCAGGCGGTGCAGCATCTACAAAGAAACAGGGCAGTTTTTCGCATATTTTGCTAAGTGGAGGCCAAATTCCACTTGTGTGCTTGATAAATTCCAAAATTGCCTTAGCAATTGGTTGATACATACACCTCAGAAGGAGGCTACATTATTGGTTGGAGCAATTATGATCTATGGAGCTGGAAATGAGCTGATTAAACACGCTGTCTACTGTGTTCAGTGAAACAGAGTGTGATTAATTGACTAATTACTCTCTCGTCTTAAACAATTGGTCTAATTCCTTTTACATGGAGTTAGTGGAAATCATTGCTAAGCTAATGAATGCATGGTCTCTCAATTTGGACAAGCATTGAAGAAATTAGAGCCATTTTACTACTAGTTTTTTTGGTTTTTCCCAAAACAAAGAAGGGGGTTTGACAAAATTGGTATGTACGCATCTTGGATAGTGTTGATATGCAACATTGAGGTTGTTTAGGTGTCAATGCAAGTTATCCACACTTGATTGAACCACTACATTTCAATTTGGAGCCTTGGAAAGCGCATCAAAGCAAGGTATCTTGGACTGCGTAAACCAGTACATTTTGGATGCATATAGTTTGATTTTCTACATCAAAATTGAAGTTTGTTGACTACTTTGGAGTATCTGGAACACTCATTAGAGTGTGGTTGAGCTGAGAAAGGCTCGTTTACAAATTTAGACGTGTGCAGAAGGTGTATTTGCATTGAGCAAATATGTCGGATAATCCAGTACAAATTGTGGGTGAAAAATTGGATGATAAGAAGAACTTCCAGGCAGCATGGAAGTACAAGGGAAAAGGTTTTTGGAATCTCATTACAGGTGCAGAGCCAGAGCCGGGAACTACCCTGACAACCTACAAAACAACAGGTTATAGCTCATAAGAAGCAATGGTCAGAAAGAGCATACAAAGTGTTGCATTATCTGTCTATATGTATTTCGGATGCCATACTCATACACATACATGATGCTGAGAATCCCAAGGATGTATGGGATACATTGGTAAAGCTGTTTGATACAGGCACTAGTGCTCTCGCAAGTCTCAGTTGTTGTGACGACAACAGATTCATAATGTGAAACGGAATAGAAGGAGCATCCATGATTATGTTCAAGAGATAAAGAAGTATGTAGATGCATTGGCAACAATCAATGCCTCCATTGCGTGGTCTTGGCAAGGAGTATAAATCTTTTGATACATCTATCTCGGTTCAGAGTACAGGTTTACTAGACTTTGATGAGTTGGTTTCACTCTTGCTTGTTGAGGAAATCAAACTTAATGACACTTTTCATGATGCATCTACTAGCCATGATGATAATGGTAGAAATCAGGCTTTCTATTCACATAGAGGATCAAGAGGCAGGGGGAGATTTGCATCACGTGGCCATGGTAATGGTTGTGGATGGCAGGTTAGGTCACCACAATAGAATTTTCAACCTACAGATGGTGCTAGAGGTGGTTGTGGATATACACCTTAGAGGCAGAGTTAATCCTCGTGGTAGAGGACGTTGGCAAGGCCAACAAACATCTATGCACAATGTGGAATGCCATTACTGTGGGAAATTTGGTTATATGGCACGTGATTGTTTCCGCAAACAAAATGATTTGAGAGGGGGTAGAGCACAACATGGTAGACATTATGCACAACATGGTGGAAATTATGCATCAAGCAGTAATGATGGCACTGCAAATCACTTGTTTATCATGAAACATGTTGTGGGATCTATGATGTCGAATGATGCAAGTGATGACACTTGGTATATGGACTCTGGAGCATCAAACCATATGACTTGTCATGGTGAATGGTTTGAGCATATGAAGCCTATGGATGTGAAAGGCTATGTGGAGACAGGAGATGATACTCAACATGCCATTACACATGTTGGAAGTGTACCATTGGTTATGCACAATGGTGAAACAAAGTCTATGTCAGATGTATTGGATGTGCCTTCTATTATAAAAAGTTTGGCCTCAGTTGGTCAAATGGTGGAACAGGGATTACAAGTTCGGTTCAATGAGCATGGTTGCTTTGTTGAGGATTTCAAAAATGGATGTAGAGTCATTGCCACCAAAGGAAAGAAAGAAGGCAGGTTATTTAAGTTGGACGCTGGGATTCCTGAGTTGAAATCAGCCATGTTCTCCAAAAGCAAAAATGTGGTACATGACATTGATATGTGGCATAAGAGGATTGGACATGTGAATATACAGAGGTTAAAGAACATGCAAGCAAGAGGCATTGTTAGTGGGCTACCTAGATTCAAGTATGATGGAAATATGCATGTTTGTGAAGCCTGTCAGTTTGGAAAGCAGGCGAGGTTGCGGTTTCCTAGAGAAGGCAACATGAGTAGCAGGCCACTTGAGATAGTACATAGCGATGTATGGGGTCATACACAAAACCCATCCATTCAAGGCAGTTTATACTATGTGACATTCATTGATGATTTCAGCAGAATGACATGGATTTACTTTCTCAGAGAGAAAAGTGAAGTATTGGGAAAGTTTATGGATTTCAAAGCTTTTGTAGAGAAGCAATATGGCTCTTGGATTAAATGTTTGAGGACAGATGGAGGTGGTGAATACACCTCACATACTTTTGAGCATTTCTTGAGAAAGCATGGCATAAGAAGATAGTTAACTTGTAGGTATACACCTCAGCAAAATGGTGTTGCTGTGAGAGAAAGAATAGAGTCATTTGTGAAGTGGCCAGGGTGATGCTCAATGAAAAGAGCATGCCAGATTATTATTGGGCAGAAGCATGTGCTATCGCAGTGTATATACTTAATAAGACACCCACAACAGCCATACATGGAAGTATGTCAGAGATGTGGCTTACAGATTTTAGGCCAGACATTGGACACCTCAAAGTGTTTGGATGCATAGCTTATGTACATGTGCCTGACGAAAGGAGGAAGTTGGATCCTAAGGCAGAAAAGTGTGTGTTTGTTGGATATGCACAGGATCGTAAGGCATATAAATGCTACAATCCACAAACTAGACAAGTGGTTATCTCACGAGATGTGGTGTTTGATGAACTTGCTAGTTGGTACAAAGCAAAGGATGAGGGTGTCATTGAGTCACTTGATGCTGATGTGCATGTGAACTTGCTACAAGCAAGTTCTAGTTCTACTTCTGTCTGGGCCAGCAGAGGCTAAGAGTAGCACTATACATCCATGGTCAGGATGCTTGAGGCATGAGAGTGTGAGCACTGGGAGTAGTGCTGTGGATAAAGGAAAAAAGAAAGTTGAAGGAATTGGAATTATAGGTTATAAGTCGTCAAGTTTAGAGAGTTTGGATGGGGAACTTGGCATACCTGTTTTACGCACACCTGGTACTAGGCAGGATAGATATGTGCCACCACATGCTAGAGTGACAGGTGTTCAGAGTGATCCGCATGCATTGCGGAGATCCAAAAGGGTCAGGTATCCAGTTGTTGACAGGTTAACATATCGTGATTTTGCTATGCATTACGCATATATGACCTCTTTGGTGAAGCATGTGGAACCTACATGATATACAGACGCTATTGGAAAGCATGTATGGGAGAAGGCAATGGATGTTGAGATGGACGCATTGGTTCATAATGATACATGGGATTTGGTTGCATTACCACAAAACAAAAATGTCATTGGTTGTAAATGGGTTTACAAAGTGAAATGCAAATCATATGGTTCCATTGAGTGACATAAAGCGCGATTGGTAGCTAAGGGTCATGCACAAACCCAAGGATTGGACTATGATGAAACATTTAGTCCAGTGGCAAAGATGGGAATAGTGAGAGCAGTCATTGCTATGGCTGCAGCAAATGGATGTGAAAAATGCATTTCTAAATGGTGATCTACAAGAAGAATTTTATATGGCACAACCAGAAGGTTATGTACACCCAAGATATCCCACTCATGTATGCAGATTGAAGAAGGCATTATATGGTTTGAAGCATCGTGCTTAGAGTGATAAGATGAGCAGATATCTTATCTGCCTTAGATTTTAGGTTTCTACAGTAGATTCTTCACTCTATGTGAAGAAAACAGATCATGGGATTGTTTTACTTGTCATACAAACACGCCCCAATAGTCCACCTAATACCGTGCACACAAATTAGGAAGGGGGGAGACATGCAATGCCTACAAAGAGCAAAGAGAAGCAATCTGCACAACATTAGCAATGCATCAATGCAAACGCACATCATCAAGGAGCACTACAACAGGTGTATTCAAATCATAATCTTTTGTTCTTTATGTGCTTTTAACTTTTGGATATATTGTTTGCATGTTCACACACAGTTGGCTGGTTTAAGTTTTAAATTAGTTGTTAAAATGTGGTGAGTGATTTCTAGATTCTTAGAGGACTTAGTAGAAGGTATTTCTATTTGAAGACGGTGTAGGATATATACCAACGGAGTATGCCAAGTTCTTATGCTCTCAAAGTATATTAGTTATCCCTAGTGGTAGCTACCTCTTAGGTATGGGCTAGGTGCTAGGATTAATAAAAAATTTACGAAAATCATGCCCTAAAAAATATATACAAGTGAATCGAGACATGACGTGTCTACAGCCATGTGGAATGCTTGGTAGGACCTGGGGTTATCTTAGCACCTTGGGGTCAATGCCTTGGTTTCCATGGGGTGAACACTGACGTCTAAAAGGTTAAGAAAGACCTTCAAGGACTCTATCGCCTTGATGGATGCTGGTAGGACTCTGGGGTATATTATGGGCCCTCGAGACCGATGCCCTCATCTTCATGGGGTACTCCTTATGTCAAAAAGAAAGAAAAGGGTCTGTCACCCTTGAGATACTTAGCGGCCTTTAGATTCTCTTGGCGGAGGTCTCTTGGACATTGCTTGGGTCTCATTGGGATGGAACCTTCCTCGTTATTCAATTTTTACATACACACACCAAAAAAAAAAGGTCCAATCACCATTGCTCATATTTAGGAGTCGGGTTGCCACGTAGGAATAAATTAAACAATTGTAGAACATTGAGACTGCGGTCATAACCTGTGGTGTACAAGCACACTTGCCTTTCCATATCACTATCTACTACCACCTAGTCTCACTTTGACTAGTCTTTACTCACCTCTTTTAGCACTATTTAAAACTCTAATCAGCCTTTCACTTGTATGCTCACGTGTGAGATTGTCATTGCTGGTTTTTTTTCAATAAAAGGTTTTACTTGTATCCATTGTTTTTTGTAGCTTTTGCATCTACCGCGCTCGAGGACGTGGGCAAAATAGGAAGGGGGGAGTGTTGCGTGACGAGTGGTGATCAATGCAAGGATGCAACGCAAAGACGCAAGCAGGAAAACAAGAGACTTGACATTCTTATTTAGGGCTCTTGTAAAGAGTTCCAAGTTGTAGATGAGTGTGGGAGTGGGCTTAAGAATAATCCCACATGGGAAGTTTTGGGAGTTTTAGGAGTTTTAGTATAAAAAGTGGCTCATTTGAGAGCTTAGGGACACATTGGGCTACACTCATGCTTGAGCTCTCTTAAGACTAGCTCTCCCTCTTTTTCATAGAGGTGCAAGCTCTTCTCTCTCCCCATCTACACTATTGTATGAGCAATGCTCTTTTTAATTCAATGCAATGAGATGATGATTGTCTCTCTTCTCATCTCTATTTCTCTAGCATGCATGCTTCTTTGTGGATGCTTGTGGATTCTCTATTAGGTTTTGTGTGGTAGTGGATTCAAGCTTAAGATTATCCATAGCTTGTAGCTTATCCATGGGCAAGGCATTGCTTGAGTAGTGATTGAGAATGCATGTTTATTTCAAGTTCCATTAAGCTTCAAGGTTTGTGTGCATGCTAGGGACGTAAGAGCTTGAGAATGAAGTATGCTTTAAGCTTGTGTTTGCATTAGCTTAGCTTTCTTCTTGTATTGGATGCATGAATGAGTGGGATGATGAGTGAATGAGCAATGGCAAGATTGAGCTTGTGTGTGTAAAGTCTATGTCAAGGTAGTGGTGTTCATAGCATTTTCTCCATTCGTGGATAAGCTTTCGTGCACCGGTATGGGTTGAATCCCTAGCTCCGAAAGGGATGCAAATCCCATTGGATTGAGCTACACACGGATCATACTACTCATGCTACAAGTGAGAGAGTCTTCTGTCTCTCCACTGATGTTATATGTTTAAAATGTCAGCCACATGGCTTGCATCGGTCGGGTTTAGATCTAGTGAACCGTATGCACCAAACAAGAGACGGGGATTTGAGGAAGGCTTGGGTTTGTTTTGATCACGTCAAGCATGTGCAAGTATGGACAACAATGGCTGCACATGTATATGATCCAAGGTAGAGTTTGGTCTTGTTAAGTTCTTGAAAAAAAGTGATTTTGATTTTAGTACTTTTCCAATTGTCATATGATGGCATGCAGTGTGCAAGAGCTCATGAGAATTGCAACTTGTGAAATCAAAGAGGACACTGAAAGATCCTTGCCTCCTCTACGTAACAAATTCTAGGATACTAGCAGTGGAAGTAGCACTTCTTGTGTGCAGGGCAGAACCTCTCACTCGGGGCCTTACTCACCATGAATATCCAGACAAGAGACTAATCCCTCAGTTCTTCCAAAACTGAACCCGAAAAAACTTCCCTCGCCCACAGCAGACAGCAGGCGATTCCTCAAGGATATTTTATTCTAACGTAGTCAAGGTCTTCACTAACCAAACTGATCCGACTGAGCCCGTAAGTCTTATGGTCAGATCAAGGAAGTGACTTGCACTTGGATCATAGAGACCAACGCTTTTTTCCTTGTTAAGAGAGGTACATCCGCCATTGATTCTTTTCCACAGAACAAGGAATATTCAAGATTTACTTCATCTATCGTAACATAACAGAATTGAGTCTCATTTTAGGGATCCATTTTTTTATGCATCTTCTTATGCATAAATTCAATTTGGTAGAAATTACACTTTTAAAATAAAAGAATTTCTCTTATGCATCTAAGTTATGCATAAAATCCATTTATAATGAAAATCACACTTTTAGTATAAAAAGAATATCTTTTATGCATACCTCTATACATGAAATCCAATATGATAAAAGTAACACTTTTACAATAAAATAATCAACTTTTATGCATATCTCTATGCATGAAATTCAAATATGATAAAAGTCACACTTTTATAATAAAATAATCAACTTTTATGCATACCTCTATGCATGAAATCCAAATATGATAAAAGTCACACTTTTATAATAAAATAATCATCTTTTATGCATACATCTATGCATGAAATTCAATTATGCTAAAAGTAACACTTTTATAATAAAATAATCATCTTTTATGCATACCTCTATGCATGAAATTCAATTATGCTAAAAGTAACACTTTTATAATAAAATAATCATCTTTTATGCATACCTCTATGCATGAAATTCAATTATGCTAAAAGTAACACTTTTATAATAAAATAATCATCTTTTATGCATACCTCTATGCATGAAATTCAATTATGCTAAAAGTAACACTTTTATAATAAAATAATCATCTTTTATGCATACCTCTATGCATGAAATTCAATTATGCTAAAAGTAACACTTTTATAATAAAATAATCATCTTTTATGCATACCTCTATGCATGAAATTCAAATATGATAAAAGTAACACTTTTACATTAAAATAATCATCTTTTATGCATACCTCTATGCATGAAAATCAATTATGCATAATATAAAAATCAATTTCTCTATGATTACAATGAATATCTTCAATTAATCTAGGATGATAATTCCTAGAATATGGTAGGAAGTCCTCTTTTCCTGCTTTGAATGAAATTATTTTATGCATAATTTTTATAAAAATTTTGCCATAGCTCCACTACTATGACTGATAAATCTCAATTTTTCTAAGGGATAAAGCTATCATTAAGAAATAATTAGAATGATCCCTAATTGGATCAATAATCCATAATGGATTGAATCATCAATATTCATGAAATACATAAACTAAAAGCATAGAAAAAAGCCATTAATTTGGCCTCAAGTATAGATTAATCTTGGATTAAGGAAAAGCTTTATGAAAAGCTTCATTTGGATTGAGAATGGGTCATGAGTATGACCATATCTTGAGTGAGAGAGAGAAATTACATAAAAACCATTTGAATTAAGCATAAATGAAAATTTATGTAATTCTTAACTATCATTAATCAATTAACTTCAATAGCATTCATCAAATTATGTAACTCTTCACTACCAGTCATCAATTAACTTCAATAACATTCAAAAACCATTCCAATTAAGCTTCTCAAGCTTGAGAGGGGTTGAGAAGAGAGAAACATTGAGAAATTATGGAAAATGATCAAAATTCACTAATTACCTTACAAATTGCTTGATTCTTTGTTCACGGTAGAGGCCCCCAACCAATCAATTGGTTAAGTATGTTGATGGAGCCACCAATGGGGATTGAAGAAAGAGGGAAGCTCCAAAAACTAGTGAATTATTAATAAATTCACAGTTCTTGGCTTAGGTGGAGTAGAGTAACGATGCATAAACACTATATATTTTTCAACAAGGGGGAGGCTTCTATTTATAGGAAAAATTGAGCTCCTAACCAAACAACTTGATTCTATAATTTTCTAAATCAGTTTGGTCAATATTTGACCATTTTTAGGTCAGTTAAGCTAACTTTTTGGAACTAGACTTGAATGAGAAGAGAGAAGAGATGAAATATCTCAATTTTTATGAGTTTAAAACTCATTCAAGCATGTGAAATATGCACCTCCTTTAAAGAACTCCCCTTCCTTACATATGTGTCAAAATGGAATCATTATACTCAAAATATCTCGTATTTTTAATATTGCTCATAGTTTTTTACTAATAAACCTTGTACATTTTCAACTCTTCATCTTATGTGAAATATGCACCTCCTTTAAAGAACTCCCCTTCCTTACATATGTGTCAAAATGGAATCATTATACCCAAAATATCTCATATTTTTAATATTGCTCATAGTTTTTTACTAATAAACCTTGTACATTTTCAACTCTTCATCTTATGTGAGCATTTACTTATTTTTGGATACCCAAAATATCTCATATTTTTAATATTGCTCATAGTTTTTTACTTATAAACCTTGTACATTTTCAACTCTTCATCTTATGTGAGCATTTACTCATTTTTGGGTATCTTCTTTGACAAATTGGATTTATCTCCTCCCTACACATGGATTGATGCTATTGGTCCATAGGAACCTTAATTGGACCATAATCCAAAAATTTCTGAAAATCTAGACCCTTAGGCTAAGGTCCTTTATACCCATTTCCAATTAATTCCAATTGCACATTGGAAAGTTCTTTTTGAATTTCTGTTTCAGGGAAACTTATTTTAATAAGATGAGATAATTTTCTATCCAAAAATATTAAAAATCCGAATATTCTCTCTCTAAAATATTTTCTCTCTCTAGGTTAAAATAGTTTAGAAACAAGTCTTTTATATTTCTGAAGAGGGATTGATTACAGGGGAAGATGCTGGACATTTTGAGAGGCTGGGGAGGAATCTTACAGAATTAGAGTAGTTTTCAATTACTCATAAACAATCTAAAAGAATTTACTATTATTTTAATAGTATAAAATCATGAAAATATCATTTCTTTAATCTCTAGCTTATCAAACCTAGAGTTTAGCTTTGAATTAAGAGACTATCATTGAGAAGCATCCTTTTTCGAGGGATTTAGCCATAAAGATGGCTATTCTTTTAGAGAGTGAGAGAAAGCATTACAATTAAGCATAAAGATTAACTTTCTCTTAATTTAAACATTAAGACTTTAAGGAAAAGCTTGATTTGAATTAAAAAAATCATTTTGAAAGCTTCTCAAGCTTGAGAGGGGTTGAGAAGAAGAAAGTTATTGAGAAAATTGAAAAAAAAACCATAACATTTAATTTTACCTCTAAGTTTGGCTTCATTCTCTAATTGCAATGAAGCCCCCGACCAATCAATTGGTCCACCAAGAGGAGAAGAGCAACTCCAAGAGTTGTTGTGGAGAGAGAGAGCTCCAAGCTCCCAAGAGAGAGGAAAATTTAAGAGATAATAGAAAATATGATTATTTTAATAAAATACTTGCATGGTATAGCTTCAATATTTAATTTCAAATGACTGAGGGTCTATTTACAGGTGAGGGAGGCTACTAACCAAGTCCAACTCGGTTCTAGAATTTTCCAGGTTCAGTTTGACTCAATTTAGACAAGATTTGGACCAGTTTGGCTCCCTTTTTGATTTGGTTTGATCATCCAGTGTAAGATTCCTCTCCAGCCTCTCAAAATGTCCAGCATATTCCCCTGTAATCAATTCCCTCTTCAGAAATATAAGAGATCTCGTCTCTGCCTATTTTGACATAGAGAGAGAAAATATTCTAGAGAGAGAATATTCAGATTATGAATATTTTTGGATAGAAAAATAACTCATCTTATTAAAATAAGTTTCCCTGAAACAGAAATTCAAAAAGAACTCTCCAATGTGCAATTAGAATTAATTGAAAATGGATATGAAGGACCTTAGCCTAAGGGTCTAGATTTTTAAAAATTTTGGATTATGGTTCAATTAAGGTTCCTATGGACCAATAAGATCAATCCATGTGTGGGGAGGAGATAAATCCAATTTTGTAAAAGATGATACTCAAAAATGACTAAATTCTCACATAAGATGAAGAGTTGACTATGTACAAGGTTTATTAGTAAGAAACTATGAGTAATATCAAAAATATGTTATATTTTGGGTATCCAAAAATGAGTAAATGCTCACATAAGATGAAGAGTTGAAAATGTACAAGGTTTATTAGTAAAAAACTATGAGCAATATTAAAAATATGAGATATTTTAGGTATCCAAAAATGAGTAAATGCTCACATAAGATGAAGAGTTGAAAATGTACAAGGTTTAGTAGTAAAAAACTATGAGCAATATTAAAAATATGAGATATTTTGGGTATAATGATTCCATTTTGACACATATGTAAGGAAGGGGAGTCCATTAAAGGAGGTGCATATTTCACATGCTTAAATGAGTTTTAAACTCATAAATAATGTGATATTTTATCTCTCCTCTCTCCTAATTCAAGTCTAGTTGCAAAAAGTCAACTCAACTGACCTAAAAATGGTCAAAAATTGACCAAACTGAGTTGGAAAATTCTAGAATCAGTTTGTTTGGTTAGGAGCTCACTTTTTCCTATAAATAGAGGCCTTCCCCTTTGTTGAAACTCAACAATGTCTAATGCATTGTTACTCTACTCCACCCAAGCCAAGAACTATGAATTTGTTAATAATTCATTAGTTTTTGACATTTCCCTCTTCCAAAGATTGGTGGCCACTCTTGTTCAAACAAGAGTTGAACCCTCAAACCATGAAGCCAAAGGAAAGCTATCAAAGTCATTAGTAAGTTGGTGGTTCTTCTTTCTTTCAATTATTTTATGGATTTTTATGGTTTTAAAATGGTTTTTACGCTTTATGCCTTCTCTATAATATTAGGCCTCATTACAAAAGGCATTCCCTTCTCTTCTCTAACAAAACCAACCATTCTCTATCCTAGGTGAATGGTTAAGTGATTAATGTCAAATTTTTATAATGTTTATCTCAATTAAGTGAAAAAAAATATTTACTTTAGGATAATTTCAATATTGGTGTACTTTTAATTAGTTTTAAAGATGTAGAAAATTAAAAAATGGTCAGCCATACAAAGGAGGTTATGGCAAAATTTTTAGAAATTAGTAAAAGAAAATTCATCTTTTTTTATTATAAAAGAGTTACTTTTAGCATAATTGAATTTCATGCATAGAGACATGCATAAAAGATGAATATTTTATCATAAAAGTGTTACTTTTAGCATAATTGAATTTCATGCATAGAGGCATGCATAAAAGATGAATATTTTATCATAAAAGTGTTACTTTTAGCATAATTGAATTTCATGCATAGAGGAGGCATGCATAAAAGATGATTATTTTATCATAAAAGTGTTACTTTTAGCATATTTGAATTTCATGCATAGAGGCATGCATAAAAGATGATTATTTTATCATAAAAGTGTTACTTTTATCATATTTGAATTTCATGCATAGAGGTATGCATAAAAGTTGATTATTTTATTATAAAAGTGTTACTTTTATCATATTTGAATTTCATGCATAGAGGTATGCATAAAAGTTGATTATTTTATTATAAAAGTGTTACTTTTATCATATTTGAATTTCATGCATAGAGGTATGCATAAAAGTTGATTATTTTATTATAAAAGTGTTACTTTTATCATATTTGAATTTCATGCATAGAAGTATGCATAAAAGTTGATTATTTTATTATAAAAGTGTTACTTTTAACATATTTAGATTTCATGCATAGAGGTATGCATAAAAGATATTCTTTTTATACTAAAAGTGTGATTTTCATCATAAATGGATTTTATGCATAACTTAGATGCATAAGAGAAATTCTTTTATTCTAAAAGTGTAATTCCTACCAAATTGAATTTATGCATAAGAAGATGCATAAAAGATTGATTTTTGATTCAAAAGTGTCATTCTCATCTAAATTGAATTTATGCATAGGAAGATCCATAAAAGATTGAAATTTAATTCAAAAGTGTCATTTTCATTTAAAATGAATTTATGCATAGGAAGATGCATAAAAGATTGATTTTTACTTCGAAAGTATTAATCTCCTTAAACAGAATTTATGCATAAATAAATGTGTCAAGAAATCTTATATCAAATATAAGAATTCTCTTGTATCTTATAAATAGATATGAGATGTGATAGGATGTGATAAGAGGTGTATAAGATGTGATAAGAGGTGATAAGAGGCTTATGAAATAAGTTAGGAGGTGATAAGATGAATTAAGATGTGATAAGATGTGTATGGGATGAGGTAAGAAGTGTATGTGATAGGATAAGATGTATATGGGTTGTGATAGGGTGAGAATGGATGTGATGTAAAAGATTAGATGTGAAGGCATATGGGGTTATATGAATGGGAATGTGGAAATGGATGTATATATGTGGATGTGTGGATGTGGAGATGGGAGTGTGGATGTATGAATGTGAAAATGGATGTATGCATGATGTATATGCATAGATGTGAATGTGGATGAAGATGTGGATGTATAGATGTGAATGGGAATGTGGATGTGGATGTATGTGAATGTGGATGTAGATGTGGATGTATAGAATGATGTAACAGGGCATGACTATGGCCCGGTACCGTCGTCTTATGCGTCTCTCGAGGAGATTTTGAATTTTGGAGCCGAGCCACTCTATGTACTTATTGCAACTTGTATATAAATATACAAATATTTTTTTAAAATTTAAGTGATTGTTTACGGACGATCGGATAAAGAAAAATCTGTTTATCAAACATATGTCATAGATCTCCAATAAGATCAACTGAGGAGCCAATTATGTCAAAAGTTTATCAAGACGCACAAAAAGGTTGTAATTGTGTGATATAATTCATACAAATTGTTATTCAAATTGAAATTCGTAAATTAGTAATTGGGTCTTCAATTGGAAGTACCGCAATTGTATGGAACCCTGACTTGCTTGAGGCCTAGACATGATGGTATTTACCTTATAGTTCGAGTATCATGACTATCCGTATATACCGAGGGTATAACTGCGGCTCTTTACCGGCAGTATATACGAGTAAATCTAAGACTTGAAATTATAAGCATTAATGCTATCCAGTTGATGAATTCGAATGTGGTTGATATGATTTTTAATTCTGTTTGGGAACTGATGTGAATTGATTTGGATTCTGATTGAAAAATGATGATCCCTGAAAATTGATTGAAATGTAATACGCTGAGCGAAACCACAATGTGGATGATTGGGACGAGTCCCTGTAATGATAAATGATGATAATGATTTCAGCAAATCTGAGATTAGTGGATTGTACTGTCAAATTGCTACTGTTAATACTTGAGACGGTAGATCAAGTTAAGGGATGACAAATTGAGAACTTGCTTAACTAAAATTCTCGTGGAGGAATGTTCAGAAGGAAATTTTTTCGGTCTAATGGACCATTATCGTGTTAAAGATATGAATGATATGAATTGAATGAAATTGTTATGTAATGATGAGTTCTATTTAAGGGATAATTATCCCCGTATTCTGTTGGGTTGACCAGAATATAAGGAACCCCATAATAAATTAGATCTTAAGAAAAAGAGTTGTCCTCTACTTTGCGAGATAAGGACATCTCACACTTTTTAAGTGGGGTAGAATGTAAGATTTCTCCCCCAGCCTTCGAGGTATACAGGGGTAAGAATCTCCTTTTCTGATCTTATAATTATTCCCTCTCTAAATAAAAGAAAGATTCTGTTTAAAAAGAGAAGACACTTTACCCAGAATACCTTCTCAGGAGCCCACCTATTTTAAAGATTCAGAATGATGAATTCAGAAGTGAGAACCGGTGTTTTGGATGCCAACGTTTTGACCATCAATTAAAAGACTGCCCGACTCCTACCATGAAAAAGGCACAGGGAAGTCTAGAGCCCAAATTCAGAGACCAATTCCTTCATACCAATCTAATCAGGGTCCGTCTTGGACAAGATTGCTTAACTCCATTAACTAGGTCCGACCCATTGATTAGGGTCGAGATGACCAGTCAAATACTTGGCGACTTAGAGCAACAGATGCAGGCAATTCATAAAGATATAAACGCTGCCCAGGATCGACAAAGATAATATACAGATAAGAAAAGGACAATCAGAGAATTCAAAGAAGCAGTTATAGTCTTCATTTGAATACGGACCAAGAGAATTTCTTTATCTCTAGGGGAGTATAAGTAGTTATCCCCCAGATATTGTGGACCAAAGAAAGTAGGTGACTTAGCCTACGAACTTCTTTTATCTCTTCATCTCAAAGTTCTTAATGCCTTCTATAGAAAAATGTGCCAAACCCAAATCATGGAAAGACGGTAAAACTTCAGTGGCAAGATACCGTTGGCTTCTAAGTTACGCTAGCTCCTTCCTTCATATAAGTCGTAACTTTTACTTGTCGCTCACAGTAATCTTACTTCCATCGATCTCCATTCTTCTTAATCTCCTTCATGGCTTGGCAACAGGAATTAGTTTTATCCATTATGATTTCTCACCTTCAAGATGCAAGCGAGTCTGTGAAGAAGGATTTTATAGAACAGTATGAGCGCTCACTTTTTCCTCAGTTAGGAACTTCTGTAGCTCAGACCGAATGGCGGACCTATCAAGACATAACTAGGATAACACCCTGGGATCAGCAGCACTTTCGTAACAATGTCCGCTTGGCCATGGTTATTGAAGCCTTGGGTTTGGGTCCCCGATACTACTGCATCATGAGATCAAGACATCTTGGGTTTTCTGAGCGGGTCTTCTTACTGGCGTGTTTTCTTCCTCATCAGAAGATATGCCTTTACCCCGTTTTTGGCTTGCCTCTCAGAGGTCCTTTTGTTAGATCACCTCATACCACTGAGATAGGTGCGGCAATAACCAACAGAATTATTCCCATAGATGAGTTACCTTATACATGCACAGCTTGTGAGTGCTGCTTTTGTGATCATATGATGGACGGGCCTATGGAAGTGTAAAGAGTTCTTCTATCCTTACTGTATATGTTCCAAGAATGAATAAAGTTTAAATCTTGTTCTTGTCTTGACCCTTACTCTCTTTGAGACTTTTTTAATTGGTGGTTAATCTTAATTAAATCTTTCTCTAAGTCTCATGTTCGTGCATCTTGCGAAATTATCCCAAGTTTGCGAGATGAGGACATCTCGCGTTTTTCAAGTGGGAGAGAATGTAAGATTCCTCCCCAGCCTCTCAAAATGTCCAGCATATTCCCCTGTAATCAATTCCCTCTTCAGAAATATAAGAGATCTCGTCTCTGCCTGTTTTGACGTAGAGAGAGAAAATATTCTAGAGAGAGAATATTCAGATTATGAATATTTTTGGATAGAGAAATAACTCATCTTATTAAAATAAGTTCCCCTGAAACAGAAATTCAAAAAGAACTTTCCAATGTGCAATTAGAATTAATTGAAAATGGATATGAAGGACCTTAGCCTAAGGGTCTAGATTTTCAGAAATTTTGGATTATGGTTCAATTAAGGTTCCTATGGACCAATAAGATCAATCCATGTGTGGGGAGGAGGTAAATCCAATTTTGTAAAAGATGATACCCAAAAATGAGTAAATTCTCACATAAGATGAAGAGTTGACTATGTACAAGGTTTATTAGTAAGAAACTATGAGTAATATCAAAAATATGAGATATTTTGGGTATCCAAAACTGAGTAAATGCTCACATAAGATGAAGAGTTGAAATGTACAAGGTTTATTAGTAAAAAACTATGAGCAATATTAAAAATATGAGATATTTTAGGTATCCAAAAATGAGTAAATGCTCACATAAGATGAAGAGTTGAAAATGTACAGGGTTTATTAGTAAAAAACTATGAACAATATTAAAAATATGAGATATTTTGGATATAATGATTTCATTTTGACACATATGTAAGGAAGGGGAGTCCATTAAAGGAGGTGCATATTTCACATGCTTGAATGAGTTTTAAACTCATAAATAATGTGATATTTTATCTCTCCTCTCTCCTAATTCAAGTCTAGTTGCAAAAAGTCAGCTCAACTGACCTAAAAATGGTGACCAAACTGAGTTGGAAAATTCTAGAATCAGTTTGTTTGGTTAGGAGCTCACTTTTTCCTATAAATAGAGGCCTTCCCCTTTGTTGAAACTCAACAATGTCTAATGCATTGTTACTCTACTCCACCCAAGCCAAGAACTATGAATTTGTTAATAATTCATTAGTTTTTGACATTTCCCTCTTCCAAAGATTGGTGGCCACTCTTGTTCAAACAAGAGTTGAACCCTCAAACCATGAAGCCAAAGGAAAGCTATCAAAGTCATTAGTAAGTTGGTGGTTCTTCTTTCTTTCAATTATTTTATGGAATTTTATGGTTTTAAAATGGTTTTTATGCTTTATGCCTTCTCTATAATGTTAGGCCTCATTACAAAAGGCATTCCCCTCTCTTCTCTAACAAAACCAACCATTCTCTATCCTAGGTGAATGGTTAAGTGATTAATGTCAAATTTTTATAATGTTTATCTCAATTAAGTGAAAAAAAATGTTTACTTTAGGATAATTTCAATATTGGTGTACTTTTAATTAGTTTTAAAGATGTAGAAAATTAAAAAATGGTCAGCCATACAAAGGAGGTTATGGCGAAATTTTTAGAAATTAGTAAAAGAAAATTTACCTTTTTTATTATAAAAGAGTTACTTTTAGCATAATTGAATTTCATGCATAGAGGCATGCATAAAAGATGAATATTTTATTATAAAAGTGTTACTTTTAGCATAATTGAATTTCATGCATAAAGGCATGCATAAAAGGTGAATATTTTATTATAAAAGTGTTACTTTTAGCATAATTGAATTTCATGCATAGAGGCATGCATAAAAGATGAATATTTTATTATAAAAGTGTTACTTTTAGCATAATTGAATCTCATGCATAGAGGCATGCATAAAAGATGAATATTTTATTATAAAAGTGTTACTTTTAGCATAATTGAATCTCATGCATAGAGGCATGGATAAAAGATGAATATTTTATCATAAAATTGTTACTTTTAGCATAATTGAATTTCATGCATAGAGGCATGCATAAAAGATGATTATTTTATCATAAAAGTGTTACTTTTAGCATATATGAATTTCATGCATAGAGGCATGCATAAAAGTTGATTATTTTATTATAAAAGTGTTACTTTTATCATATTTGAATTTCATGCAAAGAGTTATGCATAAAAGTTGATTATTTTATTATAAAAGTGTTACTTTTATCATATTTGAATTTCATGCATAGAGGTATGCATGAAATTCAAATATGATAAAAGTTCATAAAAGTTGATTATTTTATTGTAAAAGTGTTACTTTGAATTTCATGCATAGAGGTATGCATGAAATTCAAATATGATAAAAGTGTTACTTTTATCATATTTGAGTTTCATGCATAGAGGTATGCATAAAAGTTGATTATTTTATTATAAAAGTGTTACTTTTAACATATTTAGATTTCATACATAGAGGTATGCATAAAAGATATTCTTTTTATACTAAAAGTGTGATTTTCATCATAAATGGATTTTATGCATAACTTAGATGCATAAGAGAAATTCTTTCATTCTAAAAGTGTAATTCCTACCAAATTGAATTTATGCATAAGAAGATGCATAAAAGATTGATTTTTAATTCAAAAGTGTCATTCTCATCTAAATTGAATTTATGCATAGGAAGATGCATAAAAGATTGAAATTTAATTCAAAAGTGTCATTTTCATTTAAAATGAATTTATGCATAGGAAGATGCATAAAAGATTGATTTTTACTTCGAAAGTATTAATCTCCTTAAATAGAATTTATGCATAAATAAATGTGTAAAGAAATCTTATATCAAATATAAGAATTCTCTTGTATCCTATAAATAGATATGATATGTGATAGGATGTGATAAGAGGTGTATAAGATGTGATAAGAGGTGTATAAGATGTGATAAGAGGTGATAAGATGCTTATGAAATAAGTTATGAGGTGATAAGATGAATTAAGATGTGATAAGATGTGTATGGGATGAGGTAAGAAGTGTATGTGATAGGATAAGATGTATATGGGTTGTGATAGGGCGAGAATGGATGTGATGTAAAAGATTAGATGTGAAGGCATATAGGGTAATATGAATGGGAATGTGAAAATGGATGTATGTATGTGGATGTGTGGATGTGGAGATGGGAGTGTGGATGTATGAATGTGAAAATGGATGTATGCATGAAGATGTATATGCATAGATGTGAATGTGGATGTAGATGTGGATGTATGTGAATATGGATGTAGATGTGGATGTATAGATGTGAATGTGGAATGTGGATGTGGATGTATGTATGTATGTGGATGTAGATGTGGATGTATAGATGTGAATGGGAATGTGGATGTGGATGTATGGATGTATGTGGATGTGGATGTATGAATGAGGACGTGATAGTGGATGTATGCATGTGGATGTGGATGTATGGATGTGGATATGGATGTGTATGTATGAATGTGGATATGGGATGTGGATGTATAAATGAGGATGTGAAAATGGAGGTAAGCATGTAGATGTGGATGTATGAATGTGAATGTGGATGTGGATGTGGATATGGATGTGTATGTATGAATGTGGATATGGGATGTGGATTTATAAATGAGGATGTAAAAATGGATGTATGCATGTAGATGTGGATGTATGGATGTGAATGTGAATGTTTATGTGAATTAATGTGTCGTCGATATGAGGAAATGGATGAGAATGAGTACACATTGAATGGAATGTGGAATAAGTAACGTGGACTAAGGAGGGATAATGTGGAAAGACGAGAGTTCGATTTAGAAACTGTATTTTGTGACTGTTTGTAAATGACTGTTTTATGTCAAGAATGCTGGGGAAGCATTTTGACCTTCTTGTGGATTAAGGTCATGAAGACCTAACTGTTAAAGTTGCAACTGCTGATAGAGAGTCAATGGAGGACGTCTCGCGTAGCAAGGTCGGCCGAGGTCTTGACCAGCCTCGGTTCGATTTAAATGGTGAGCTTCCGATACGGTGGATGAGGGAACAAGGAAGCGGCCTATGAGTGAAGCGCTAGGTCACCTGCCGAAGGATCCTAGAGGGTGCTGACCATACGGTGCTCGGGCTCTGGGTCGCCGAAGATACCCACACGTGCATCGTGGAAGATATTCGAATAAAGAATAAGAATTGTTTTCTGAAACAGGGCATGGATCTGGTTAATTGGCCTTGCTAGTCCTCAACGGATGAGTCCATGGCTCTTTTATAGGGATCAGTGGGTTGATCTTGCTGATCTTCCACGGAGATTCCATTCTATTATATGAATATATTGCCGGTTACTATGAGCTAGGAACTATGGAAAAGGCCCCTGAGTGAACAGGTGGTGAGCGTTCTGGTTACCAATGATGTCATAAGTATACCGATGAATGAATGACTAGAAATAAGGATTCAACCAGAGACTTTGAGGATTGTCATCAGTGATATAATGGTTTCATTAAAGGATTGTTTTAAAGTTAGTTGATGCTAAGAAAAAGGCAATTTCATATTAGGTGTGTAAGTGGTGTGACTAGTTTTATGTTTGCATGAACAAAAATATGCATTATTTTACCATCACAAATGTGCCTCTTGTCATGGGGATTACTCTTTTAACATAAAAATGGATTACTAGAAATTCCTCTTTTTTGTAATTAACTATTTATGCATAAACATAAAAATCAATTTTCCATGATTATAATGAGAATCATTTAATTAATCTAGGATGATTAATCCTAGAATATGGTAGGAAGTCCTCTTTTCATAATATAAATGAAAATGATTTATGTGTTTATTTTTCAAAAATTTTACCACAACTCCGCTGCTATTACTGATAATTCTCAATAAATTTGAAAGAATAAAGTTTAGTAATATTCATGTGATTAGAATAACCACTAATTGGATCATTATCCAATTATGGATTGATTCTTAATTTTACCATAAATTAAATAGCATAAAAGTATTAAAAAGCCATTATTTTGGCCTCCAATTAGACAAACATAGAAATTACTTTTACATTAGAGAAATGCTTCATGAGAAGCTTCATTTGAATTGAGAATAGGTCATAGGAATGACCATTCTTTGGGAGAGAGAGAGAAATGCTTAAAAACCATTATAAATTAAGCATAAATGGAAATTATGTGTTTCTTCATTACAATACATTAAAGAACTTCAATAGTATTCAAAAGCCATTCAAATTAATGCTTCTCAAGCTTGAGAGGGGTTGAGAGAAGAGAAACATTTGGAGATTTAAGAAAAAGAAGACAATAATTCACACTTTACCTCCTAAATTACTTGATTCTTTGGTAACAGTAGAGACCCCCAACCAATCAATTGGTTTGGTATGTTGTTGGAGTCTCCATGAAAGATTGAAGAGAGAGAGAAGCTCCAATCTCTTCAATTTGTAGAGGGTTTTCAGAGGATAATAGAAAATAAGCCTAACTTCGAGTAATACCGACATAGTTTAGTTCACAGATGAGAATACAAAGGAATGAGGGTCTATTTATAGGTGAGGGAGGCCACTAACTGAGTCCAACTGAGTCCAACTGAGTTCTAGAATTTTCCAGCTTCAGTTTGGCTGAATTTGCACAAGATTTGGACGAGTTTGGCTCCCTTTTTGATCTGGTTTGATCTAGGAGAGAGGAGAGATAAAAATATCCTATTATTTTTTAGTTTAAAACTCATCCACACATGTGAAATAGGTGCCTCCTTGAAGGGCCCCCTTTTCCTTACCCATGTGTAAAAAATAAATGATTACTCCAAAATATCTCATTTTTTACCCATGTGTAAAAAATAAACGATTACTCCAAAATATCTCATTTTTTAATTACACCAAAATAAATGATTACTCCAAAATATCTCATTTTTTAATTACTTCATAATTTTTAACTAATAAACCTAGTACTTAGTCAACTCTTCATCTTATGTGGGCATTTACTCATTTTTGGGTATTTTCTTTTATTCTTTGGATTTATCTTGTCCCAACACTTGGATTAATCTTATTGGTCCATAGGAACCTTAATTGGACCATAATCAAAAAAATTTCAAAAATCTTGACCCTTAGGCTAAGGTCTTCTAAATCAATTTTTATTAATTCCAATTGCACCTTGGAAAATCTATTTTGATTTTCTATTTTAGGGAAATATTTTTTTGATATCTGTAGAATTTATTTATCCAAAATTATCCCAATATTGATTTACCAATCTCTAGAAAGTTTTATCTCACTAGGCAAAACAAGGAAAAATAATATTTTCTTGTATTCAGAAACATAGAATGATTACAAGGGATTGAAGTAGAGGCTTAATCAATATTCAACCCGAGGAGGAATCTTACAGACCCTTAGGCTAAGGTCCCTTATACCATTTTCAATTAATTCCTAATGCACATTGGAAAGTTCATTTTGAACTTCTGTTTCAGGGGAATCCATTTTAGACACTAGGAGGATTTTTATATCCAAAGATATATCAATTTTGGATTATATCTCTCTAGGCCAAAACAGGGTAAAACAAGATCTTTCTTCTATTTCAAAGAGGGGAATACTTACAAGAATAGAAGGGGAGGTTCTTACACCTTTACACCTCAAAAGGTGGAGGGAGGAATCTTATAGACACAGTGGCACAAGTGCTTTTCTAAGAGATGATTAACAATGTTGTGGTCTAAAAAGGCTTCTCCAGATTTTTTTGGCTTCATGGGCTGATGAGGCTAGAGCCAACTGGAGGGCAGTTAGGACTATCTATAACAACAGACTATAGAATATATTGGAAGGTTGTGAGCATTCGTGTCTTTTTCATTGGGGACAAAGCTTGAACATCCACATAGTACAATATGTGCACTTTTAAAATACAAATACATTATCTCGGGGTGGATAAATGGTAAAGTCGCTGATGTAAACTTACCAGCCATGGATTGTTGGCTTAGTTGGTGGCATACTAGATATCCCCATTGGAGGAAACATCTTGTAGGGGTAAGTATTGTTTTCTTAGTTCTTGAAAAGAATAGCTTATCAACTTAACTATCTGGTTATAGAATGTGATTGGATGATGTAATTAACTTAATTTCCTGCTATAGGATGTCGACGATGCTTGTGTGCCATAGACGCTGACCACTAATCTAGCAAAAACGAAGCATGCAAGTTGCTTAGTAGGAGAGGGTTTTAGGGGAACCATCTCTTTATATGATGTAGCTATTTTAAACCTCGCCAGGCCCTCTTGCAATCCACAAAGAAGCATGCATTCATGCAAGGCAAATATTGTGGAGCAGGTCCTACAATAACAAAGTTGATGGAGAAGGCCAAAACATCCAAAGCTCCAAGTCCGTCAAGCACTTGCAGATTGGTGGGGAAAGCCGTGAGTGGCACACCAATGCACGTGCAACCAAATTTTTTTGGGGATAACATTACTGTTAGCTAGCGTCAAAAACCCATAGTTATACATCTTGAGGAAGATAACTCATCACATCATCCAAAGTATGTCATAGAAAACTAGCCACATAAGAAACAAGATAGGAGATTAAGCTTTCCACCCCCTATTCCCATAGTTATACATCTTGAGTAAGATAACTCATCACCCAAAGTATGTCATAGAAAACTAGCCACATAAGAAATAAGGTAAGAGATTAAGCTTTCCACCCCGTATTCCTTTAACTACAGGTGGTCAAAAAAATGCAGAGGGAGAGACAAGTGAAGAAGAGCTACAGGAAATTGTGGAGAGTGACATACATGATTCAATGTGGGCTATATGTCGAATATCTCTACACTGCAAGGTAACTTGCCAATCATGGTTAGGTGTCTAAGATGGCAAGTACAAAAAGAGCATCAAGAATTGCGGGCAAGGTGTTCTAGCTCCTTCTTTCTATGGTATGAGAGAATGGTCTGGGAGGCAAAGGTGTTAGTTCATGTGGTTTTGTTAACAACAGCATGGATCATACTTGGAGAGTATGTAACATCATCTGTCAATCACCTACTAGACACCTGCTTGTTTGGCCACTGGGATGAGGTACTGTGACACGAAGTTGGGGTTTGGACTTCGGTCACTTCTTAAAATCAAAACACACTTGTATGAAACCTCACAGCCTCCTCACCTCCCTTTCTCTCCCTAGGTTAAGATCAAGATATACACATCAAAGGTGAGATCATAATTCATGGAAGGAAAGATGAAAGGCTCAGGAGAAGCAAGGATTTCTGCCAGTCTTGCAGCTCCAAACAAGAGGGCGATTCTTTGTTGGAAGAAAATCTTCCGACTCAGGATTATGTGAACAGACATACGGGGAATATTGGTAAGGTTCATCCGTTTGAATTGGGCGATTTGGACGGAACATATTAAATAAAATTAATATAGCAATCACTTACAAGAGGATAAGACACATGGGGTTTGCCTTTTGATAAGAGATTAGGAGGAATTAATCATGATTAAGAAGAAAGAATGGCCAAAAAGCTATAAAAACAGAGATACACAGAGAATTGCAATTTTAAATCCATATAGGCTATGCAAAAAAGGATTATATAGGTGCGTAGAGCTTGAAGAGAGCTTCGCGCCCATATAAAAACTTTCAAAAACTGACAACCGAGCGAAAAGTTATGAGCATTTTACTACAAGACTATAAAACTGCCAAAATTCGCCCTTTGGGAGAAATTCTGATCATCAATGAAGTAAGGGATTAAGAAATTAGTTACATGAGTGGAAAGAGCATAGAAAGAGCTTCCTAGCCATATAATCAATTTAAGAAACCAATACCTGAGTGATGAGTAATTACCGGTTGAAATTTGGGTATTGGACCACAAAAACTGCACTTCTCTCTCTTTGCATGAAACCTCAATTTTCACATAGCCTCTTGCCTTTCATCTCCTTCATGATTCAAGCTAGAGGGTAAGGGTTAACATTGCTCAAGGACAATTGTAAAGATTTACCTATGGTCCCCAAAGTCTTTCCACATGCTCATTACCGCTAAAACCATTGGTACCTCCAAAGGAGGGCGGCAATAAGGCAAGGGCTACCTTGAGAAGTCACAGGCCCGCCAAGATAATAACTCCTTATCCGACTTATCATGAATCATCAAAGAGGTCCAAAATTGGGTTAAGCATGAGGAGCTAATGCTAAATGAGATATTCACATGTAAAGAGAGTGTTTGAATAGGGGTTTGAAAGATAAGAGAATGGCAATGACACAAAATGCTCAATTGAGGAGGCTCATTCCTTGATTTGAAAGGGAGAGGAGGGCTCCTTTTATAGGTGGAGAATCACCCTCTCTTCCATTGTTACAAATTACAACATAAAAATCTTCAACCCTTCAGTGACATAAGGGTAGATGTCACCACCAATTGTCCTCTTAGGCTGTCTTCTATTGATTATTAAATTGAAGACTTTTTGACTTTGAGAGTGTGATGAGATAATAGCCAAGTCTAAGTGGCATGTAGGTGGAGATCCCACTTACACATGGTGGAATTCTCCTCTTCCATGTAGGCATTCTAGAAGAATCTTTCCCAATTATGCACCTACACACACTCCTTCACATGCCTTCCACACTCCCCAACTTGTAGCCTTATGGTGAATACCATATTAATAATACAATAAAAATCCATGTGAGCATGAAGGCCCACTTTTATTTTCAACATCACTAGCCTATCTACCATACCAAAGTATTTATCAAGCATACTTGTGGCATTTACAATGTGTGTACCCTAAATCAAGTAAAACCATTATATTTGAAGATAGAATGCTGTTATCGGGGTAGCCGCCAAGCCGCCGCATCACCATGCCGTTATTCCATTGTGGGCGCCGCAATCTTCTTGGACAAGCTTTCACCTTATTACCATTGCAAAACCATCAAAATATGCACAAAATTGACAATGAAAGATATCAATTTTTCATGTCACAATACAAACCCAACTGTGGATGAGATTTGAGAATTGGAGGCTGGTAGGTTTGTGTTGCAAAAGGGACAACTTCAGGAAGCAAATTATGTGGGCCAACGGCCAACAAGGTACAGAAGTGGCATATTAGATATGGCAGCCAAGCAAATAGATTCGACAGTCTCAAGTACAGCTACGGTCTTTAAGCATTTGGTCATTAAAGTTGGGCAGATGGAAGTTTGTAATTGAGACTAAGGAATCACTAGTGCGCAATGACAAATATCGGGTGACTATGGGAAAGAATCCATAATGTACATGCCCTGATTTTCAAATCAGGGTAGGTGCTGGGTGACCATATTCTGCATGCAAGCACCTTTACTTTGTATATTTGCATATCTTTGGGTTAGATGTAATCCATCATATGTTTATACATCAATCCACTCTAAAAAAGGAGAACCTAATGAGAATGTTTAGTAGCAACAGCAGGAGAATAATGTGAAAAGGACCTAGTATTGTTCATGATATTGTACTGTAGTTCTGAAAAGATCCTTCATGTTGCAATAATGAAATGTTCGACTATTTACTTTTTGTTTTTTTTAAATGTTTCAGCATTGTTATATGTCAATGCCTCGAATATGTTCATCCATTCATCTACTTTCAAAAAAATAAAGTGGATAGACATGCATCTACTTTTCTAAATTTAGGGAAAAGCCATGCATGTAAATTTAGGAAAAAGCCATGCATGTACTTTTCTAAATTTAGGAAAAAGCCAAGCATCTACTTTTCTAAATTTAGAGGGTAACCATGCAAAGTAGCTTTTTGCTTGTATCTATAAATTTAATCCCTACCTCTTACTATAATCCTCACTTCCAAATCTTGTTGCGTTATTCTCCCTCTTGTTGCCTCCCTCACCCTCTCATTGTATTTCTCTCCCTCTCTCTCTCTCTCTATTGTTCTCTTCCTTACAACCCTCAAGACCATCAAGTACATTTTTTCATCTCTAATGGCCCTAGCTATACTTTGAAGGAAACCATGGAAAGGGTTTGCAAAGATTCATGCAACAAAATGGGTGGCGATATTAATGCAAGAGAACATTTCAGAATCACGAAGGCCCGCAATCTTTGGACAAAGATGCTACAATATAAGCCTATTGATTCTGGAGATTTGTTTGTGTGTGGAACATGAAGATTGGAAGTGCCATCGGTACTTAGCGAAGTTTCGGATATATTGTAGAAGAGATGGAGGAGCCCTTAACGGGAGGGGTTGAAGAATAAAGTAGTCCAAAAAAGTGTATAGGTGTAGGATCCGTAGGTAGCTATAGTATGTTTTCAATTTTAAACAATGTTAGATTGCAGTAGCCCATGTAATAACCTTTTTTTTTAATAAAGTGGTTTCAACTCTAGATCGCCATATCTTTTGTATTATTAATTACGGATTTGTTGTTGTTATGATTAATTATATCAGATTTTAGGTTTTTATTGTATGTTTTGAATAGCAGCGTCATGTTCTTATCTCTCTCTCTCTCTCTCTCTCTCTCTCTCTCTTCCTCTCAAAGAATTAGGCCATGATCTCAATTAATTAAAAAATTATTGACCTTAATAAATTTACATTCTTCATTGCTTCTTACACAAGGCATTTTAGATAGCTTATATGTAATAATCTTGAAATTATTCACCTTGTTAATTGTATGCATCACCTTATTAATTGTACTCACATGCAAAGATATGCCGTCACATGCAAAGCTTTAAATGCTATGAAGTTACGTGCAAAGGGCATGGAGTACCATCTAATCACATGCACATATAATAACATCCAGATGCAATAACATCCACATGTAATAACATCTAGATGAAGAGATTATGTATAGGGAGGGTGGGACAAGGAGAGGGAGGGAGGGTGAGAGAAGGAGAGAGAGGGAGGGTGGGAGAGTGAAAGGGAGGAAAGAGGATGGGAGAAAGAGAGAGAGGGTAATGTGGGACAAGGAGAGAGAGAGAGAGAGAGAGAGAGAGAGGGAAGAGGGTGGGAGAAGGAGAGAGAGAGAGAGAGAGAGAGAGAGAGAGGGAAGAGGGTGGGAGAAGGATAGAAGGGAGAGCAAAAGGGAGGGTGAGATAAGGAGAGAGGGGGAGGGTGGGAGAGTGAAAGGGAGGGAAGAGGATGGGAGAAAGAGAGAGAGGGTAGTGTGGGACAAGGAGAGAGAGAGAGAGAGAGGGAGGGAAGAGGATGGGAGAAAGAGAGAGAGGGTAGTGTGGGACAAGGAGAGAGAGAGAGAGAGAGAGAGAGAGAGAGAAGAGGGTGGGAGAAGGACAGAAGGGAGAGAAAAAGGGAGGGTGGTAGGAGGAGAGATAAAGGGAGAGAGGGAGAGGAGAGAGAGGGAGGGTGAAAAAGAAAAAGGGAGAGAGGGAGAGGAGAGAGAGGGAGGGTGGGAGAGTGAAAGGGAGGGAAGAGGATGGGAGAAGGAGAGAGAGGGAAGAGGGTGGGAGAAGGAGAGAAGGGAGGGTGCGAGGGCAAAAGGGAGGGTGGGAGAAGGAGAGGGAGGGAGGGTGGGAGAGATGAGAGAGAGGGAGGGTGGGAGAAGGAGAGAGAGGGAGGGCAGGAGAGAGAAAGGGAGAGAGGCGGAGGAGAGAGAGGGAGGGTGGGAGAGATGAGAGAGAAGGAGGGTGGGAGAAGGAGAGAGATGGAGGGAGAAAGGGAGAAAGGGAGAGAGGGAGAGGAGAGGGAGTGAGGGAAGAAGGAGAGAGAGGAAGGGTGGGAGAGAGAGAGAGAGAGAGAGGGAGTGTGAGAGAAGGAGAGAGAGGGAAGAGGGTGGAGAGGGAAAAAGGGAGGGTGTGGAAGAGATGAGAGAGAGGGAGGGTGGGAGAAGGAGAGAAAGGGAGGGAGGGAGAGAGAAAGGGAGAGAGGGAAAGGGGAGAGAGGGAAAGGAGAGAGAGGGAGGCTGGGAGAGTGAAAGCGAGGGAAGAAGGAGAGAGAGGGAGGGTGGGAGAGAGGGAGAGGGAGTGTGAGAGAAGGATAGAGAGAGAGGGTGCGAGAGAAGGAAAGAGAGAGAGGGAGGGAAGATGGTGGAGAGAAGAGAGAGGGAGGGTGGTGTAAGATCCCTGTCCCCACTGCACAACGAATTCAGGGGTGCTAGCAATGGAAGTAACTTCTTGTGCGGGGAAGGGTCCCACAATCGGGGCCTCGCCCTCCATGGGTATCCGGACAAGAGACTAATCCATCGGCTCTTCCAAAACCGAACCCAGAAAAACTTCCCTTGCCCGGAAAGCACGGGCGATTCCTCCAGGATAACTTTTCTCTAACGTAGTCAAAAGCCTTATCTAATAGAACTGATATGACCGAACCCATAAGTCCCATAGTCAGATCAGGGAGGAAAAGATTGCACTTGGATCATAGAGACCAACACTTTTTTCCTCATTGAGAGGCACAGCCATTGATTCTTTTCCATAGAATAATTTTTGTCTGGGATTTACTTCATCTATCGTACCATAATAGAATTGAGTCTCAATTTAGGGATCCATCAGTCCAGCTAACCCCATTCAGCAGTCCCATGGGTTAGCCAACCACCCAACCACTGTAGTGATGGGATCCAATTAAGAATTTGGTTAGGTTTTGTCCTGGGTACCAAGGAAAAGAGTTCCTAGGTCCCCTAGCCGGATATTCATGTAAACTTAAACTAGTTACCCCACTTACACACCTAATAGGAAATTGCCTTTTTCACAGAATCAGTTATCTTTAAAAACAATCATTTAATGAAACCATGGTGTCACTGATCATAATCTTCAAAATCTTTGGTTAAATCCTTATTTCCAATCATTCCTTCATCGGTGTAATTATTCCTTTATCCGTGTACCTATAGAATCATTGGCAACCAAAACGCTCATCCACCACCTGTCCACTGAGGGGCCTTCTAGATAGTTCCTAGCTCATAGATAGTAACCGACAATATATTCACATATCAAAATGGAATCTCCATTGAAGATCAGTAAGATCAATCAATGGATCCATATAAAGAGCCATGGACTCATCCATTGAGGACCAGCAAGGTCAATCAACCAGATCCATGCCCGAATTCAGAAGACAACTCTTACTCCTTATTCAATATCTTTCCCGACAAACTTGTGGTTATCTTCGACGAGCACCGTATGGTCAACACCCTCTAGGATCCTTCACAAGTCACCTAGCACTTCACTCATACCTTGGTCCCTCATCCACCGTATCGAAAGCTCACCATTTAAATCGAACCGAGGCTGGTCAAGACCTCGACCGCGACCTTGCTACTACGCGAGACGTTCTCTGTTGACTCTCCGTCAGCTGTTGCAAATTTATTAGCTAGGTCTCCACGACCTCATTCCACAAGACAGTCAAAATGCTTCCCTAGCATTCTTGACATAAAACAGTCATTTAAAAACAGGTCATAAATATAATTTCTATAACAAACTCTCGTCTTTCCACATTAATCAACATTATTTAATCCACATTCATTTCATATAAATTCCCATTCTCATTCAATCACATCATTTTTCATCTCATCACTTCTTTCCTCAAATATCCTCATCAGATCTCATCCACTCGCATTTACCCATATCCACATCAGATCTCATCCACTCGCATTTACACATATCCACATCTTATCACATCACATTCATTCACATCTCATCCATTCAGACCACATCACATCTCATTCAGACCGCATTACATTTGCTCATATCACATCTTATTCAGACCACATCACATTCATTCACAACACATCTCATTCATACCACATCACATTCATTCACATCTATCCCGATTCACATCCCATCACATCCATTCAGATCCCATATCATTCATTCACATCCCAATTTATAGGCTATCACATTCATTCACATCCCTTATCATTCATTCACATGCCATCACATTCATTCACATCCCATATCATTCATTCACATCCTGACTCACATGCCATCACATTCATTCACATCCCATATCATTCATTCATATCTATCCAATTTACATCACATCTCATTGCCTCTATTCTCGTTCATATTCATCACATTCACATCCACATCTATCCTTTCACCTACATCCACATCCATCCTTTCACATACATACATCCACATCCATTCTTTCACATACATCCACATCCATCCCATATCATTCATTTACATCCTGATTCACATGACATCTCATCACTTCTATTCACATCACATCTATCCATCCATCCATTCACATTTATCTTATTCACATCACATCTATCCATCCATTCATTCACATTTATCTGATTTACATCACATCTATCCATCCATTCATTCTTTTTTAAAAATCAACTTCATTGAAATAACACTTTTATAAAAATCCTTTTATACGTCTATTTATGCATAAATTCAATTTTAAGGAAAATAACACTTTCTAAATAAAAATAAATCCTTTATGCATCTTTCTATGCATAAAATAAAATTTAATGAGAATAACTCTTTTGAAATAAAAATAAATTCCTTTATGCATCTTTCTATGCATAAAATCAAAATTAATGAGAATAATTATCTTGAAATAAAATAAATTCCTTTATGCATCTTTCTATGCATAAAATCAAAATTAATGAGAATAACTCTTTTGAAATGAAAATAAATTCCTTTATGCATCTTTCTATGCATAAAATCAAAATTAATGAGAATAACTCTTTTGAAATGAAAATAAATTCCTTTATGCATCTTTCTATGCATAAAATTAAAATTAATGAGAATAACTCTTTTGAAATGAAAATAAATTCCTTTATGCATCTTTCGATGCATAAAATCAAAATTAATGAGAATAAGTCTTTTGAAATGAAAATAAATTCCTTTATGCATCTTTCTATGCATAAAATCAAAATTAATGAGCAACTCTTTTGAAATAAAAATAGATTCCTTTATGCATCTTTCTATGGATAAAATTAAAATTAAATGAAAACAACATTTTAATAATTAAAAGAATATCCAATATGCATCTTTCTATGCAAAGAAATTAATTCTAATGAAAATAACGCTTTTACATTAAAAATATTTCCAATATGCATCTTTCTATGCATAGAAATTAATTCTAATGAAAATAATGCTTTTACAATAAAAATATTTCCAATATGCATCTTTCTATGCATAGAAATTAATTCTAATGAAAATAACATTTTTGCAATAAAAATATTTTCAATATGCATCTTTCTATGCATAGAAATTAATTCTAATGAAAATAACACTTTTACAATAAAAATATTTCCAATATGCATCTTTCTATGCATAGAATGAAAATAACACTTTTAGAATACACAAACGGAGGGGATTACTCTTTTTGAATAACATAAAGATAAAACTTATTTTCACAAAATTTAAGAAAATTTTATCATAACCTCCTTTGTATGGCTGACCATTTTTCAATTTTTACACTCTAAATCTACTTAGAATTTATCCCAAGATGAATTTAGCATTCTAATTTAATCAATTCCCATTTTTTAAAGAGAAAACAATACGAAAAGTTTAACTCTATTTATTTGATTACACATCTTGGATAAAGAAGGGCTGAATTCAAGAGAAGGGGAAAGCCTTTTCATCAAGGCATAACATCCAATTTCAATTTAAAAGAAGCAAGAAATCATAAAACCATAGAATAGAATTAGAAAAAAGTAGAATTTCTAACTTACATGGGGTTTTGTGAGCTATCCTTTGGCTTGAGGGATTGAGGGATTGAAGGATTGAGGGTTCTGCTCTTGCTTGGATCAAGAGTGGCCACCAATTCTTTGTAGAGGAAATAGTCAAAAACAAGTGAATTATCAATGAATTCAATGTTTTTGGCTCTGGAGAGGAGTAGAGTAACAGTGCATAAAACACTATTAACCTTTACAAAGGGGGAGGCTTCTATGTATAGGAAAAAGTGAGCCTCTAACCAAGCAAACTAATTCTAGAATTTTCCAGATCAGTTTGGTCACTTTTTGACCATTTTTAGGTCACTTTAGCTTACTTTTTGGATCTAGTTGAAACAGGAGAGAGGAGAGATGAAAATATCTCATTATTTTTAGGTCAGTTTTTAGGTCAGTTTAGCTTACTTTTTGAATCTAGTTGAAACAAGAGAGAGGAGAGATGAAAATATCTTATTTGTGAGTTTAAAACTCATCCACACATGTGAAATAGGCACCACCTTCATGAGGGGAATTCCCCACACTGAGGTGTCAAAAATGCATCATTTTCTCTAAATATCTCTTCTTTTTTAACTAATAACCTTGTCCTTAGTCAACTCTTCATCTTATGTGAGTATTTACTCATTTTTGGGAGATTTTTCTTTTATTCTTCAATTTATTTCCTCCCTACATTTGGATTAATCTTATTGGTCCATAGGAATCTTAATCCAAAATTTTCAGAAAATCTGGACCCTCAAGCTAAGGTCCTTTTTACCTATTTTCAATTTATTCCAATTGCACACTGGAAAGTTCTTTTTGAATTTCTGTTTCAAGGGAAATCATTTTAATAAGAAGGGATATTTTTCCATCCAAAGATATCTAGAAACTGAATTATCTCTCTCTAGAACATTTTCTCTCTCTAGACCAAAACAGATAGAAAACAAGATCTGTTATTATTCTGAAAAGGGGATTGATTACAGAGAGAGAAACTGGACATCTTGAGGGGCCGGGGGAGGAATCTTACATCCTACCCCACTTAAAAAACGCGAGATGTCCTCATCTCGCAGAGGTGGAGTATGATCTCTCTTTATCTTCTTCTTCTTCTTCAATCACTTCCAGCGTTATTGCCTTGGAAGTGGACGGTCGATTTGGGAACAAATCACTTTGACGTCCCCTATTCTCAGGCAGAGGTCTTGCATTACTTTGGTTTGAAACTGCAGGTTGGTTAGAGAGTCTACCTCTAGGATTTCCCTGATTTTGGGCGGATAGAAGCCTGATTACTCTGGAAGGAAGGAGTTGGAGTCTGGAATCTTGATCCTTGATTTTCCTGCCCTGAAAACCTTGATCCAAAAGGAGTTGGAAAATACATACTGCGATGTCCAAATCCTTGACAGTTATAGCATTTCACTCCCTTGATCAAGGGTGGAACTTTTATAGTTGAATTCCAGGGGATTGAGTTTCGAGAAAAGGACATTTCTTCCATTCTAGAACTTCCCATATCCTGGGCTTGACCCTGATATCTCTTAGGCGGTGGAAGGTTGGAATCACCTTCTGGAACTAAAAACCTTTTGAAAGGTGAAGGTGCTGGCTTTGGTGGGACCTTGACATCAAAGGCCTTGGAGAAATCCTTCGCCAAGGGAAGATACTGGACATCCTGAGAGGCTGGGGAGGAATCTTACACTTCTTCTAGTTGTTTAATTGGATCAATATCTATTTCTTGTGCTTCTTTTAATTAAGTGGGTTCCTCAACCTCTACTTTATCTGATATTTCCATATCTTCAAATATTTGTTTATTACGCGGATCAATTTGGATTATAAAACAACCACCTATGATCTCTTGGGTCCACCTTGAAGACGACCTGCTCACAATTCTCTGATAGCACAAATGTGTCCCTTTGGTTTGTCCATATCTTTGTGTGGAGTCTACTTGAACAAATATGCTCTTATCTCTGTGCATGGTTGCTTGTGGTCCTTGAGTCACTACCTTGAACCACTTCACATAAAAAATGAACATAGAGAACTTTCTGAATCCAACCTTGATAATGTCTTGTATTGTTCCATAGTAATTAAGCATGCCAACTTCACTACTTAAGTCACTTGCACTTGAACGACTTTCTTGCATGAAATTTGCTTTGACACCGTAATCAAATGTTGTTCGCTTCTTATCTATTCGCTCCACTCAAAAGTGACGACCGTGTGACCAAAGTGCACCAAATTTGTGATACTGCAAGTAAAAGAAGATAATGAAATTGTATCAAGAACAAAAACTTATACAAGACTATGTCTTACGGTTTCTTGTGTACATATATAAACTCACTTACATGGTAATCACAACCATATGCAAGTAAAAGAAGATAATGAAATTGTATCAAGGACAAAAACTTATACAAGACTATGTCTTACGGTTTCTTGTGTACATATATAAACTCACTTACATGGTAATCACAACCATATGCAAGCTCATCCTTCTCGTCTCTTATAACCTCACCACTATGTTTTATTTGTTGTTGTATGGTTTGTTGAAGCCATCTACTCTATAGAAAGAAATTTTGGAAGTTGAGTGAGTGAATTTGAATATGGCAATGCTCTAGTTGTTGGACTCTTTCTAAAATTCAAATAATTTCGATCTCTTTCCCTCTTTGCCATAGGTTATACCTCTTGATCCATTTCTCCATAGCACTTGCGTTGAGGATGCAAAATTTATTAATCTAATTCTATATCCATTGTTCTCTGAAGCCCTTGTCCTTGAGGCTCTTCCCCACCCAACGAGCCAATCATCCTCTTCTTGTGTCCACAATCGTGGTATATCTAGGTCTGACGTATTAAGAAATTCTATTATATGTATACAAGAGATTCTTGAACAAGCCATCCCATTGCCATGCTTCCCTTAGGGCAAGCTTTTTGATTAATAAAACCTTTCAGTGAACAGCTGGTGGGGAGTCGCCACCCAAGGGACGTTGCTCGTCGTGACAAAGCTTGCCGACTTGACCAGCCTCCTCGTCGGTACGGTTAAAATGGTGCGCTTCTGGTACGATGGGCGAGGACGACGAAGTAGTGCCTGAGTAAAGTGCTAGAACACCTAAGGAGGATCCTAGAGGGTTCTGACCAGGTGATGCACGGGCTCGCGGTTGCTAGGACACCCATGCGTATGTCGAGGAAGATTTCGGATGGACAAAAAGGAAAGATTTTTGAGAACCAAATTTTGATATTGGATCTCGTTGGTTGGCCAGCTGGTCTTCAACGAAGAGTTCAGAGGATACATTTTTGTATTACAATGGACTCAAAATTTTGGAAAATGATGATCAGAAATATTATGATTTCTATTGAAGGATTGTTTTTAAAGCCAATCCAATCTATTATAAATGGCAATTTCATGTTGGGTGTGTACGTGGTACGCCTACCTTGATTTTTGCATGAATCGCCGGCTAGGGGGCCTGGGAACTCTTTTCCTCGGTACCCGGGCAAAACCCCAACCAAATCTTTATAAAGGAATCCCACCAATTCAGTGGTCAGGTGGTTGGCTAACCCATGGGCTGGATGCTGGATCGGAGGATTCCTAAGAAACAACTAGATATTATTAGTTACGTTATTTAGTTTTAAATCCTAAGAAGACCTTGTTCTGTGGGAGGGCATCATCGACTGTGCCTCGTAAATGAGAAAAAAAGCGGTGATTACATGGACCAAGTGCAAGTCTCTTCTTGATCTGACCATGTGACTTCAGGTTTGGTCAGATCAGTTTATCTAGTTAAGACGACTCGTTAGAGTAATTTCCTCGCCATTAGAAGATTTTTCCTAATTGGCAAAATTTCTCGTGCCTTTCGAGCGGCGAGGGGAGTCTTCCGGGCCCCGGTCTTGGTGGAGGGGCTGCCCGGGTTAGCCTCTCGTCCTAGACATCTGTGGGGGGCGAGGCCCCGAGTGTGTGGACCCCACCCCGCACAGGAGGCCGATGCCGCTTCCGCCGTGCCAGCAGGAGCCCCAGAGCAGGCGGGGGACCTCACAACTGGTATCAGAGCTTTGTTGAAAGCTAATAAGGATAAATGAATTCTTATCAGAAATTGATAACAAAAACTCAAAAAAAGGCATTTTTCATAATCTATTTTCATTCCGTAAGCTTCTTTAATGAAGAATTTTTAATCAAAGAAATTATTTTTATAGATGGAAGTTCCGTACTTATCTGGTATTATGACTATGTTTGCCTTTGAGCATCTCATCTCTTCCACTGCAACTCGAACAAGCCGAGTCAGACTCACACACCATTCTGAGGATTTATATTTTCCTGACCAAACGGAGAGACGACAACATAAGTGGTTTGCAAGGTAGTATGTCCACACCTCTTGCAACTGCCGCTGAGGCAAAACCTCCCATTGGCCATGATTCTGATAAAGTTGAAAGTGGTACATGATGTCATTATATATCATTTAACACCTCAGAATTTCAGACTCTCATGCCAAATCTACAGATTCCTTAGTCGCTTTATTCCTAAGAGAAGATAATAGCTCCCTTAGCAGTAATTGAACGTTTGTATCAGGGCATGGCTATGGCCCACCAGTACCGCCATCTTATGCGTCTCTTGAGGAGATTTTGATTTCTGGAGCCGAGATTCTCTATGTATATATTGAAACTTTTATATAAATAAAGAAATGTTTTCTGGAGAAAAATTCCCTGCTGTATAAGTCATTATTTATGGATGAACTGATAAAGAAAAATCTGTTATTTAGACATATGTCATAGATCTCCAATAAGATCATTTGTCTTGTTTAAGAAATTGTTTTCCAAACCTTTTAAGTCTTAGGATCTCGTGGACAATATCAAAAATTAAAATTTAATAATATATCATTTTTAGCAGAATGATGAGACGAGGAAACCGTGGCCGTTAGAGCCAGACCCTCTCTCTGAAGATGATGATCTTGACCCTGACGTTCGCAAGACTCTTCATAGAACTGAGCCCAAGACCTTCAAAGGAGAAGGGGAGAACCTGGACGAGGCTGTGGAGAAATGGGTGGAAGCCATGGAAGAATATTTTGATGTCACCAGCTACAATGAGCAAAGCAAAATGGCTCTTGCCAAGCTGAAGATAGTGGAAACAGCCAGGGTGGCATGGAGGAACCATTGTGACACCAACCGTTTGGATAGAAATACTCAGTCCTAGAACAACCTTAAAACCTATTTAAGGAAAAGGTTTTGTCCCCCTAGATTTTTGGAGACCAAAATGAATGAATTCTTAGAGCTGAAGCAGGGGAGCAAAACCATCGAGGAATATCATCAAGCCTTCGCTCTTCTACTCAAATATTCACCACCTCTAGATGAAGAGCAACTCATGGCCAAATTCATTCGGGGAATGAACGAACCCTTGGACACACTAGTCAAAAATGCCAAGCCAGTGTCCATGGCTGAAGCTGTCAGAATGGCGAAGGACTTTGCCAAAGTCTTCATCGTAAAACTCCCGCCAAAGCCAGCTCCCTTATCCTTTAAAAGATTTCAGACACCGAGAAGTTCTTCCAACTTTCCGCCTCCAAAGAGACACCAAGGTCCTAACCAGAATGTAGAGACGGGAAGCTTCAGAAATGAAGGAAGACCTTTCCCCCGAAGTACATTCTCAGGAACTCCGGCTCTCTCCACAATGCAAAGGGAAGAACTTTGAAGCGAGAACAATTGCTTCAGATGTCAGGGATTTGGGCACCAGCTTAAGGATTTCCCATCTCCTTCGGTGGGCCAAGGAAGCCAGGGTCCCAGAGTTCAGAGAAACTGACTCCTTCATTTCAATCCAATCAAGGTCCCCCACGCCAGAATCAGGGTAACCCAAGAAGAGTGCCAACTCAGCCTCTGCAGCCTCCATGTAAAGCAGTTTCTGAACTCCCTCTCAGAATTGGAATAACCAAAGAGAGAGTGTTCCACCTCAGACTGCACCAGCCAGAGCAGTCACTATAGGTGAGGAAGTGGAGGAAGAGAAAGGACAGATCTATGCAGCATTTGAGCATGAGGGAATAACCGTGAATTCTCAGTCCTCGAGACTCCAGCAGAGTACCAGGGTAAGAAATTCAAGCTTTTGATTGATTCAGGCAGTACTCATTCTTTTATTTCCCCAGGATGTCTGCATAAATTAGTCCTAAATCAAAAATCAGGAAAACCTATGCAAGTGGAATTAGCGAGTGGTGGGAAGATTCTTTTCACTCACCTTGAGACTGACCTTATTCAATTTAGCCTAGATATGGGAACATAACAGAGTGCGAGTTCAGAGTCCTACCCTTGGAAATATATGATGGAATCCTTGGAATGGATTGCCTCCAAAAGAATTAGGCTGACATTCATTGTCACAAAGGAACTATCTCTTTCCTTGACCTTCACGCGAGTAAAGTTCAAGGAATTGGAATTTCCAGATCCCCAGTGCTAACTAGAGTGGTTAAGTGAGTATGCAAATGTGTTTCTTGAAGTGCTGACTGAGATGCCTCCATCTCGTGAAGTAGATCATGAGATCAAGTTGACCCTTGGAGCTCAGCCCCAGTAGCCCAACGTGCGTACAAAATGCCAGTCCTTGAAGCCATAGAACTTAAGGAACAATTAAGACAACTATTAGAGCACGGATTCGTCAAACCCAGTGTCTCACCTTGGGGTGCACCCATTCTCTTTCAAAAGAAGAAAGATGGAACGTTAAGACTCTGTATTGACTACAGAGGATTGAATCAATTAACAATTAAGAATAAGTATCCTATTCCTAGGATTGATGAACTTTTTGGAGGATCGGTTAAGTGGGACCCAAATGTTCACAAAGATAGATCTCAAATCCGGTTACTACTAGATCAGAATCAAGGAGCAAGACATCCCAAAGACAGCATTCAATACTCGCTATGGGCATTATGAGTTCACAGTCATGCCGTTTGGATTGACTAATGCCCCAATGACATTCAATCGTCTTATGCAGGATATTCTCAGAGAATATGTGGGTGATTTTGTTCTTGTCTTCTTTGACGATATCTTAGTATACTCAAAGAATGCTGCAGACCATGAAGATCATGTGCGTAAAGTCCTGGAAATCCTAAGGAAACACCAACCAAAGAAGAGCAAGTGTTCCTTCTCTGTTGACCAGGTTGAATACTTGGGATTCATAGTGTCAAAGGATGGGATTTCTCCTAACCTCGCAAAGATCCAAGCAGTAGTTGAATGGCCAGAACCCAAGTGAGTAAAAGAAGTCAGAGGATGGTATAGGATTTTTATACCTAGGTATGCTCAGATAGCGTCCCCTTTGACTAAACTTCTCAAGAAAAGTACACTTTTTCAGTGGACTGCAATGTGTCAGAGTGCCTTTGACAAGCTAAAAATAGCCTTAGTAACCAACCCTATTCTTAAATTGCCAGATTTTACCAAACCCTTCGAGATAGTTACTGATGCTAGTGGATTTACCTTAGGCGGTGCTCTAATGCAGGAAGGTCATGCAGTGGCCTATGGATCCTGAAAACTCAGAACACATGAGCGAAATTATGCCGTCCATGACTTGGAGTTACTCTCAATAGTGTATGCTCTGAAATTGTGGAGACATTATCTTTTGGGACAAAGGTTCACCTTGATGAGACAGATCATCAAAGTCTGAAGTGGATCTTCACCCAAAGGGATCTCAACATGCGTCAAAGGAGATGGATGTAGACCCTGTAGAAATTTGAAATAAAGTATCGGTCGGGGAAAGAAAATGTGGTTGCAGATGCGCTTAGCAGAAAAGCCTCCTTGCTTGCAATTACAGTGGTATCAAATCCATTGATCAATGAAGCAAAGGAGAAAATCATGCAGGACAAATTCTTTGCCCCTATTGCTACCCTTCTGATGTAGGAAAGTAAGACTCCTAAGGAAATGAGTCAAGTTCTTGGGTACAAACTGGATGAAGGATGCATGTATTATAATAATCGGCTATGTATCCCCAACAATGATGAGGGAATAAAGGAAAGAATTATGAGAGAAGCCCATGATAGCCTGATAGCTGGACATACAGGGTTTATAAAAACCTATATGTCTATGAAGAAAAGCTTCTTCTGGCCAGGACTAAAAAAGGATGTACTTGATCATGTGCGGAAATGCTTGATGTGCCAAAGAGTCAAGGCAGAGAGAGTCAAGATGCCACGAAAACTGCAGCCTCTAGATATTCCACAGATGAAGTGGGAATGCATCAGTATGGACTTTGTCTCACTGGATTACCTTCAGTGCAATCAGGTTATAACTCCATTTTTGTGGTAGTTGACAGGCTAGCCAAAGTTGCCCATCTAATTCTAGTGAAAGAAACATACTCTCTGCAGTGGATGTTGCCAGAGTTTTCCTTAAGGAGATCTTCAGATTGCATGGTTTACCCAGGAGGATAGTAAGTGACATGGATCCCAAATTCACATCAAAATTCTGAACTGCATTCTTTGAAGCAGTAGGAACTTTCTTGGATCTCAACATAGCCTATCACCCTAAAACTGATGGCCAGACGGAAAGGGTGAATCAAGTAATAGAAGATATCCTTCGGTCATGCTGCAAAGGGAACCCAAGAAGTGGTTAAGTCATCTGCATTTGGTCGAATTCGCTTACAATGCTTCTTTTCATCGGAGCATTGGGATGAGTCCTTTCAAAGCTTTGTATGGACAAGATTGCGTTACACCGTTGACTTGGTCTAACCCATTGATCATAGTCAAAATGTCCAGACAAATGCTTGATGACATGGACCAGCAGATGCAATCAATTCGTAAAGATATAAAGGCAGTCCAAGTCAGGCAAAAGCAGTATGCAGATAAAAAGAGGTCAGAGAGAGAGTTTGAAGAGTCAGATATGGTCTTCATTCGAGTACGACCAAAAAGAAGTTCCTTATCCTTAGAGAAGTACAAGAAGCTCTCTCCCAGATACTGTGGGCTGTATGCTGTCATAAAAAAAGTGGGTGATCTAGCCTACAAACTTCTTCTGCCTCCCCATCTCAAGCTACATGATGTATTCCATGTTAGTTTGCTTAAGAAGTATGTACCTAGCCCGAGTCACATGCTTGATGATGAACAGTTGATCTCTCTGACTCAAGGCCAGATGGTACTCCAACCTGAGGAAATCTTTGACATTCAGAAGAAGATTCTCAAGAGCAGAGTCCTCAGAGAATTCTTAGTAAAGTGGAAGTTCTTCCCTCTAGAAGACACCACTTTTGGGAGAAAGAAGAAGAGTTGGCGAAGGATTACCCCCACTTGTGAGATGAGGACATCTCGCATTTTTCAAGTGGGAGAGGATGTAAGATTCCTCCTCGGGCTGAATATTGATTAAGCCTCTACTTCAATCCCTTGTAATCATTCTATGTTTGTGAATACAAGAAAATATTATTTTATAAAAATTTCTAGAGAGTGGTAAATCAATATTGGGATATTTTTGGATAAATAAATTCTACAGATATCAAAAAAATGTTTCCTTGAAACAGAAAATCAAAATAGATTTTCCAAGGTGCAATTGGAATTAATAAAAATTGATTTAGAAGACCTTAGCCTAAGGGTCAAGATTTTTGAAAAAAAAATGATTATGGTCCAATTAAGGTTCCTATGGACCAATAAGACTAATCCAAGTGTTGGGACAAGATAAATCCAAAGAATAAAAGAAAATACCCAAAAATGAGTAAATGCCCACATAAGATGAAGAGTTGACTAAGTACTAGGTTTATTAGTTAAAAATTATGAAGTATTAATTAAAAAAATGAGATATTTTGGAGTAATCATTCATTTTTTACACATGGGTAAGGAAAAGGGGGCCCTTCAAGGAGGCGCCTATTTCACATGTGTGGATGAGTTTTAAACTAAAAAATAATAGGATTATTTTATCTCTCCTCTCTCCTAGATCAAACCAAATCAAAAAGGGAGCCAAACTAGTCCAAATTCAGCCAAACTGAAGCTGAAAAATTCTAGAACTCAGTTGGACTCAGCTAGTGGCCTCCCTCACCTATAAATAGACCCTCGTTCCTTTGTATTCTCATCTGTGAACTAAACTATGCCAATATTACTCTAAGTTAAGCTTATTTTCTATTATCCTCTAAAAACCCTCTACAAATTGAAGAGATTGGAGCTTCTCTTGCTCTTCAATCTTCCTTGGAGACTCCAACAACATAACAAACCATGGGGGCCTCTACTGTGATCAAAGAATCAAGTAATTTAGGAGATAAAGTGTGGATTATTGTCTTCTTTTTCTTAAATCTCCAAATGTTTCTCTTCTCAACCCCTCTCAAGCTTGAGAAGCATTAATTTGAATGGCTTTTGAATACTATTGAAGTTCTTTAATGTATTGTAATGAAGAAACACATAAATTTTCATTTATGCTTAATTTATAATGGTTTTTAAGCATTTCTCTCTCTCCCCCAAAGAATGGTCATTCCTATGACCTATTCTCAATTCAAATGAAGCTTCTCATGAAGTATTTCTCTAATCTAAAAGTAATTTCTATGCTTGTCTAATTGGAGGCCAAAATAATGACTTTTTAATACTTTATGCTATTTAATTTATGGTAAAATTAAGAACCAATCCATAATTGGATAATGATCCAATTAGTGGTTATTCTAATCACATGAATAATACTAAACTTTATTCTTTCAAATTTATAGAGAATTATCAGTAATAGCGGCGGAGCTATGGTAAAATTTCTAAAAAATAAACACATAAATCATTTTCATTTATATTATGAAAAGAGGACTTCCTACCATATTCTAGGATTAATCATCCTAGATTAATTGAATGATTCTCATTATAATCATGGAAAATTAATTTTTATGTTTATGCATAAATAGTTAATTAATGAAAAGAGGAATTTCTAGTAATCCATTTTTATGTTAAAAGAGTAATCCCCACATGACAATGGAAATCCATGTACTCCAATGAAGTAAGAGAAAAATTGTGATGCTAAAATAATGCATATTTTATTTAAAAATTAAAGAAGAATTTTAGTTAAATTTATCTTTTTGCATAGATAAATTTTAAATGATGAAAGAGGAATTCCCACTATATTGGAATCCAAATATTTAAATGAGGAAAGTGTAATTCCTAGTGTAAAGGAATTAATGAAGATTTTTATTTAAATTTTTAAGAGAAAATTTAGTTAAATTTATCTTTTTGCATAGATAAATTTTAAATGAAGAAAGAGGAATTCCCACTATATTGGAATCCAAATATTTAAATGAGGAAAGTGTAATTCCTATTTTCTCATGCCAAATCTACAGACTCAGTCGCTTTATTCCTAAGGAGAAGATAATAGCTCCCTTGGCAGTAAGCGATCGTTTGTATTAGGGAATGGCTATGTACCGCCGTCTTATATGCCTCTCGAGGAGATTTTTATTTTTGGAGCCGAGCTGCTCTATGTACATATATTGAAACTTTTATATAAAAATAAAGAAATATTTTCTCGAGAAAAATTCCCTGCTATATAAGTGATTGTTTATGGACGAACTGATAAAGAAAAATCTATTATCGGACATATGTCATAGATCTCCAATAAGATCATTTGTCTTGTTTAAGAAATTATTTTTCGTACCTCTTAAGTCTTAGGATCTCCTGGACAATATCAAAAATAAAAATTTAATAATATATCATTTTTGGCAGAATCATGAGACGAAGAAACTGTGGCCATTAGCCAGACCCTGTCTCTGAAGATGATGAGCTTGACCCTGATGTTCGCAAGGATCTTCATTGAACTCAGCCCCCCCCAGGACCCTTCAACCTGGGTGAGGTTGTGGAGAAATGGGTGGAAGCCATGGAAGAATATTTTGACGTCATCGGCTACAATGAGCGAAGCAAAATGGCTCTTGCCAAGCTGAAGATAGTGGAAACAGCCAGGGTGGCATGGAGGAACCATTGTGACACCAACCGTTCTCTGGATAGAAATACTCAGTCCTAGAACGACCTTAAAACCTATTTAAGGAAGAAATTTTGTCTCCCTGGATTTTTGGAGACCAAAATGAACGAATTCTTAGAGCTGAAGGAGGGGAGCAAAACCATCGAGGAATATCATCAAGCCTTCGCTCTTCTACTCAAATGTTCACCACCTCTAGATGAAGAGCAACCCATGGCCAGATTCATTCGGGGAATGAATGAACCCTTGGACACACTGTTCAAAAATGCCAAGCCAGTCTCCATGGGGCTGAAGCTGTCAGAATGGTGAAGGACTTTGCCAAAGCCTTCATCTTGTAAAAGTCCCGCCAAAGCTAGCTCCCTCATCCTTTAAAAGATTTCAGACACCGAGAAGTTCTTCCAACTTTTTGCCTCAAAAGAGACACCAAGGTCCTAACCAGAATGTAGAGACAGGAAGCTTCAGAAATGAAGGAAGACCTTTCCCCCGAAGTACATTCTCAGGAACTCCGGCTCTCTCCACAATGCAAAGGGAAGAACTTTGAAGTGAGAACAAATGCTTTTGGATCGGTTAAGTGGGTCCCAAATGTTCACAAAGATAGATCTCAAATCTGGTTACTACGAGATCAGAATCAAGGAGCAAGACATCCCAAAGACAACATTCAATACTCGCTATGGGCATTATGAGTTCACAATCATGCCGTTTGGATTGACTAATGCCCCGGCAACATTCAATCGTCTTATGTAGGATATTCTCAAAGAATACTTGGATGATTTTGTTCTTGTCTTCTTTGACAATATCTTAGTATACTCAAAGAATGCTGTAGACCATGAATATCATGTGCGCAAAGTCCTAGAAATCCTAAGGAAACACCAACTCTTTGCACAAAGAAGAGCAAGTGTTCCTTCTTTGTTGACCAGGTTGAATACTTGGGAATCATAGTGTCAAAGGGGATGGGATTTCTCCTGACCCCGCAAAGATCCAAGCAATAGTTGAATGGCCAGAACCCAAGTCAGTAAAAGAAGTCAGAGGATTCCTAGGGTTAATCGGATAGTATAGGATCTTTATACCTAGATATGCTAAGATAGCGTCCCCTTTCACTAACCTTCTCAAGAAAAGTACACTTTTTCAGTGGACTGCAATGTGTGAGAGTGCCTTTGACAAGCTAAAAACAGCCTTAGTAACCAACCCTCTTCTTAAATTGCCAGATTTTACCAAACCATTTGAGGTAGTTCTGATGCCAGTGGATTTACCTTAGGCGGTGCTCTAATGCAGGAAGGTCATGCAGTGGCCTGTGAATCCCGAAAACTCAAAACACATGAGAGAAATTATGCCGTCCATGACTTGGAGTTACTCTCAGTAGTGTTCGCTTTGAAGTTGTGGAGACATTATCTTTTGGGACAAAGGTTCACCTTGATGAGAGATCATCAAAGTCTGAAGTGGATCTTCACCCAAAGGGATCTCAACATGCGTCAAAGGAGATGGATGCAAACCCTGCAAAAATTTGATTTTGAAATAAAGTATTGGGCCGGGGAAAGAAAATGTGGTTGCAGATGCGCTCAGCAGAAAAGCCTCCTTACTTGCAAACAATTAGAGTGGTGTCAAATCCATTGATCAATGAAGCAAAGGAGAAAATCATATAGGACAAATTCTTTGCCCCTATTGCTACCCTTCTGATGTAGGAAAGCAAGACTCCTAAGGAAATGAGTCAAGTTCTTAGGTACAAACTGGATGAAGGATGCATGTATTATAATAATCAGCTATGTATCCCCAATGATGAGGGAATAAAGGGAAGAATTATGAGAGAAGCCCATGATAGCATGATAGCTGGACATCCAGGGTTTATAAAACCTATATGTCTATGAAGAAAAGCTTCTTCTGGCCAGGACTCAAAAAGGATGTACTTGATCATGTGCGGAAATGCTTGATGTGCCAAAGAGTCAAGGCAGAGAGAGTCAAGATGCCAGGGAAACTGCAGCCTCTAGACATTCCATAGATGAAGTGGGAATGCATCAGTATGGACTTTGTCACTGGATTTCAGTGGTTACAACTCCATTTTTGTGGTAGTTGACAGGATAACCAACGTTGCCCATCTGATTCCAGTGAAAGAAACATACTCTATAGCTAATGTTGCGAGAGTTTTCATTAAGGAGATCTTCAGATTGCATGGTTTACCCAGGAGGATAGTAAGTGACAGAGATCCCAAATTCACATCAAAATTTTGAACTGCATTCTTTGAAGCAGTATGAACTTTCTTGGATCTCAACACAGCCTATCACCCCGAAACTGATGGCCAGACGGAAAGGGTGAATCAAGTAATAGAAGATATCCTTTGGTGGTCTTGTTGGGGTAGGGAACCCAAAAAGTGGTTAAGTCATCTGCATTTGGTCGAATTTGAATCCGCTTACAATGCTTCTTATCATCGGAGCATTGGGATGAGTCCTTTCAAAGCTTTGTGTATGGACAAGATTGCCTTACACAGTTGACATAGTTTGACCCATTGATTAGAGTCAAAATAATGTCTAGACAAATGCTTGATGACATGGACCAGCAGATGCAATCAATTTGTAAAGATATAAAGGTAGCCCAAGTCAGAAGCAGTATGCAGATAAAAAGAGGTCACAGAGAGAGTTTGAAGAGTCAGATATGGTCTTCGTTCGAGTATTACGACCAAAAAGAAGTTCCTTATCCCCTTAGGGAAGTACAAGAAGCTCTCTCCCAAATACTGTGGGCCGTATGCTATCATAAAGAAAGTGGGTGATCTAGCCTACAAACTTCTTCTGCCTCCCCATCTCAAGGTACATGATGTATTCCATGTTAGTTTGCTTAAGAAGTATGTACCTAGCCCGAGTCACATGCTTGATGATGATGAACAATTGATCTCTCCGACGACTCAAGGCCAGATGGTACTCCAACCTGAGGAAATCCTTGACATTTGGGAGAAGATTCTCAGGAGTAGAGTCCTCAGAGAATTCTTAGTAAAGTGGAAGTTCTTCCCTCTAGAGGATGCCACTTGGGAGAAAGAAGAAGAGTTGGCGAAGGATTACTCCCACTTTGCGAGATGAGGAAATCTCGCCTTTTTCAAGTGGGAGAGGATGTAAGATTCCTCCTCGACGGGTGGCTAAATATTGATTAAGCCTCTACTTCAATCCCTTGTAATCATTTTATGTTTCTGAATACAAGAAAATATTATTTTTCCTTGTTTTGCCTAGTGAGATAAAAATTTCTAGAGAGTGCTAAATCAATATTGGGATATTTTTGGATAAATAAATTCTACAGATATCAAAAAAATATTTCCTTGAAATAGAAAATCAAAATATATTTTCCAAGGTGCAATTGAAATTAATAAAGTTTGATTTAGAAGACCTTAGCCTAAGGGTCAAGATTTTTGAAATTTTTTTGATTATGGTCCAATTAAGGTTCCTATGGACCAATAAGATTAATCCAAGTGTTGGGACAAGATAAATCCAATTGATTTATTATTTACCTTGCTTTTGATGGTTGCACCCTTGGGTGTGCTCGGGTTTACGAGATTAGCTTAGGCTTAAGCATGCATGCATCTAACTTAAGCTTAATACATAGATTAAGCTCTATGCATAGAGATTAATCTATGCATTAAGCTTTAATGCATAGATCTTAATGCATGCATATAGATTAATGCATAGATTATGCATAGAGCTTAATCTATACATTAAGCTCTACATAGATTAAGGCTTAAGCTATGCATTAAACTCTATGCATAGTGCTTAATCTATGCATTAAGCTTTATGCATAGAGCTTAATCTATGTATTAATCTTTATGCATAGATCTTAATGCATGTATTAAGCTCTATGCATAGAGCTTAATCTATGCATTAAGCTCTATGCATAAGAGCTTAATTTATGCATTAATCTCTATGCGTAGATCTTAATGCATGCATAGAGCTTAATGCATGCATTAATCTTTATGCGTAGAGCTTAATCTATGCATTAAGCTCTATGCATAGATTAAGGCTTAATCTATGCATTAATCTCTATGCATAGAGCTTAGCATGCATAGAGCTCAATGCATGCATAGATTAAGCTTAATCTATGCATTAAGTTCTATGCATAGATTAAGGCTTAATCTATGCATTAATCTCTATGCATAGAGCTCAATGCATGCATAGATTAAGCTCTATGCATAGAGCTTAATGCTTTTGATTATATGTGTGGCGTGGTGTGGGGTGTGTGTGGTTTTCAAAAGTAGCTAATATGCTGTGTTTTGTAGGTTTTTAGTCATTTTTAGCTCTCTCTTGTTCTGTCACTATGAAGCCTTCCCTCAAGACTCCAAATAGTAAACAATCTATCCGCTAGGTGCCCTAATCTCATGCTTATGGGTTTTAAAAAAAGTATATTATTGCTTTTGATGCCCATGTCATGGAATAAGCATGGGCATGTTGTTGGGCAAAACCCATCAGCATGGGCATGTTGTTGTGAGGGGACACCGCGCTCACGCTCATCCCATTGCTTTGACACAAATCCATCTATCCCCAATCCGGCTCATTCCCGATACCAAGTAGTGGATGAAAACGTGGTCTTGGATGGGTAAAGTCTGTGAGATCCCCCTGTTCCCACCAAGCAACGGATTCGAGTACTAGCAGCGGCAGCGGAAGTAGCACTTCTCGCGCGGGACAGGGGTCCCACATTCGGGGCCTCATCCACAGATATCCGGACAAGAGACTAATCCGTCGGTTATTCCAAAACCGGACTCAGAAAAACTTTCCTTACCCGGAAAGCACGGGCGATTCCACCAGGATAACTTTTTACTCTAACGTAGTCAAGACCATTACTGATCAAGCTGATCCGATTGCACCTATAAAGATACTCGGTCAGATCAAGGAAGAAACTTGCACTTGGATCATTGGGATCAACGCTTTTTTCCCCATCAAGGAGGCACAGCCGTTGATTCCTATCCATAGAACAATTACTATCCGAGATTTACTTTATCTATCGTAATAACAGAAATTGAGTCTCGATTTACGGATCCATCAGTCCAGCCTAACCCCATCTGATCCCATGGGTTAGCCAACCGCCCAACCACTGTAGTGATGGGATCCAATTTGGAATTTGGTTAGGTTTTGTCCGGAGTACCAAGGAAAAGAGTTCCAAGGCCCCCTAGCCGGAAGTTCATGCAAACATAGAATAAGCCACACCACTTACATACCCAATATGAAATTGCCTTTTTCTTAGCATCAGCTAACTTTAAAACAATCCTTTAATGAAACCATAGTACCACTGATCACAATCTTCCAATTTATCTGGTTGATTCATAATTTCCCATCATTCCTTCATCAGAGTATCTATGGCATCATTGGCAACTAGAACGCTCACCACCTGTCCACACAGGGGCCTTTTCAATAGTTCCTAGCCCATAATACTCGGCAATATAATCACTTATAAAAATCAAGAAGGACTCTCGTTGAAGATCAGCAAGATCAACCAACAGATCCATAAAAAGAGCCATGGACTCATCCATTGAAGACCAGCAAGGTCAATCAACCAGATCCATGTCCGGTTTCAGAAAATAACTCTTACTCCTTGTTCCAATATCTTCCTTGATGCACGTGTGGGTATCCTAGGTGACCCAGAGCCCGAGCACCGTATGGTCAGCGCTTCACTCATAGGCCGCTTCCTTGGTCCCTCATCCACCGTACCGGAAGCTCACCATTTTAATCGAACCGAGGCTGGTCAAGACCTCGGCCGACTTTGCTACGCGAGACGTCCTCCAATGACTCTTCGTCAGCAGTTGCAACTTTATCAGTTAGGTCTCCACGACCTTAATCACAAGATGATCAAAATGCTTCCCCAGCATTCTTGACATAAAACAGCCATTTACAAACAGCATTTACAACAGTTTACAAATACAGTTTCTATATTAACTCTCATTTTTCCACATTATCCCTCATTAATCCACATTACTTATTCCACATTCCATTTATATGTGTACTCATCCAATCACATCATTTTCCATCTCTTCACTTCAGATTCCTTCACATCACATATCATATATTCACATCCATATCCACATCCATACATCCACATCCACATCCACATCCACATTCACATCCATATATCCACATCTACATGCTTACCTCCATTTTCACATCCTCATTAATTTCAATCTTTTATGCATCTTCCTATGCATAAATTCAATTTAGATGAGAATGACACTTTTGAATTAAAAATCAATCTTTTATGCATCTTCTTATGCATAAATTCAATTTGGTAGGAATTACACTTTTAGAATAAAAGAATTTCCCTTATGCATCTAAGTTATGCATAAAATCCATTTATGATGAAAATCACACTTTTAGTATAAAAAGAATATCTTTTATGCATACCTCTATGCATGAAATCCAAATATGATAAAAGTAACACTTTAATAATAAAATAATCAACTTTTATGCATACTTCTATGCGCATGAAATTCAATTGTGATAAACGTAACACTTTTATAACAAAATAATCAACTTTTCTGCATACCTCTATGCATGAAATTCAAATATGATAAAAGTAACACTTTTATGATAAAATAATCAACTTTTATGCATACCTCTATGCATGAAATTCAAATATGATAAAAGTAACACTTTTATGAAAAAATAATCAACTTTTATGCATACCTCTATGCATGAAATTCAAATATGATAAAAGTAACACTTTTATGAAAAAATAATCATCTTTTATGCTTACCTCTATGCATGAAATTCAAATATGATAAAAGTAACACTTTTATGATAAAATAATCAACTTTTATGCATACCTCTATGCATGAAATTCAAATATGATAAAAGTAACACTTTTATGATAAAATAATCATCTTTTATGCATACCTCTATGCATGAAATTCAAATATGATAAAAGTAACACTTTTATGATAAAATAATCAACTTTTATGCATACCTCTATGCATGAAATTCAAATATGATAAAAGTAACACTTTTACATTAAAATAATAATCTTTTATGCATACCTTTATGCATGAAATCCAATTAAGCATAATATAAAAATTAATTTCTCTATGATTACAATGAATATCTTTCAATTAATCTAGGATGATAATTCCTAGAATATGGTAGGAAGTCCTCTTTTCATGCTTTGAATGAAATTATTTTATGTGTAATTTTTATAAAAATTTTACCATAGCTCCGCTGCTATGACTAATAAATCTCAATTTTTCTAAGGGATAAAGCTTATCATTAAGGAAATAATTAGAATGGTCTCTTATTGGATCATCAATCCATAATGGATTGAATCATCAATATACATAAACTAAAAGCATAGAAAAAAGCCATTAATTTGGCCTCAAGCATAGCTTAATCTTGGATTAAGAAAAAGCTTTATGAAAAGCTTCATTTGGATTGAGAATGGGTCATGAGTATGACCATTTCTTGAGTGAGAGAGAGAAATTACATAAAAACCATTAGAATTAAGCATAAATAAAAATTTATGTAATTATTAACTATCATTAATCAATTAACTTCAATAGCATTCATCAAATTATGTAACTCTTCACTAACATTCATCAATTAACTTCAATAGCATTCAAAAATCATTCCAATTAAGCTTCTCAAGCTTGAGAGGGGTTGAGAAGAGAGAAACATTGAGGAATTATAGAAAAGATCAAAATTCACCATTTACCTTACAAATTGCTTGATTCTTTGTTCACGGTAGAGGCCCCCAACCAATCAATTGGTTAAGTATGTTGATGGAGCCACCAATGGGGATTGAAGAAAGAGGGAAGTTCCAATTTCTTCAATTTGGAGAGAATTTTAGAGAATAGTAGAAACTTGCATTATTTCAGCATAACTCTAGTATAGTAAAATTCTTCTATATTTTTTTCAAAGGACTCATGTTCTATTTATAGGAGAGGGAAGATCTCACCAAAGCTAACTAAATTCTAGAATTTTCCAATTTCAGTTTGGTTGAATTTGGACTAGATTTGGACCTAGTTTGGTTACTTTTTGATTCGGTTTAGTTCCATTTTGATTTGGTTTGGTTCAAGAGAGAGGAGAGATAAAAATATCACATTATTTTTGAGTTTAAAACTCATTCAAGCATGTGAAATATGCACCTCCTTTAAAGGACTCCCCTTCCTTACATATGTGTCAAAATGGAATCATTATACCCAAAATATCTCATATTTTTAATATTGCTCATAGTTTTTTACTAATAAACCTTGTACATTTTCAACTCTTCATCTTATGTGAAATATGCACCTCCTTTAAAGAACTCCCCTTCCTTACATATGTGTCAAAATAGAATCATTATACCCAAAATATCTCATATTTTTAATATTGCTCATAGTTTTTTACTAATAAACCTTGTACATTTTCAACTCTTCATCTTATGTGAGCATTTACTCATTTTTGGGTATCTTCTTTTACAAATTGGATTTATCTCCTCCCTACACATGGATTGATGCTATTGGCCCATAGGAACCTTAAATGGACCATAATCCAAAAATTTCTGAAAATCTAGACCCTTAGGCTAAGGTCCTTTATACCCATTTCTTCCAATTAATTCCAATTGCACATTGGAAAGTTATTTTTGAATTTCTGTTTCAGGGAAACTTATTTTAATAAGATGAGATAATTTTCTATCCAAAAATATTCAAAATCTGAATATTCTCTCTCTAGAATATTTTCTCTCTCTATGCCAAAACAGGCAGAGACAAGATCTCTTATATTTCTGAAGAGGGAATTGATTACAGGGGAAGATACTAGACATCAAAAAGGGGTCGGGGGAGGAATCTTACATTCTACCCCACTTAAAAAATGCGAGATGTCCTCATCTCGCAAACTTGGGATAATTTCGCAAGATGCACGAATATGAGACTTAGAGAAAAATTTAATTAAGATTAACCACCAATTAAAAAAAAGTCTCAAAGAGAGTAAGGATCAAGACAAGAACAAGATTTAAACTTTATTCATTCTTGGAACATATACAGTAAAGATAGAAGAACTCTTTACACTTCCATAAGCCCGTCCATCATATGGTCACAAAAGCAGCACTCACAAGCTGCACACGTATAAGGTAACTCGTCTATGGAAATAATTCTGTTGGTTATTGCCGCACCTATTTCAGTAGTATGAGGTGATCTAACAAAAGGACCTCTGAGAGGCAAGCCAAAAACGGGGTAAAGGCATATCTTCTCATGAGGAAGAAAACACGCCAGTAAGAAGACCCGCTCAGAAAACCCAAGATGTCTTGATCTCATGACGCAGTAGTATCGGGGACCTAAACCCAAGGCTTCAATAACCATGGCCAAGCGGACATTGTTGCGAAAGTGCTGCTGACCCCAAGGTGTTACCCTAGTTACGTCTTGATAGGTCCGCCATTTGGTCTGAGCTACAGACGTTCCCAATTGAGGAAAAAGTGAGTGCTCATATTGTTCTATAAAATCCTTCTTCACAAACTCACTTGCGTCTTGAAGGTGAGAAATCATCATGGATAAAACTAATTCCTGTTGCCAAGCTATGAAGGAGATTAAGAAGAAGGGAGATGGATGGAAGTAAGATTACTGTGAGCGACAAGTAAAAGTTACGACTTATATAAAGGAAGGAGCTAGCGTAACTTAGAAGCCAACGGTATCTTGTCACTGAAGTTTTACCGTCTTTCCATGATTTGGTTTTGGCACATATTCCTATAGAAGGCTTACATGAGATACATTATGAACTTTGAGATGAGGAGATAAAAGAAGCTCGTAGGCTAAGTCACCTACTTTCTTTGAATTCAGATAAGGCCCACAATATCTGGGGGATAATTTCTTATACTTTCTAAGAGATAAAGAACTTCTTTTGGGCCGTACTCGAATGAAGACCGAAACCTTGATATCCAAACACCGATTTTCACTTCTGAACTCATTGTTCATAATCTTTAAAACAGGTGGGACTTTTGAGAAGTATTCTGGGAAAAGGGTCTTTCTTTTTTAAACAGAATCTTTCTTTTATTTAGAGAGGGAATAATTATAAGATCAGAAAGGGAGGTTCTTACTCCTGCATACCTCGAAGGCTGGGGAGGAATCTTACATTCTACCCCACTTAAAAAGTGCGAGATGTCCTCATCTCGCAAGGTAGAGGACAACTCTTTTTCTTAAGATCCAATTTTATTCTGGGGTTCCTTATATTCTTGTCAACCCAACAGAATACTGGGATAAATATCCCTTATATAGAACTCATCATTAAATAACAATTCATTCAGATCATATCATTCATATCTTTAACATGATAATGGTCCATTAGACCGAAAAATTTCCTTCTGATGTGAACATTCCTCCACAGGAATTTCAGTCAAGTAAGTTTTCAATTTGTCATCCCTTAACTTGATCTACCCGTCAAGTGTTAACAGTAACAGTTTGACAGCACAACCCACTAATCTCATAGTGGTTTGCTGAAATCATTATCATCATTCTAATTATGAATATCATCACAGGGACTCGTTCCATTCATCCTCATTGTGGTTTCGTTCAGGTTATTATATTTCAACTAAATTTCAGAAATCATCATTTTTCAATCAGAATCCAAATCAATTCATCAATTCTCAAACAGAATTAAAAATCATATCAATCATATTTGCAATCATCATCTGGATAGCATTAACACTTATAATTTCAAGTCTTAGATTTACTCGTATATACTGTTAGTAAAGAGCTGCAGTTATACTCTCGGTATATACGGGTAGTCACGGCCCTTGGAATTATAAGGTAAATACCATCATGTCTAGGTCTCAAGCAAGTCAGGGATTCTATATAATTGCGGTACTTCCATCTGAAGACCCAATTACCAAATTACGAATTTCAGTTTGAATATCAAATTGTATGAATTATATCACACAATTATAACCTTTTTGTGTTTCTTGATAAATTTTTGACATATTTGTCTTCTCAGTTAATCTTTAATAACCAAATGCTCTGATACCAACTGTGAGATCCCCCTGTTCCCACCGAGCAACGGATTCGGGTACTAGCAGCGGAAGTAGCACTTCTCGCGTGGGACAAGGGTCCCACATTCGGGGCCTCATCCACGGATATCCGGACAAGAGACTAATCCGTCGGTTTTTCCAAAACCGGACTCCGAAAAACTTCCCTTACCTGGGTGATTCCACCAGGATAACTTTTTACTCTAACGTAGTCAAGACCATTACTGATCAAGCTGATCCGATTGCACCTATCAAGATACTCGGTCAGATCAAGGAAGAAACTTGCACTTGGATCATTGGGATCAACGCTTTTTTCCCCATCAAGGAGGCACAGCCGTTGATTCCTATCCATAGAACAATTACTATCCGGGATTTACTTTATCTATCGTAATAACAGAAATTGAGTCTCGATTTACGGATCCATGAGTCCAGCCTAACCCCATCCGATCCCATGGGTTAGCCAACTGCCCAACCACTGTAGTGATGGGATCCAATTTGGAATTTGGTTAGGTTTTGTCCCGGGTACCAAGGAAAAGAGTTCCAAGGTCCCCTAGCCGGAAGTTCATGCAAACATAGAACAAGCCACACCACTTACACACCCAATATGAAATTGCCTTTTTCTTAGCATCAGCTAACTTTAAAACAATCCTTTAATGAAACCATAGTACCACTGATCACAATCTTCCAATTTATCCGGTTGATTCATAATTTCCCATCATTCCTTCATCAGAGTATCTATGGCATCATTGGCAACTAGAACGCTCACCACCTGTCCACACAGGGGCCTTTTCAATAGTTCCTAGCCCTTAATACTCGGCAATATAATCACTTATAAAAATCAAGAAGGACTCTCGTTGAAGATCAGCAAGATCAACCAACAGATCCATAAAAAGAGCCATGGACTCATCCATTGAAGACCAACAAGGTCAATCAACCAGATCCATGCCCAGTTTCAGAAAATAACTCTTACTCCTTGTTCCAATATCTTCCTCGATGCACGTGTGGGTATCCTAGGCGACCCAGAGCCCGAGCACCGTATGGTCAGCACCCTCTAGGATCCTTCGCAGGTGACCTAGCGCTTCACTCATAGGGTTCTTCCTTGGTCCCTCATCCACCGTACCGGAAGCTCACCATTTTAATCGAACTGAGGCTGGTCAAGACCTCGGCCGACTTTGCTATGCGAGACGTCCTCCAATGACTCTCCGTCAGCAGTTGCAACTTTATCAGTTAGGTCTCCACGACCTTAATCACAAGACGGTCAAAATGCTTCCCCAGCATTCTTGACATAAAACAGCCATTTACAAACAGCATTTACAACAGTTTACAAATACAGTTTCTATATTAACTCTCATTTTTCCACATTATTCCTCATTAATCCACATTACTTATTCCACATTCCATTTATATGTGTACTCATCCCATCACATCATTTTCCATCTCTTCACTTCAGATTCCTTCACATCACATATCATATATTCACATCCATATCCACATCCATACATCCACATCCACATCCACATTCACATCCATATATCCACATCTACATGCTTACCTCCATTTTCACATCCTCATTTATACATCCACATCCCATATCCACATTCATACATACACATCCATACATCCACATCCACATGCATACATCCATTACCACGTCCTCATTCATACATCCACATCCACATACATACATACATCCACATCCACATTCCCATTCACATCTATACATCCACATCTACATCCACATACATACATACATCCACATCCACATTCCCATTCACATCTATACATCCACATTCACATACATCCACATCCACATTCCCATTCACATCTATACATCCACATCTACATCCACATTCACATCTATGCATATACATCTTCATGCATACATCCATTTTCACATTCATACATCCACACATCCACATACATACATCCATTTCCACATTCCCATTCATATAACCCCATATGCCTTCACATATAATCTTTTACATCACATCTTTCTCGCCCTATCACAACCCATATACATCTTATCCTATCACATACACTTCTTACCTCATCCCATACACATCTTAATTCATCTTATCACCTCCTAACTTATTTCATAAGTATCTTATCACCTCTTATCACATCTTATACACCTCTTATCACATCCTATCACATCTCATAGAATACACCTCTTATCACATCTTATCACCTCTTATCACATCTTATACACCTCTTATCACATCCTATCACATCTCATATCTATTTATAGAATACAAGAGAATTCTTATATTTGATATAAGATTTCTTTACACATTTATTTATGCGTAAATTCTATTTAAGGAGATTAATACTTTCGAAGTAAAAATCAATCTTTTATGCATCTTCCTATGCATAAATTCATTTTTACTTTCGAAGTAAAAATCAATCTTTTATGCATCTTCCTATGCATAAATTCAATTTAGATGAGAATGACACTTTTGAATTAAAAATCAATCTTTTATGCATCTTCTTATGCATAAATTCAATTTGGTAGGAATTACACTTTTAGAATAAAAGAATTTCCCTTATGCATCTAAGATATGCATGAAATCAATTTATGATGAAAATCACACTTTTAGTATAAAAAGAATATCTTTTATGCATACCTCTATGCATGAAATCCAAATATGATAAAAGTAACACTTTTATAATAAAATAATCAACTTTTATGCATACTTCTATGTGCATGAAATTCAATTGTGATAAACGTAACACTTTTATAATAAAATAATCAACTTTTATGCATACCTCTATGCATGAAATTCAAATATGATAAAAGTAACACTTTTATGATAAAATAATCAACTTTTATGCATACCTCTATGCATGAAATTCAAATATGATAAAAGTAACACTTTTATGATAAAATAATCATCTTTTATGCATACCTCTATGCATGAAATTCAAATATGATAAAAGTAACACTTTTATGATAAAATAATCAACTTTTATGCATACCTCTATGCATGAAATTCAAATATGATAAAAGTAACACTTTTATGATAAAATAATCATCTTTTATGCATACCTCTATGCATGAAATTCAAATATGATAAAAGTAACACTTTTACATTAAAATAATAATCTTTTATGCATACCTTTATGCATGAAATCCAATTAAGCATAATATAAAAATTAATTTCTCTATGATTACAATGAATATCTTTCAATTAATCTAGGATGATAATTCCTAGAATATGGTAGGAAGTCCTCTTTTCATGCTTTGAATGAAATTATTTTATGTGTAATTTTTATAAAAATTTTACCATAGCTCCGCTGCTATGACTGATAAATCTCAATTTTTCTAAGGGATAAAGCTTATCATTAAGGAAATAATTAGAATGGTCTCTTATTGGATCATCAATCCATAATGGATTGAATCATCAATATACATAAACTAAAAGCATAGAAAAAAGCCATTAATTTGGCCTCAATCATAGCTTAATCTTGGATTAAGAAAAAGCTTTATGAAAAGCTTCATTTGGATTGAGAATGGGTCATGAGTATGACCATTTCTTGAGTGAGAGAGAGAAATTACATAAAAACCATTAGAATTAAGCATAAATGGAAATTTATGTAATTATTAACTATCATTAATCAATTAACTTCAATAGCATTCATCAAATTATGTAACTCTTCACTAACATTCATCAATTAACTTCAATAGCATTCAAAAACCATTCCAATTAAGCTTCTCAAGCTTGAGAGGGGTTGAGAAGAGAGAAACATTGAGGAATTATAGAAAAGATCAAAATTCACCATTTACCTTACAAATTGCTTGATTCTTTGTTCACGGTAGAGGCCCCCAACCAATCAATTGGTTAAGTATGTTGATGGAGCCACCAATGGGGATTGAAGAAAGAGGGAAGTTCCAATTTCTTCAATTTGGAGAGAATTTTAGAGAATAGTAGAAACTTGCATTATTTCAGCATAACTCTAGTATAGTAAAATTCTTCTATATTTTTTTCAAAGGACTCATGTTCTATTTATAGGAGAGGGAAGCTCTCACCAAAGCTAACTGATTTCTAGAATTTTCCAATTTCAGTTTGGTTGAATTTGGACTAGATTTGGACCTAGTTTGGTTACTTTTTGATTCGGTTTAGTTCCATTTTGATTTGGTTTGGTTCAAGAGAGAGGAGAGATAAAAATATCACATTATTTTTGAGTTTAAAACTCAATCAAGCATGTGAAATATGCACCTCCTTTAAAGAACTCCCCTAATCATTATACCCAAAATATCTCATATTTTTAATATTGCTCATAGTTTTTTACTAATAAACCTTCTACATTTTCAACTCTTCATCTTATGTGAAATATGCACCTCCTTTAAAGAACTCCCCTTCCTCTTATGTGAAATATGCACCTCCTTTAAAGAACTCCCCTTCCTTACATATGTGTCAAAATAGAATCATTATACCCAAAATATCTCATATTTTTAATATTGCTCATAGTTTTTTACTAATAAACCTTGTACATTTTCAACTCTTCATCTTATGTGAGCATTTACTCATTTTTGGGTATCTTCTTTTACAAATTGGATTTATCTCCTCCCTACACATGGATTGATGCTATTGGTCCATAGGAACCTTAATTGGACCATAATCCAAAAATTTTTGAAAATCTAGACCCTTAGGCTAAGGTCCTTTATACCCATTTCTTCCAATTAATTCCAATTGCACATTGGAAAGTTATTTTTCAATTTCTGTTTCAGGGAAACTTATTATAATAAGATGAGATAATTTTCTATCCAGAAATATTCAAAATCTGAATATTCTCTCTCTAGAATATTTTCTCTCTCTATGCCAAAACAGGCAGAGACAAGATCTCTTATATTTCTGAAGAGGGAATTGATTACAAGGGAAGATACTAGACATCAAAAAGGGGTCGGGGGAGGAATCTTACATTCTACCCCACTTAAAAAACGCGAGATGTCCTCATCTCGCAAACTTGGGATAATTTCGCAAGATGCACGAATATGAGACTTAGAGAAAAATTTAATTAAGATTAACCACCAATTAAAAAAAATTCTCAAAGAGAGTAAGGATCAAGACAAGAATAAGATTTAAACTTTATTCATTCTTGGAACATATACAGTAAAGATAGAAGAACTCTTTACACTTCCATAAGCCCGTCCATCATATGGTCACAAAAGCAGCACTCACAAGCTGCACACGTATAAGGTAACTCATCTATGGGAATAATTCTGTTGGTTATTGCCGCACCTATTTCAGTAGTATGAGGTGATCTAACAAAAGGACCTCTGAGAGGCAAGCCAAAAACGAGGTAAAGGCATATCTTCTCATGAGGAAGAAAACACGCCAGTAAGAAGACCCGCTCAGAAAACCCAAGATGTCTTGATCTCATGACGCAGTAGTATCGGGGACCTAAACCCAAGGCTTCAATAACCATGGCCAAGCGGACATTGTTGCGAAAGTGCTGCTGACCCCAAGGTGTTACCCTAGTTATGTCTTGATAGGTCCGCCATTTGGTCTGAGCTACAGACGTTCCCAATTGAGGAAAAAGTGAGTGCTCATATTGTTCTATAAAATCCTTCTTCACAGACTCACTTGCGTCTTGAAGGTGAGAAATCATCATGGATAAAACTAATTCATGTTGCCAAGCTATGAAGGAGATTAAGAAGAAGGGAGATCGATGGAAGTAAGATTACTTTGAGCGACAAGTAAAAGTTACGACTTATATAAAGGAAGGAGCTAGCGTAACTTAGAAGCCAACGGTATCTTGTCACTGAAGTTTTACCGTCTTTCCATGATTTGGTTTTGGCACATATTCCTATAGAAGGCTTACATGAGATACATTATGAACTTTGAGATGAGGAGATAAAAGAAGCTCGTAGGCTAAGTCACCTACTTTCTTTGAATTCAGATAAGGCCCACAATATCTGGGGGATAATTTCTTATACTTCCTAAGAGATAAAGAACTTCTTTTGGGCCATACTCGAATGAAGACCGAAACCTTGATATCCAAACACCGATTTTCACTTCTGAACTCATTGTTCATAATCTTTAAAACAGGTGGGACTTTTGAGAAGTATTCTGGGAAAAGGGTCTTCCTTTTTTAAACAGAATCTTTCTTTTATTTAGAGAGGGAATAATTATAAGATCAGAAAGGGAGGTTCTTACTCCTGCATACCTCGAAGGCTGGGGAGGAATCTTACATTCTACCCCACTTAAAAAGTGCGAGATGTCCTCATCTCGCAAGGTAGAGGACAACTCTTTTTCTTAAGATCCAATTTTATTCTGGGGTTCCTTATATTCTTGTCAACCCAACAGAATACTGGGATAAATATCCCTTATATAGAACTCATCATTAAATAACAATTCATTCAGATCATATCATTCATATCTTTAACATGATAATGGTCCATTAGACCGAAAAATTTCCTTCTGATGTGAACATTCCTCCACAGGAATTTCAGTCAAGTAAGTTTTCAATTTGTCATCCCTTAACTTGATCTACCGGTCAAGTGTTAACAGTAACAGTTTGACAGCACAACCCACTAATCTCATAGTGGTTTGCTGAAATCATTATCATCATTCTAATTATGAATATCATCACAGGGACTCGTTCCATTCATCCTCATTGTGGTTTCGTTCAGGTTATTATATTTCAACTAAATTTCAGAAATCATCATTTTTCAATCAGAATCCAAATCAATTCATCAATTCTCAAACAGAATTAAAAATCATATCAATCATATTTGAAATCATCATCTAGATAGCATTAACACTTATAATTTCAAGTCTTAGATTTACTCGTATATATTGTCAGTAAAGAGCTGCAGTTATACTCTCGGTATATACAGGTAGTCACGGCCCTTGGAATTATAAGGTAAATACCATCATGTCTAGGCCTCAAGCAAGTCAGGGATTCTATATAATTGCGGTACTTCCATCTGAAGACCCAATTACCAAATTACGAATTTCAGTTTGAATATCAAATTGTATGAATTATATCACACAATTATAATCTTTTTGTGTTTCTTGATAAATTTTTGACATATTTGTCTTCTCAGTTAATCTTTAATAACCAAATGCTCTGATACCAACTGTGAGATCCCCCTGTTCCCACCGAGCAACGGATTCGGGTACTAGCAGCGGAAGTAGCACTTCTCGCATGGGACAAGGGTCCCACATTCGGGGCCTCGTCCACGGATATCCGGACAAGAGACTAATCCGTTGGTTTTTCCAAAACCGGACTCCGAAAAACTTCCCTTACCTGGGCGATTCCACCAGGATAACTTTTTACTCTAACGTAGTCAAGACCATTACTGATCAAGCTGATCCGATTGCACCTATAAAGATACTCGGTCAGATCAAGGAAGAAACTTGCACTTGGATCATTGGGATCAACGCTTTTTTCCCCATCAAGGAGGCACAGCCGTTGATTCCTATCCATAGAACAATTACTATCCAGGATTTACTTTATCTATCATAATAACAGAAATTGAGTCTCGATTTACGGATCCATCAGTCCAGCCTAACCCCATCCGCCGATCCCATGTTAGCCAACCGCCCAACCACTGTAGTGATGGGATCCAATTTGGAATTTGGTTAGGTTTTGTCCCGGGTACCAAGGAAAAGAGTTCCAAGGCCCCCTAGCTGGAAGTTCATGCAAACATAGAACAAGCCACACCACTTACACACCCAATATGAAATTGCCTTTTTCTTAGCATCAGCTAACTTTAAAACAATCCTTTAATGAAACCATAGTACCACTGATCACAATCTTCCAATTTTTCCTTTAATGAAACCATAGTACCACTGATCACAATCTTCCAATTTATCCGGTTGATTCATAATTTCCCATCATTCCTTGATCAGAGTATCTATGGCATCATTGGCAACTAGAACGCTCACCACCTGTCCACACAGGGGCCTTTTCAATAGTTCCTAGACCATAATACTTGGCAATATAATCACTTATAAAAATCAAGAAGGACTCTCGTTGAAGATCAGCAAGATCAACCAACAGATCCATAAAAAGAGCCATGGACTCATCCATTGAAGACCAGCAAGGTCAATCAACCAGATCCATGCCCGGTTTCAGAAAATAACTCTTACTCCTTGTTCCAATATCTTCCTCGACGCACGTGTGGGTATCCTAGGCGACCCAGAGCCCGAGCACCGTATGGTCAGCACCCTCTAGGATCCTTCGCAGGTGACCTAGCGCTTCACTCATAGGCCGCTTCCTTGGTCCCTCATCCACCGTACCGGAAGCTCACCATTTTAATCGAACCGAGGCTGGTCAAGACCTCGGCCGACTTTGCTACGCGAGACGTCCTCCAATGACTCTCCGTTAGCAGTTGCAACTTTATCAGTTAGGTCTCCACGACCTTAATCACAAGACGATCAAAATGCTTCCCCAACATTCTTGACATAAAACAGCCATTTACAAACAGCATTTACAACAGTTTATCTCTCTCTAGAATATTTTCTCTCTCTATGCCAAAACAGGCAGAGACAAGATCTCTTATATTTCTGAAGTGGGAATTGATTATAGGGAAAGATACTAGACATCAAAAAGGGGTCGGGGGAGGAATCTTACATTCTACCCCACTTAAAAAACGCGAGATGTCCTCATCTCGCAAACTTGGGATAATTTCGCAAGATGCACGAATATGAGACTTAGAGAAAAATTTAATTAAGATTAACCACCAATTAAAAAAAATTCTCAAAGAGAGTAAGGATCAAGACAAGAACAAGATTTAAACTTTATTCATTCTTGGAACATATACAGTAAAGATAGAAGAACTCTTTACACTTCCATAAGCCCGTCCATCATATGGTCACAAAAGCAGCACTCACAAGCTGCACACGTATAAGGTAACTCATCTATGGGAATAATTCTGTTGGTTATTGCCGCACCTATTTCAGTAGTATGAGGTGATCTAACAAAAGGACCTCTGAGGGGCAAGCCAAAAACGGGATAAAGGCATATCTTCTGATGAGGAGGAAAACAGGCCAGTAAGAAGACCTGCTCAGAAAACCCAAGATGTCTTGATCTCATGACGCAGTAGTATCGGGGACCCAAACCCAAGGCTTCAATAACCATGGCCAAGCGGACATTGTTGCGAAAGTGCTGCTGACCCCAAGGTGTTACCCTAGTTATGTCTTGATAGGTCCGCCATTTGGTCTGAGCTACAGACGTTCCCAATTGAGGAAAAAGTGAGTGCTCATATTGTTCTATAAAATCCTTCTTCACAGACTCACTTGCGTCTTGAAGGTGAGAAATCATCATGGATAAAACTAATTCCTGTTGCCAAGCTATGAAGGAGATTAAGAAGAAGGGAGATTGATGGAAGTAAGATTACTGTGAGCGACAAGTAAAAGTTATGACTTATATAAAGGAAGGAGCTAGCGTAACTTAGAAGCCAACGGTATCTTGTCACTGAAGTTTTACCGTCTTTCCATGATTTGGTTTTGGCACATATTCCTATAGAAGGCTTACATGAGATACATTATGAACTTTGAGATGAGGAGATAAAAGAAGCTCGTAGGCTAAGTCACCTACTTTCTTTGAATTCAGATAAGGCCCACAATATCTGGGGGATAATTTCTTATACTTCCTAAGAGATAAAGAACTTCTTTTGGGCCGTACTCGAATGAAGACCGAAACCTTGATATCCAAACACCGATTTTCACTTCTGAACTCATTGTTCATAATCTTTAAAACAGGTGGGACTTTTGAGAAGTATTCTGGGAAAAGGGTCTTCCTTTTTTAAACAGAATCTTTCTTTTATTTAGAGAGGGAATAATTATAAGATCAGAAAGGGAGGTTCTTACTCCTGCATACCTCGAAGGCTGGGGAGGAATCTTACATTCTACCCCACTTAAAAAGTGCGAGATGTCCTCATCTCGCAAGGTAGAGGAGAACTCTTTTTCTTAAGATCCAATTTTATTCTGGGGTTCCTTATATTCTTGTCAACCCAACAGAATACTGGGATAAATATCCCTTATATAGAACTCATCATTAAATAACAATTCATTCAGATCATATCATTCATATCTTTAACATGATAATGGTCCATCAGACCAAAAAATTTCCTTCTGATGTAAACATTCCTCCAAAGGAATTTCAGTCAAGAAAGTTCTCAATTTGTCATCCCTTAACTTGATCTACCGGTCAAGTGTTAACAGTAATAGTTTGATAGCACAACCCACTAATCTCATAGTGGTTTGCTGAAATCATTATCATCATTCTAATTATGAATATCATCACAGGGACTCGTTCCATTCATCCTCATTGTGGTTTCGTTCAGGTTATTATATTTCAACTAAATTTTAGAAATCATCATTTTTCAATCAGAATCCAAATCAATTCATCAATTCTCAAACAAAATTAAAAATCATATCAATCATATTCGAAATCATCATCTGGATAGCATTAACACTTATAATTTCAAGTCTTAGATTTACTCGTATATACTGTCAGTAAAGAGCTGCAGTTATACTCTCGGTATATACGGGTAGTCACAGCCCTTGGAATTATAAGGTAAATACCATCATGTCTAGGCCTCAAGCAAGTCAGGGATTCTATATAATTGCGGTACTTCCATCTGAAGACCCAATTACCAAATTATGAATTTCAGTTTGAATATCAAATTGTATGAATTATATCACACAATTATAACCTTTTTGTGTTTCTTGATAAATTTTTGACATATTTGTCTTCTCAGTTAATCTTTAATAACCAAATGCTCTGATACCAACTGTGAGATCCCCCTGTTCCCACCGAGCAACGGATTCGGGTACTAGCAGCGGAAGTAGCACTTCTCGCGCGGGACAGGGGTCCCACATTTGGGGTCTCGTCCACGGATATCCAGACAAGAGACTAATCCGTCGGTTTTTCCAAAACCGGACTCGAAAAAACTTCCCTTACCTGGAAAGCACGGGCGATTCCACCAGGATAACTTTTTACTCTAACGTAGTCAAGACCATTACTCATCAAGCTGATCCGATTGCACCTATAAAGATACTCGGTCAGATCAAGGAAGAAACTTGCACTTGGATCATTGGGATCAACGCTTTTTTTCCCATCAAGGAGGCACAGCCGTTGATTCCTATCCATAGAATAATTACTATCCGGGATTTACTTTATCTATCGTAATAACAGAAATTGAGTCTCGATTTACGGATCCATCAGTCCAGCCTAACCCCATCCGATCCCATGGGTTAGCCAACCGCCCAACCACTGTAGTGATGGAATCCAATTTGGAATTTGGTTAGGTTTTGTCCCGGGTACCAAGGAAAAGAGTTCCAAGGCCCCCTAGCCGGAAGTTCATGCAAACATAGAACAAGCCACACCACTTACACACACAATATGAAATTGCCTTTTTCTTAGCATCAGCTAACTTTAAAACAATCCTTTAATGAAACCATAGTACCACTGATCACAATCTTCCAATTTATCCGGTTGATTCATAATTTCCCATCATTCCTTCATCAGAGTATCTATGGCATCATTGGCAACTAGAACGCTCACCACCTGTCCACACAGGGGCCTTTTCAATAGTTCCTAGCCCATAATACTCGGCAATATAATCACTTATAAAAATCAAGAAGGACTCTCGTTGAAGATCAGCAAGATCAACCAACAGATCCATAAAAAGAGCCATGGACTCATCCATTGAAGACCAGCAAGGTCAATCAACCAGATCCATGCCCGGTTTCAGAAAATAACTCTTACTCCTTGTTCCAATATCTTCCTCGACGCACGTGTGGGTATCCTAGGCGACCCAGAGCCCGAGCACCATATGGTCAGCACCCTCTAGGATCCTTCGCAGGTGACCTAGCGCTTCACTCATAGGCCGCTTCCTTGGTCCCTCATCCACCGTACCGGAAGCTCACCATTTTAATCGAACTGAGGCTGGTCAAGACCTCGGCCGACTTTGCTACGCGAGACGTCCTCCAATGACTCTCCGTCAGCAGTTGCAACTTTATCAGTTAGGTCTCCACGACCTTAATCACAAAACGGTCAAAATGCTTCCCCAGCATTCTTGACATAAAACAGCCATTTACAAACAGCATTTACAACAGTTTACAAATACAGTTTCTATATTAACTCTCATTTTTCCACATTATCCCTCATTAATCCACATTACTTATTCCACATTCCATTTATATGTGTACTCATCCAATCACATCATTTTCCATCTCTTCACTTCAGATTCCTTCACATCACATATCATATATTCACATCCATATCCACATCCATACATCCACATCCACATCCACATTCACATCCATATATCCACATCTACATGCTTACCTCCATTTTCACATCCTCATTTATACATCCACATCCCATATCCACATTCATACATACACATCCATACATCCACATCCACATGCATACATCCATTATCACGTCCTCATTCATACATCCACATCCACATACATACATACATCCACATCCACATTCCCATTCACATCTATACATCCACATCTACATCCACATACATACATACATCCACATCCACATTCCCATTCACATCTATACATCCACATTCACATACATCCACATCCACATTCCCATTCACATCTATACATCCACATCTACATCCACATTCACATCTATGCATATACATCTTCATGCATACATCCATTTTCACATTCATACATCCACACATCCACATACATACATCCATTTCCACATTCCCATTCATATAACCCCATATGCCTTCACATCTAATCTTTTACATCACATCCATTCTCGCCCTATCACAACCCATATACATCTTATCCTATCACATACACTTCTTACCTCATCCCATACACATCTTATCACATCTTAATTCATCTTATCACCTCCTAACTTATTTCATAAGTATCTTATCACCTCTTATCACATCTTATACACCTCTTATCACATCCTATCACATCTCATAGAATACACCTCTTATCACATCTTATACACCTCTTATCACATCCTATCACATCTCATATCTATTTATAGAATACAAGAGAATTCTTATATTTGATATAAGATTTCTTTACACATTTATTTATGCGTAAATTCTATTTAAGGAGATTAATACTTTCGAAGTAAAAATCAATCTTTTATGCATCTTCCTATGCATAAATTCATTTTTACTTTCGAAGTAAAAATCAATCTTTTATGCATCTTCCTATGCATAAATTCAATTTAGATGAGAATGACACTTTTGAATTAAAAATCAATCTTTTATGCATCTTCTTATGCATAAATTCAATTTGGTAGGAATTACACTTTTAGAATAAAAGAATTTCCCTTATGCATCTAAGTTATGCATAAAATCCATTTATGATGAAAATCACACTTTTAGTATAAAAAGAATATCTTTTATGCATACCTCTATGCATGAAATCCAAATATGATAAAAGTAACACTTTTATAATAAAATAATCAACTTTTATGCATACTTCTATGTGCATGAAATTCAATTGTGATAAACGTAACACTTTTATAATAAAATAATCAACTTTTATGCATACCTCTATGCATGAAATTCAAATATGATAAAAGTAACACTTTTATGATAAAATAATCAACTTTTATGCATACCTCTATGCATGAAATTCAAATATGATAAAAGTAACACTTTTATGATAAAATAATCATCTTTTATGCATACCTCTATGCATGAAATTCAAATATGATAAAAGTAACACTTTTATGATAAAATAATCAACTTTTATGCATACCTCTATGCATGAAATTCAAATATGATAAAAGTAACACTTTTATGATAAAATAATCAACTTTTATGCATACCTCTATGCATGAAATTCAAATATGATAAAAGTAACACTTTTATGATAAAATAATCATCTTTTATGCATACCTCTATGCATGAAATTCAAATATGATAAAAGTAACACTTTTATGATAAAATAATCATCTTTTATGCATACCTCTATGCATGAAATTCAAATATGATAAAAGTAACACTTTTACATTAAAATAATAATCTTTTATGCATACTCTATGCATGAAATCCAATTAAGCATAATTTAAAAATCAATTTCTCTATGATTACAATGAATATCTTTCAATTAATCTAGGATGATAATTCCTAGAAGATGGTAGGAAGTCCTCTTTTAATGCTTTGAATGAAATTATTTTATGTGTAATTTTTATAAAAATTTTGCCATAGCTCCGCTGCTATGACTGATAAATCTCAATTTTTCTAAGGGATAAAGCTTATCATTAAGGAAATAATTAGAATGGTCTCTAATTGGATCATCAATCCATAATGGATTGAATCATCAATATACATAAACTAAAAGCATAGAAAAAAGCCATTAATTTGGCCTCAAGCATAGCTTAATCTTGGATTAAGAAAAAGCTTTATGAAAAGCTTCATTTGGATTGAGAATGGGTCATGAGTATGACCATTTCTTGAGTGAGAGAGAGAAATTACATAAAAACCATTAGAATTAAGCATAAATGGAAATTTATGTAATTATTAACTATCATTAATCAATTAACTTCAATAGCATTCATCAAATTATATAACTCTTCACTAACATTTATCAATTAACTTCAATAGCATTCAAAAACCATTCCAATTAAGCTTCTCAAGCTTGGGAGGGGTTGAGAAGAGAGAAACATTGAGGAATTATAGAAAAGATCAAAATTCACCATTTACCTTACAAATTGCTTGATTCTTTGTTCACGGGGTAGAGGCCCCCAACCAATCAATTGGTTAAGTATGTTGATGGAGCCACCAATGGGGATTGAAGAAAGAGGGAAGTTCCAATTTCTTCAATTTGGAGAGAATTTTAGAGAATAGTAGAAACTAGCATTATTTCAGCATAACTCTAGTATAGTAAAATTCTTCTATATTTTTTTCAAAGGACTCATGTTCTATTTATAGGAGAGGAAAACTCTAATCAAAGCTAAGTGAATTCTAGAATTTTCTAATTTCAGTTTGGTTGAATTTGGACTAGATTTGGACCTAGTTTGGTTACTTTTTTTATTCGGTTTGGTTCCATTTTGATTTGGTTTGGTTCAAGAGAGAGGAGAGATAAAAATATCACATTATTTTTGAGTTTAAAACTCATTCAAGCATGTGAAATATGCACCTCCTTTAAAGAACTCCCCTTCCTTACATATGTGTCAAAATGGAATCATTATACCCAAAATATCTCATATTTTTAATATTGCTCATAGTTTTTTACTAATAAACCTTGTACATTTTCAACTCTTCATCTTATGTGAAATATGAACCTCCTTTAAAGAACTCCCCTTCCTTACATATGTGTCAAAATAGAATCATTATATCCAAAATATCTCATATTTTTAATATTGCTCATAGTTTTTTATTAATAAACCTTGTACATTTTCAACTCTTCATCTTATGTGAGCATTTACTCATTTTTGGGTATCTTCTTTTACAAATTGGATTTATCTCCTCCCTACACATGGATTGATGCTATTGGCCCATAGGAACCTTAATTGGACCATAATCCAAAAATTTCTGAAAATCTAGACCCTTAGGCTAAGGTCCTTTATACCCATTTCCAATTAATTCCAATTGCACATTGGAAAGTTCTTTTTGAATTTCTGTTTCAGGGGAACTTATTTTAATAAGATGAGATAATTTTCTATCTTGAAATATTCAAAATCTAAATATTCTCTCTCTAGAATATTTTCTCTCTCTATGCCAAAACAGGCAGAGACAAGATCTCTTATATTTCTGAAGAGGGAATTGATTACAGGGGAAGATACTAGACATCAAAAAGGGGTCAGGGGAGGAATCTTACAAAGTCTCAAATCTGCGAGTTATGGCATATAGCCTTCACCCCCCACGATTTCATGACTACATGCATAAACTTGATAGTGCAAAGAAGGAAGGAGTCATGAATCAAATCAAGAGTGGGTTTATCTAGCACTAGGTAGTGAAGATGCCCATCCTAGATGGATAAAAGATCACATGGTGAACGTGATGAAGCACTGGCACAATGACATCACACGCAAGGTAAATATAGGGGGACAAAAGCCTTAGAATTACACACAAGATATTTGGGAAGACGAGTGTAGAAAGCACCATTCAAATCCACAAAGGTATAAGCATTAGGAGGAGACTGCATCAGCGAAGCGAATGGAGAGCATAAGGAGCTGCCATCTTGGAAGCAGTGACTGGGATGCTTTCCACACATACTTTACAAGTGTTTATAGTACCATCACTTACTTTTTTTTTGGCATAATGGGCATTTCATTTTTGTTAATAAGTATTCATACTTCATGCTTTCGGTAAAGGGTGGCCGGTCATGCTGCGTGATGCGGAGGAAAGGTACGCCCTAATGCATGGGACGGCGTATGCCATCCTCGAGCAACTTAAGCGATAGGGCGTCAACGTGAATTGGACAAATGTGGTGAATATGAAAAACCTCTGCATTTTTCGACCATCAATTAATTTTTTCCTCACTTGTCATTTCTGAGTTTTTGCCCCTTGAATACTCTTTTGCAGGGAGGACTAGTGTCAAATCTTGAGGACAACGACGATGATTAGGTTCTATGTATAGGAGTTGTGCCCCTTTTGTGTACTTTTTGTCGACTCCATGAGCTATGCAACTTTTGTTACTTAAAAAAAGTTTAATTTTTGTGACCTTTGAGTAGAGAACATGGATGTACTTTGTAAAACTGGTATACTGGTACACCTAGTTGCACGACTACACTTGGGTGTACCATTATTCGAAAAAATAAAATAAAACTTCCATCCATTGTTAACCCATTTCTAGGGTTAACAAGAGCTACCACCATTATCTTACATCAAGGAGTCATAGTAGATACACCAAAGGGTCATACATTCAAGATATGAAGTAATGGTGTCCAAAGCTACAACTTGGATGGGCGCCCGTAATGGTGTGACGACAGAGTATTTATGGCAATTCCCGCTTCAAGAGTGTGTGGTAGCAAGTTAGGATATCTTATGAGAGTAGTCATTATAATAGCATTAGGCCTCTTATGAGCCTAATGTGGCAATTCCCGCTTCAAGAGTGTGTGGTAGCAAGCTAGGATATCTTATGAGAGTAGTCATTATAATAGCATTAGGCCTCTTATGAGCCTAAAGTGCTCGGCCGGCAATAGTTTAAGTGAGTGTGAATACTTATGGCCATGTATATAAGTGAATATCTCTCATAATACAACATACTCTTCCATTGTGTAATTGATTCTTGCTCTTGCTAATTCTCTTGCTAATCTCTCTCCCTAATGCATGCTAGTGAGTGTGTGTGAGTGAAGTGAGGTGAGAGGATGGACGAGTACCCATAGTGCAACACGGCAGTGTGACAATGCTCATGGGAGGTGCGATGGAATTGCTTCTCAAGGAGTTGTAGAGCTTGGAGACCTCAAGGGTTATGCGTTCGGCCATTGGAAAGATCCTGAACGACAGTTGTGGTTCACTAGGTAATCTCTTGTTAGATGTGTTTCAAGGGGGGTTAGTGTGAGCCATAACATCCATCGAAATAACTGTCGCTCTAAAAGCATTGAAATACAGTTGGAATAAATATTGTTGTTGTTAGCGTCAAAAACAACATTGCAATAAGCGTCGAAAAAGAAGTCAAAAAATAACTTTTGCTTTTCGACGGTTTTAAAGTCGCATATTTTGACACATATATACATGTGTATTTTGATGCGCATATCGATGGTTCCATGTCGACACTTTTTTCGACGTGCATAATATCGATGCTTTCAAGGATTTTTAACATGTTCAAATCCATCGAAAATCAACCCACCTATAATAGTGATTGCTTGTTGCTTCCAAATGAAGTGTATATCCAAGGAGCCCATTATAGCCATCTCCAACAAAGTGTCATATCCCTAAATAGGGGTGTGGAGTTTGTAAAAGAGTCTTCAGGATATAGCCTCCCATCAATCCATCAATCTATTTTTTTCCCTTGTATTCTAATCATTTGTTTAGAACAGGAGACAAAGTATTAGGTTTACTTCTCTTACTAAGAGGTTCATATTCACATTCAAGCTTGATATGTGGGTTGTATACGTCTCTCCTCTTTCTATTTCTCTTTGCTCTTGATCCCTTCGCTATCTTCTTGATAGTCTCTATGTTCCTCGCTTTTGATAACCCTAGTAGCAAAATGAGAATGCAAAGAGAAAAAGGTGCCATTTAGTTAATTTTCTTGTTTAGGTACTTTTTTCATTCAAATTTTTCGGCTTTTACAGAGATTTTTACAGATATAAGCCATTGAACTCTAAAAATTGACCACTTCATTCTTCACGTACATGAAAAGAATAAGTGATTAAAAACTTCAAGGACTGTAGAAGAGGAATGCATCTTTTATATTTTTAAAAAAATGGAGAGAAAATACACTAAACTCTATTTCATCTTATTTTTTAGACTTTATGTATTATCTCTCTCTAAGTTGAGTTGGCACTTCTTAGGGGGCCCAAAGTTGAGCCCAAAATTTCCCTAATAAGTTCCTTGTCAATATTTAGTGGTCTTAGTCTCCTACTAGGATTGAATACTCTATCCCCACACTAATGGAACAAGTTGTTACAAAAATTAAGTTAAGATAAATATAAAATAATATTTTCAAAAAATATATGGTAAACAAGTGGAGTCACGCGTGCACATGCATAGGCAAAACACTACATGGTTGATTAAAAAACCTAATAAAAAGCACCACTTGAAAAAAAGACAAAGATTTTGGTTTCCAATATTCATGTTTAGATTTGATCTATGTTGTAAATTTATTTATGGTCGCTACTTTGAATATACTAGATGCAGTTAGAGGACCATTGGATAGCATGTGACTTATACCATTGGGAAACATATATGATTGTTCCAAATAGATCTTAGCCACGTGTGTTCATACAACAATGACCTTTGATAGCATGAGACATAACATAGAGTTGCAAGATTCACAAAATAACATGTATGGCATTTGATACATAAACATAATAAAATGATGATGGCTTAATTGATTTTTGTAAATTCCATGAATCTTTTACTAAAAAAGAAGAATATTGAATATATTTCACTTGAGAAATTTGAGAAAGAATATGAAAATATCCATTGAGAAAAAGTACCTTTAACTAGGCCAAGCAATTGGCAGAAACTTAGAAAAGTCCCAAGTTCGGTATCGAAAGTAAAAAATGATACTAAATGTGAATGCGATGTGAGTGGATGTGATGAGATGTGGATGTGGATGTGATGAGATGTGGATGATATGTGATGTGATGTAAATGGATGTGGATGTGGATGTGATGAGATGTGGATGGGATGTGATGTGATGTAAATGGATGTGGATGTGAATGTGATGAGATGTGAATAACATGTGATGATATGTGAAAGGATGTGATGTGATGTAAATGGATGAGAATGAGATGTGATAATATGTGAAAGGATGTGATGTGATGTAAATGGATGAGAATGAGATGTGATGTGATAGATGTGCATGTGAATGAATGGATGGATGTGGATAGATGTGAATGTGAATGAATGAATGGATGTGGATGAATGTGATGAGCTGTGAATGGATGTGGTGTGATATGGATTGATGTGGATATGATGTAATGTGGATGGAATGAATGTGATGTGATGTGGATGGATGTGAATGAGATGTGAGTAGATGAGGATGGATGTGATGAGATGTGAATGAATGTGGGATGTGAATGGGTGTGATGGGATGTGAGTGGATGTGGTGAGATGTGAATGTGATGTGAATGAATGTGATGTGATGTGGATCTGATTAGATATGAATGGATGAGATATGATGTGGATAGATGAGATGTGATGTGATGTGGACTTGGGTAGATTGATGTGAATGGATGTGAAGTGATGTAAATAGATGTGAACGTGATGTGATGATATATGGATGTGATGTGGATTTGAATGAATGTAGATGGATGTGATGTGATATGAATGAATGTAGATGGATGTGATGTGATATGAATGGATGAGATGCAATGTGGATATGTTGTGATGTGATGTGATGAGGATAGATGTGGATAGATGCGATGAGATGTAATGTGATGTGATTGGATGAGAATGGATGAAGGACGATGGGAATACATATGATTGGATGCGCAATAAGCAATGTGAATTGATATAGAAGAATGTGGAATAATGAGAAATGTTGTAGGACAATGTGGAAAGATGAGAGTTCATTAGAAACAGTATTTATGAAACCTGTTTTTAAATGATTGTTTTATGTCAAGAATGCTGGGAAAGCATTTTGACCATCTTGTGAATGAGGTCGTGTGGAGACCTAAGTGATAAAGTTGCAACAACAGCTGACAGAGATAATGGAGTACGTCTCGTGTAGCAAGGTCGGCTGAGGTCTTGACCAGCCTCGGTTTGATTTAAATGATGAGCTACAGTGGATGAGGGACAAAGGAAGCGGACTATGAGTGAAGTGCTAGGTGACCTGCGAAGAAGGAGCCTAAAGGGTGTTGACCATACGGTGCTCGGGCTCTGGGTCACCGAGGATACCCACGTGTGCATTGAGGAAATAAATGGAATAAGGAGTTAGAGTTGTTTTCTGAACTCGGGTATGGATCTGGTTGATTGGCCTTGCTGGTCCTCAACAAATGAGTCCATGACTCTTTTGTACGGATCTGTTGGTTGATCTTGTTGATCTTCAACGGAGAGTCACAGCTTATCATCCAGAGACCAATGGCTAGACTGAGAGAGTCACAGCTTATCATCCAGAGACCAATGGCCAGACTGAGAGAGTCAATCAAGTAATTGAAGACATTCTCAAAGCATATTGTGGACGAGAACCAAGAACGTGGATTCAATACCTTCCTCTGGTAGAATTTGCCTACAATGCATCTTATCACATCAGAGCATAGGAATGTCACAATTCAAAGCACTCTATGGGCAAGAATGCTTGTCTCCTCTAAATTTCTCTGATTCGACCCAGAGCCCGAGCACCGTATGGTCAGCACCCTCTAGGATCCTTCACAGGTCACCTAGCGCTTCACACATAGGCTGCTTCTTAAGTCCCTCATCCACCGTACCGGAAGCTCACCATTTAAATCAAATTGAGGCTGGTCAAGACCTCGACTGACCTTGCTACATGTGAGATGTCCTCCATTGACTCTCCATCAGCTGTTGCAACTTTATCAGATAGGTCTCCATGACCTCATTCACAAGATGGTCAAAATGCTTCCCCAGCATTTTTGACATAAAACAGTCATTTAAAAACAAGTCATAAATACAATTTCTATAATGAGCTCTCGTCTTTCCACATTGTTTCACATCAATCCTCATTTATTTCATATGTATTCCCATTCTCATCACATCATTTTCCATCTCATCACATCTTTTCTCATTTATCCACATCATTAGATCTCATCCACTCACATCTACCCATATCCATATCTCATCACATCATTAGATCTCATCCACTCGCATTTACCCATATCCACATCTCATCACATCATATGCATTCACATCACATATCACATCTATCCCAATTTATATCACATCTCATTCACTCACATCCCGATTCACATGACATCACATCTCATTCACTCACATCCTGATTCACATGACATCAAATCTCATTCATTCACATCTCGATTCACATCACATCACATCAATTCACGTCCATCACATTCATTTACATCACATCAATTCACATCAATTCATGTCTATTACATTCATTTACATCACATCCATTTACATCCATCACATCACATTCATTCATTCATTCATATCCACCACATTCATTCTCATAACCATCCCATCACATGCCTTCTATCCACATTATATCACATCACTTCTATCTACATCATATCTCATTCATACACATCTCATCTCATTCATCCACATCCATCCAATCGTTCACATGTACGACTACTCACATCTATCCATACATTCATATCTATCACTTCACATCCACATAGATTCATGTCACATCACATTCATATCTATCACTTCACATCCACATAGATTCATGTCACATCACATTCTTTCACATACACATCCACATCCATTCTTTCACATACATCCACATCCATTCTTTCACATACTCATCCACATCCATTCTCCACATCCATTCTTCACATACACATCCACATCCATTCTTTGCATACACATTCACATCCATTCTTCACATACACATCCACATCCATTCTTCACGTATACATTCACATCCATTCTTCACGTACACATCCACGTCCATTCTTCACATACACATTCACATCCATTCTTCACATACACATTCACATCCATTCTTCACATACATATCCATATCCATTCTTCACATACACATTCACATCCATTCTTCACATACACATTCATATCCATTCTTCACATACACATTCACATCCATTCTTCACATACACATCCATATCCATTCTCATCACATACACATCCACATTCATCCATTCATTCACATCTATCTGATTCACATCGCATCTCATCACATCTATTCACATCACATCTCATTTCTATGCAAGTTTTCAGTTTGATTTTCTTTTGAATACATGGAGTATTTCTTGAATCAGTATCCCTAAAACTTCTTGATCGGAGTTCTGAATTTCATACCAAAATTCTTCGAATTCTATAACCTTAATCCACAGATCAATTCGAAGGGTCTCAAACTTAGTTTTAGATTTGGCAGGAGTTTTGAGTGCATTTTTTAAACTGGTCACACCTTCTTTCAAAACTGACGAAAGAGTTTGGTCTTGGTCATAGTTTGATTCAAGGTTCGAGTCGGACAAGATTTTTCTTGAACTATCTTTCTCGAAAAGGTTTGATAATTCAGTTACTATTTTACTAAATCTCTTTCTTTGAATATTCACTTAACTGATTTCTAAATTAGTTATGAATTCCAATGAGGAATAGATTTATCATTTAGCTGAATATTTCGATCTCAATAGATTTCTTGAATTCTCTTTTTACAATCTGTGTGCATATAAAACGATAGAAATTTCTCTCTTAGAGTATTTAATTATTCATTTATCAAATACTCATAGAATTTAAACATAGAATTTAAGAGAATTCTAATTTTGATAAAAAAAATTCTTTATGCATCTTTCTATGAATAAAAATTAGAGTTAATGAGAATAACACTTTTGTAATAAAAAAATTCCTTTATGCATCTTTCTATGCATAAAAATCAAATTTAATGAGAATAACACTTTTGTAATAAAACAAATTCCTTTATGCATCTTTCTATGCAAAAAAATCAAGTTTAATAAGAATAACACTTTGTAATTTAAAAAAATCCTTTATGCATCTTTCTATGCATAAAAATTAAATTTAATAATTAATATGAATGATAACCATGCATATTAGGTGAATATGTACACGGAGTAATTAGAATATTTCTTTTAGATGCAAAAATGGTGGGAATTACTCTTTTGGAATAACATAAAAACAAACTCTTTTCCACAAAATTTTAAAAAATTTTGCCATAACCTCCTTTGTATGGCTGACCATTTCTCATTTTTATCATTCTTTATTTAACTTAAATTAACCCAAATTAGATTTATAGAACTCTAATCTATACAATTTTCTAAATTCAAGAGAGTAAACAATAAAAAGAGTTTAATTAATCCTTTAGTTAATCTTTCTAGGATTGAAAAAGGTTGGAATGTAAAGAGGAGAAGGGGGTGGCCTTTTTATCAAAGGCATAGCATTTGAATTTGATTCAACATCTGTAAAACATAAAAATTAAGAAACCATAGATTCTTCATTAAACAAGTAAGAAAATTAGCTTACATGGAGCTTGTAAGCTCTCCTTTGGCACTTGAGGGATTGAGGGTTCTACTCTTGTTTAAAGCAAGAGTGGCCACCAATTCACTTTGGAGAGGATTAGGCCAAAAACATTTGAATTATTAAAAAATTCAATGCAGATGGCTCAAGACAGGAGCAGAGTAGCAGTGCATAAACACCATTAAGCTTTTACAAAGGGGGAGGCTTCTATTTGTAGGAAAAAGTGAGCCTCTAACCAAGCAAACAGATTCTAGAATTTTCTAGATCAGTTTGGTCAATTCTTGACTATTTTTGGGTCAATTCAGCTTACTTTTCGGATCTAGTTTTGAAATAGGAGAGAGAAGAGATGTAAATATCTCATTTTATTGATTAAAAATTGGGGGTAATGATGAGAAAAAGGAACCTACTTCATGAGGGAAGATCCCCACATAAGGTGTCAAAATTCAGTTTTTTAATTATTTTCTTCGGTCCTTAGTCCACTCTTCATCTTATGTGAGCATTTACTGATTTTTGGGGGGTTTTTCTTTTATTCTTCAATTTATCTTCTCCCTACATTTGGATTAATCTTATTGGTCCATAGGAACCTTAATCGGACCATAATCCAAAAATTTCTGAAAATATGGACCCTTAGGCTAAGGTCCTTTATACCTATTTTCAATTAATTCCAATTGCACATTAGAAAGTTCTTTTTGAATTCCTGTTTCAAGGGAAATCATTTTAGACACTAGGAGGATTTTTATATCCAAAAATATCTCAATTTTGAATTACCTCCCTCTAGACATTTTCTCTCTCCAAGCCAAAACAGGGTAAAATAGGATCTTTCTTTTATTTCAGAGAGGGGAATAATTATAAGATCAAAAGGGGAGGTTCTTACACCTACACACCTTAGAAGTTGGAGGGAGGAATCTTAAATCCTACCCCACTTAAAAAATGCGAGATGTTCTCATCTCGCAAACTAGAGGATAACTCTTTCCCTTAAGATCCAACTGATTCTGGGGTTCTTTATCGTCTGGTGAACCCAAAAGAATCCTGGGATAAAGATCCCTTATATAGAACTCATCATCAGATAACAATTCTTTCAAATCATATCATTCATATCCTTAACACAATAATGGTCCATTAGACCAAAATTTCCATCTAAACATTCCTCCATGGGAATTTCAATTATACAGATTTTTAATTTGTCATCCCTTAGCTTGATCCATTGGGTCAAGTGTTAACAGTAGCAATCTGTGAGCACAATTCACTAATCTCATAGTGATTTGCTGAAGTCTCATTATCATCATTCCAGTTATGAACATCATCACAGGAACTCGTCCCAGTCATCCTCATTTTGCTCAGCTTATCGCTTTTCAACCAAAATTCAAGAATCATCATTTTTGAATCAGAATCCAAATCAACTCATCAGTTCTCAACCAGAATTTTAAAATCATATCAACCACATTCGAATTCATCATCTAGATAGCATTTTTGCTTATAATTTCAAGGTCTTAGATTTACTCGTATATACTACCAGTAAAGAGCTGCAGTTATACCCTCGGTATATATGGGTAGTCACGGTCCTTGGAATTTTTAGGTAAATACCATCATGTCTAGGCCTCAAGCAAGTGGGATTCCATACGATTGCAGTACTTCCATTTGAAGACCCAATTACCTATTTATGAATCTTCATTCTAAATATCAATTTGTATGAATTTCATCACACAATTACAACCTTTTACTGCTACTTCATAATTTTTTGACATTTCTGGCTTCTCGATTGATTCACTTTAGCCAATTCGTTCTATTACCAGCTGAAAGATCCCTATCCCCACTGTGCAACGAATTTAGGGGTGCTAGCAGCGGAAGTAGAACTTCTTGCGTAAGGCAGGGTCCCTCACTCAGGGCCTCGCCCACGGATATCCGAACAAGAGACTAATCCATCGGTTCTTCCAAAACCAAACCCAAAAAAACTTCTATCGCTCGGAAAGCACGGGCGATTCCTCCACGATATTTTTACTCTAACATAGTCAAGAGTCTTAACTAACTGAACTAATCTAATTGAACCCGTAAGTGTCATAGTCAGATCAAGGAAAAGACTTGCACTTGGATCATAGAGACTAACACTCTTTTTCTCATTGAGAGGCACAACCGTTGATTCTTTTACATAGAATAATTTTTATCCGGGATTTACTTCATCTATCGTACCATAATAGAATTGAGTCTCATTTTAGAGATCCATCAGTCCAATCTGCCCCATCTAGTCCTGTGGGTTAGCCAACTGCAACCAACTGCCCAACCACTGTAGTAATGGAATCCATTTAAGAATTTAGTTAGGTTTTGTCCCAGGTACTAGGGAAAAGAGTTCCCAGGTCCCCTTGCCGGATATTCATGCAAACTTAAAACTAGTCATGCCACTTACACACCGAGTATGAAATTGCCTTTTTCACAGATTCAATTGTCTTTAAAACAATCTTTTAATGAAACTATAGTATCACTGATCATAATCCTGCAAAATTATCTGGTTGAATTCTAATTTCCAATTTTTCCTTTAGCGGTGTACCTATGGCATCATTATCAACAAGAACGCTCACCACCTGTCCACTTAGGGGCATTTTCGATAGTTCCTAGCTCATAGTACCCGGTAATATATTCACTTATAAAAATCAAAATGGATTCTCTGTTGAAGATCTGCAAGATCAACTAACAGATCCATATAAAAGAGCCATGGACTCATCCGTTGAGGACCAGCAAGGTCAATCAACCAGATCCATGCTCAAATTCAGAAAACAACTCTTACTCCTTGATCCAATATCTTCCATGATGCACATGTGGGTATCTTTGGCGACCCAGAGCCCGAGTACCATATGGTAAGCACCCTCTAGGATCCTTCACAGGTCACCTAGCGCTTCACTCATAGGCCGCTTCTTTAGTCCCTCATCCACCGTACCGGAAGCTCACCATGTAAATCGAACCGAGGCTGGTCAAGACCTCGGCTGACCTTGTTTCGCAAGATGTCCTCCATTGACTCTCCGTTAGCTATTGCAACTTTATCAGATAGGTCTCCATGACCTCATTCACAAGACGGTCAAAATGCTTCCCTAGCATTTTTGACATAAAACAGTCATTTAAAAACAGGTCATAAATACAGTTTCTATAACAAACTCTCGTCTTTTCACATTGTTCCACATCAATCCTCATTTATTTCATATGTATTCCCATTCTCATCACATCATTTTCCATCTCATCACATTTTTTATCATTTATCCACATCATCAGATCTCATCCACTCACATCTATCCATATCCACATCTCATCACATCATATTCATTCACATTACATATCACATCTATCCCAATTTACATCACATCCCAATTCACATGACATCACATCTCATTCACGTCCCGATTCACATCATATCACATCTATTCACGTCCATCACATTCATTTACATCCATCACATCAGAGTCATTCATATCCATCACATTCATTCATATCCATCACATTCATTCATATCCACCACATTCATTCTCATAACCATCCCATCACATGCATTTACATCCATCACATCACATTCATTCATTTACATCACATCCATTTACATCCATCACATCACATTCATTCATATCCATCACATTCATTCATTCATATCCACCAAATTCATTCTCATAACTATCCCATCACATACATTCTATCCACATTATATCACATCACTTCTATCCACATCATATCTCATTCATACACATCTCATCTCATTCATCCACATCTATCCAATCATTCACATGTACGACTGCTCATATCTATCCATACATTCATATCTATCACTTCACATCCACATATATTCATGTCACATTACATTATTTCACATGCACATTTCCATCCATTCTTTCACATACATCCACATCCATTCTTCACATACACATCCACATCCATTCTTCACATACACATCCACATCCATATCCATTCTTCACATACACATTCACATCCATTCTTCACATACATATCCATATCCATTCTCATCACATACACATCCACATCCATCCATTCATTCACATCTATCTGATTCACATCGCATCTCATCACATCTATTCACATCACATCTCATTTCTATGCAAGTTTTCAGTTTGATTTTCTTTTAAATCTAAGGAGTATTTCGTGAATCAATATCCCCAAAACTTCTTGATCGGAGTTCTGAATTTCATACCAGAATTCCTCGAATTCTATAACCTTGATCCACAGATCAATTCGAAGGGTCTCAAACTTAGTTTCAGATTTGGCGGGAGTTTTGAGTGTATTTTTCTAAACTGGTCACACCTTCTTTCCTCAAAACTAACGAAAGAGTTTGGTATTGGTCATAGTCTGACTCAAGGTTCGAGTCAGACAAGATTTTTCTTGAACTATCTTTCTCAAAAAGGTTTGATAATTCAGTTACTATTTTACTGAATCTCTTTCTTTGAATATTCACTTAACTGATTTCTAAATTAGTTACGAATTCCAATGAGGAATAGATTAATCATTTATCTAAATATTTCGATCTCGATAGATTTCTTGAATTCTCTTTTTACAATCCGTGTGAATATTTCGATCTCGATATTTCTTGAATTCTCTTTTTACAATCTGTGTGAATATAAAATGATAGAAATTTCTCTCTTAGAGTATTTAATTATTCATTTATTAAATACTCATAGAATTTAAACATAGAATTTAAGAGAATTCTAATTTTGATAAAAATTTCCTTTATACATCTTTCTATGCATAAAAATCAAATTTAATGAGAATAACACTTTTGTAATAATTTTTTTTTCCTTTATGCATATTTCTATGCATAAAAATCAAATTTAATGAGAATAACACTTTTGTAATAAAATAAATTCCTTTATGCATCTTTCTATGCATAAAAAGCAAATTTAATGAGAATAACACTTTCATAATAAAAAATTCCTTTATGCATCTTTCTATGCATAAAAAGCAAATTTAATGAGAATAACACTTTCATAATAAAAAATTCCTTTATGCATCTTTCTATGCATAAAAATCAAATTTAATAATTAATATCAGTGATATCCATGCATATTCATAGATGAATATGTACATGGAGTAATTAGAATATTTATTTTAGATGCAAAAATGATGGGAATTACTCTTTTGGAATAACATAAAAATAAACTTTCTTTTTCACAAAATTCTAGAAAATTTTGCCATAAGCTCCTTTATATGGCTGACCATTTCTCATTTTTATCATTCTTTATTTAACTTTAACTAACCAAAATTTGATTTATACAACTCTAATCTACACAATTTTCTAAATTCAAGAGAGTAAACAATAAAAAGAGTTTAATTAATCCTTTAGTTAATCTTTCTAGGATTGAAAAAGGTTGGAATGTAAAGAGGAGAAGGGGGTGGCCTTTTTATCAAAGGCATAGCATTTGAATTTAATTCAACAACTGTAAAACAAAAAAATTAAGAAAACCACAGATTCTTCATTAAACAAGTAAGAAAATTAGCTTACATGGAGCTTGTAAGCTCTCCTTTGGCTTGAGGGATTGAGGGTTCTACTCTTGTTTGAAAGCAAGAGTGGCCACCAATTCACTTTGGAGAGGATTTGGCCAAAAACAATTGAATTATTAAAAAATTTAATGTAGATGGCTCAAGACAAGAGCAGAGTAACAGTGCATAAACACCATTAAGCTTTTACAAGTGGGGAGGCTTCTATTTATAGGAAAAAGTGAGTCTGTAACCAAGCAAACTGATTCTAGAATTTTCCAGATCAGTTTGGTAAATTTTTGACCATTTTTGGGTCAGTTCAGCTTACTTTTTGGATCTAGTTTTGAAATAGGAGAGATGAAAATATCTCATTTTATTGATTAAACATTGGGGATAATGATGAGAAAAAGGCACCTACTTCATGAGGGGAGATCCCCACACTGAGGTGTGAGCATTTACTCATTTTTGGGGGTTTTTCTTTTATTCTTCAATTTATCTCCTCCCTACATTTGGATTAATCTTATTGGTCCATAGGAACATTAATTGGACCATAATCTAATTTTTTTTTAAAATTTGGACCCTTAGGCTAAGGTCCTTTATACCTATTTTCAATTAATTCCAATTGCACATTGGAAAGTTCTTTTTGAATTTCTATTTGAGGGGAAATCATTTTAGACACTAGGAGGATTTTTATATCCAAAAATATCTTAATTTTTAATTACCTCCCTTTAGACATTTTCTCTCTCCAAGCCAAAACAGGGTAAAATAGGATCTTTCTTTTATTTCAAAGAGGGGAATAATTTTAAGATAAGAAGGGGAGGTTCTTACACCTGCACACCTCAAAAGCTAGAGGGAGGAATATTACATGGAGAATGATTATGCCTATTACTTGGCCTTGGAAATGGATCTGAGAGTTAATTGGTGTCGTCCTTTGAGCACACACTCCCAGAGAATGCTTTTCTTTTGGTTTGCCTAGTGCAAACCACCTCATAATGCTACCTTTGTTGTATTCTCCTATGGATTTTGTGCACCTTTGTGGGACAACTTCTTAGAGGGTTGAGCTTGAATGCTCTGATACCACCTTTACATGCATGGAGCCCTTGGTTACTTGATCCTCAACCCTAAGCTTGATAAAGAACAATGATGCAAACTTTAATGATGATTAGACAGAGAGAGAAGAGCAAGAGACGAGCTGTGTGTTCAATGTTATATGGTACAAAGATGATGATGTCTGTACAAATTTTGAGGCCTTTGGCTTAACGAAAAGGTTGACTTTAGCCCTTCTGCTGAGTGCCTCTGACCTGATCCCAAAGGGTGATTAGATGATATGTACAAATGAGACCTTGGCTATTTATAGAGAGAAGCGGAAAATTCATAATCCAATTGCTTATGCCTTTTCAACCCACAAAACTTCATCCAAAAAGTCAGCTTGTGCACAAAAGGTGTCTGATATATGGGCTTATGTTTTCGGCACTTCACGAACCTAGTGGGCTGTAAAAGCACCTCTAAATATGCTCCTAAATATCCCCTAAAACATTGGTGAATCTGTGACTAATAATTATCGAGCCTGCTAGGGTTAGGTTATACAACAGCCAAGCTATGGTGGATGGAACTCCATGGTGTAGAGAGAGAAGAAAGCAAACTGTAGGAAGACAGAGAAATGAATTTAGAGAGAGAGAGAGAGAGAGAGAGAGAGAGAGAGAGAGAGAGAGAGAGCAAAAGTAATGTATGACTCGATGATACCTTGATTAATGATTCATGCTTTACACCAAGTACAATGCTTTTTTTTGGGATCAATAATAAGTATATATATAAACTGAAAGCTAAGTAAGCCACTGTGTGCCAATTACATCCAAAGCAATCTCAATCCGCCCACTACTTCTCATAGTTCACTTCATTTAATAAGTTACACAACAAGGACCATCTCTCATCCTCCGAGAGAAACCTAGAATAATCCCAAGAGATTTGATAGCCCAGCATGATGCAAGCCTCCATGCCTCAATGGTACACCCCTTCAGGGTTTGTTTTTCCAAAATGTCCCCCTTTTTAGACCAAATCTTAACTGTAGGTCTAGTCCCCACTAGATTCTCTATGAACGCAACAAAAGTATAATCCACTTGTTTCTCTTTAAGGTACCATCTTCTAGTTTTGGGTCCAAATTTGAGCAGCCTAGTATTCCAACTCTCACTGAAACTTACCTGCAAGATATGAACCAATGGTTAGATTACCCTAGTATGCTTGAAGATTCCCAGTAGAAGCATGAATCAAGTGATGCTCATCTGTAGCTTCAACATCTTTTCTCAGCTTATTCACACTACTTATAGACCAGCACATACACACACATTTATGCATTACATCTTTCACATTGATACCAACAAGAGATGCATTCTAGAGAACAACATCATTCCTAGTGGTCCAAATTTCCCACAAGCAGCATGCTCGGATAATATTTAGCAGAATCTATGTAGCTTCATCATTGGAAGCCCATTTCCTCCCAAGGATCCAATCACCCCAATGGCCTTGAAATCCTAGGCATTGTTCAGCCCACTTTCCAATCTTACCCTAAGCACCTTTGATGGTTGGGCAATCCCAAAATGCATGTTTTCCATCTTCCAATGCAGATTTACACTGGGACAACACCCACTAGTGAAGTTTTTGTGTAGCAATTTAGATCCAATGGGCAAGGCTCACATATATACTCTCCACACAAAAACCTGAAATTTACTATAGGTATTTGAATCTCCCACAACAACTTCCATCTCTTTTTCTAGCAGCAACTAGAACTCCAGCTCACTCTCCAAATCTTATTACAATACTCCACATAACTTTCTCCTTTTCTCAACTCAATGTAGAGGTCTCTAGTTTTACCATTTGCCAACTTAACCCCATTAAACCAAGCTCAATCCTTGATATTGTAAGATTCCTCCTCAGCCTGAATAATGAATAAGCCTTTACTTCAATCCCTTGTAATCATTCCCTATTTTTGAATACAAGAAAATATTATTTTTCCTTGTTTTTGCCTAGAGAGATAAATTCTAGAGAGTGGTAATTCAATATTGAGATATTTTTGGATAAACAAATTCTCATAATATCAAAAATATGTTTCCCTGAAAGAGAAAATCAAAATAAATTTTCCAAGGTGCATTAGGAATCAATTAAAAAAAATTAAAAGACCTTAGCCTAAGGGTCAAGATTTTCTAAAATTTTTGGATTATGGTCTAATTAAGATTCCTATGGACCAATAAGATTAATCCAAGTGTTAGGATGAGATAAATCCAATGAATAAAAGAAAATACCCAAAAAAAGAGTAAATGCCCACATAAGATGAAGAGTTGACTGAGTACAAGGTTTATTAGTTAAAAACTATGAGATATTACTAAAACAATGAGATATTTTGGAGTAATCATACAATTTTGACACCTTGGTAAGGAAAGGGGGGGACTTCAAGGAGGCACCTATTTCACACATGTGAATGAGTTTTAAATTTAAAAATATTAAGATATTTTTATCTCTCCTGGATCAAACTGGATCTAAAAGGAGCTAAACTGGTCCAAATCTTGTCCAAATTCAGCCAAACTAAAGCTAAAAAATTCTAGAACTTAGTTGGACTCAGTTAGTGGCCTCCCTCACCTATAAATAAACCCTCATTCTTATGTATTCTCATCTATGAACTAGACCATGCCAATATTACATTAGAATAAGCATATTTTCTATTATCCCCTAAAAATCCTCTATAATTTGGAGAGATTAGAGTCTCTCTCTCTTCAACCTTCCTTGGAGCTTTCCTCTCAACATACTAACCAATTGATTGGTCGGGGGCCTCTTCGGAGAATAGAGAAGAAAGCAAAACAAGAGGTAAGATGTGACTTTATGGTTTTTTTTCTTTAATCTTCTAAATGTTTTTCACTTCTCAACCCCTCTCAAGCTTGAGAAGTATTCAAATGAATGTTTTTTCAATGCAAATGAAGCTCTCTAATGATTAATCATAAAAAGTTTATATGCTGTGTGACAGCCACTCTAGAGACTGGCATAGTTATAGCGCCAGCTCATTTAGTCGGGTTCACACTATAGAGAACCCGTGTATGTATTGGTTGAGTACCTTTCATATTGTGTGTACTCTTATTCTTGTATATGGTGTGTTGAGTGTTGAGTAGAGAAGAAGAAGATTTTCAGCCTCTCACCTTGTGTGTTCTCTAGTAGGGTTTTGTGAGTGTGTGTGTGTGCTTGCAAGAGCTCAAGCTCTCTTCCCCCCTGCATCTTTTCATGGTATCAGAGCCTGCTGGTTCGTGCTAAGGGCTGAGCTGCAAGCAAGAGAACCACAGGAAGCGGTACGAGGGTAAGAGCTGCAACTACTCTTCCCTATTTGTGTTGGTGACTACACCCTTGTCGGGAGCTCTACGGGAGGCACCGGCAAACGGTCTCTGATTGAGGAGCTTTCTTCGCGGGAGTAAAGCTATAGGGCAACTATACAGTCCTTTGGACTAAAATTTTCGAGCCGAAAACGCGTTTCGGGCGCGTCTGGACCTCTGTTTTTCAGAAAGCAGGCAATTTCGAGCACTGCGGGTAAGTCATCGATTCTCTGCAGAACTCTGTTTTAAGAACTGCAGGAAGACAGATTGACTGTGCAGACACTATGGGTGCTGCAAAGAGGTCTACAATTGCCATTGGGTGTATGTATGCACATTGAGGTCACTGGTTGTGACATTTGAGTGGACTGGAGTACCGCTGTGCAGAAAATACAGCATTTGTGCAGGAAAAACCAGAGTGCAGTTTCTGGTAAAATTGTGTGTTTGGCAAGATGTCAAATGATGGGATAACTCAGATTGTGGCTGAGAAGCTTGACAAGAATAACTTCCATGCTTGGAGGTTCAGGTTGACTAATTTCCTGATGGGAAAAGGCTATTGGGACTGAAGGTGAGCATGAAGAGGCACCGGAGATACCGGATATAAATCCGACTGCTGCAGATGTGAAAGAGTTTAAAGACTGGAACCAAGGAGCCAGGAAGGTTATGTATTGGCTTTCCATTAGTATACAGGACACCATGATTGGGCACATTCAGGATGCTAAGTCCCCCAAGGAGGCATGGGACACCTTGGTAAAGCTTTATGAAACAAATACCAAGGCTCGTAAGATACAGTTGAAGAATGAACTTCATACTGTGGAGAAAAAGAGCATGTCTGTGAATGACTATGCGCTGAAGATAAAGGGTATTGTAGAATCCCTTGCATCTATTGGTGTGTCAGTAGATGATGATGACAAGGTGGAAGTCTGTCTACGTGGTCTTGGGCCACAATACAAGGCGTTCAAGACGTCTATTCAGACTCGGGAAAACATTCCCAACTTTACAGATTTGGTGTCTATGCTGATTATCGAAGAGAAGAACTTGGGTGAAGACCAACAGTCTTCACAAAGCAAAAACAGTTCAGAGCAACAGGCTTTCTACACGAGTTCAGGAAGAGGACGAGGTAGAGGAGGCCGTGGACGCGGTCAAGGAGGTGGCCGAACAGGTAATTAGAATTATGGCTAGCAGCAGAGCAGCAACAACAACAGTCCCAGAATCAACAACAACAACAACACGCAGGTGGAAGAGGCAGATTCAGAGGCAGGGGGAGTCAAAGAGGCCGTGGAAATTGGCAAAGGCAGTATAATGATGCACGTGAATGCTATTATTGTGGTAAGCCTGGACATGTGCAGTCAGAATGTTATAAGAAGCAGGCTGACATGCAAAATGGGAAAGTGCAGCAAAACAACTATGCATCCTCCTCAAGCAGAAATAATGAGGACAATGAAAGGTTGTTTGTTATGCAGCATGTCGTGAATGCCATGTCTGAAAATGTTGATGCAGCACAAAAAGATAATGTATGGTATGTGGATTCAGGCGCTTCGAACCACATGACGAGTCATGGGGAGTGGTTCAAGGAGATGAAAAACCTGGAAAGACCAGGTTTTGTGGAAACAGGGGATGACACTGCTCATCCAATTGCCCACATTGGAGATGTGCCATTGTCTATGCAGGATGGCAAAGTGAAGTACCTTGCAGATGTACTTCATGTACCGAACATAACAAAGAATCTGGTTTCAGTTGGCCAGATGATTGAGCAGGGTTTGCAGGTTCGGTTTAATCCTGATGGATGTTATGTTGAAGATTTTAAAGACAAGTGCAGGTTGGTTGCAAAAGGCAACAGAGTGGGCAGAATGTTTACGTTAGATGTAGACATGCCTGAAATGAGTGCTGCAATGTTTGCAAATGGTTCAGGAGTTGTTGCAGACACAGACATATGGCATAAAAGGATTGGTCATGTGAATGTGCAGAGATTGAAGTCTATGCAGACAAAAGGAATTGTGACAGGACTGCCAAAATTTAAAGTGGAAGGTATGCAGAAAATATGTGAAGCATGCCAATTTGGGAAGCAAACAAAGCATGTGTTTCCACGTAACAGATATGTGAGCAGAAATGCACTAGATGTTGTGCATTCAGATGTACGGGGTCCTACGAAGACCATATCTATGGGAGGCTGTAGGTATTATGTGACTTTCATTGATGACCACACAAGGAAAGTGTGGGTATATTTCATGAAGGAGAAGAGTGAGGTGTTTACTCACTTTCAGAATTTCAGAGTTTTGGTTGAAAAGCAAACAGGGAAATATGTAAAGTGCCTAAGGTCAGATGGAGGGGGAGAGTACTTCTCCAATGAGTTCTCTGAATATTTGAAGAAGAATGGTATTCGGAGACATTATACATGCAGATACACTCCGCAGCAAAATGGAGTTGCTGAGCGGAAAAACAGGCACATTGCTGAGATTGCGCGAGCATTGATGGAAGAGAAGAATATGCCGCATTGCTATTGGGCTGAGGCTGTTTCTACAGCAGTATATATCATGAACAGGACTCCAACTGCAGCCATACATGATGTAACTCCAGAGGAGAGGTTTACTGGCAGAAAACCAGATTTGTCTCATCTGAAAGTCTTTGGATGCATTGCATATGTGCATGTGCCAGATGAGCTAAGAACTAAGCTGGATCCAAAAGCTGAAAAATGTGTGTTTATTGGATATTCCCTTGAGCAAAAGGGATACAGGTGTTATAACCCTGCTACACGTGAGTTGAGGGTAAGCAAGGATGTTGTCTTTGATGAGATGAGCAGCTAGTATGCTGCTAAAAAAGAAGCTGTTGGGGCTGATGTGAGTGGAAGTGTGGTTGCACAGAATGCAGGTCAACAATCACAGTCTTTGAGTGGACCAGGAGAGTCCTCATCTAGTGGGTCTGTTGATAGACCATGGAGTGGCAGGCTGCATCATAATACCAACCCTGCAAATGTGATTACTACATCACGTAAAGGAAAAGAGAAAATGGTTGAGCCCCTTGGTATGCCTGACATTTCTGCAGGGCATTCTCATGTTGATGGAGAGTCTAGTGGCTCAGATATGAGCCTTGATGAGGAGCTTGGGATCCCAGCTATGAGAACACCTGGTGTAAAGAAGGCTATGGAAGCCATGAATGAGAAGCTGCGAAGATCTGGGAGAGTGAGAAATCCTGTGCAGAGATTTACCTATGATGGTAATGTGGCACATCACTATGCATATATGGCAAAGGTTGTGCAGGTTGTTGAGCCCACATGCATTGATGAGGCTGTTGGAAATGTGTGTTGGGAGAAAGCTATGGATGAGGAGATGGATGCACTATATGGAAATGAAACTTGGGATTTAGTGCAATTGCCTGAAGGCAAGAAAGCCATTGGATGCAAGTGGGTGTACAAAGTTAAACATAACAGTGATGGAAGCATAAACAGGTACAAGGCTAGATTGGTAGCCAAAGGATATGCGCAGACATATGGGATTGATTATGAGGAAACTTTCAGCCCAGTTGCCAAGATGGCAACGGTGAGAGTTGTGATAGCAGTGGCTGCGTCAAAGCAATGGTCTTTACATCAGATGGATGTAAAGAATGCATTCTTGCATGGGGATTTGCAAGAAGAGGTGTATATGTTGCAGCCACCTGGTTATGAGGATGTGGGTCACCCCGAGCATGTTTTGCAGGTTGAAGAAAGCCTTGTATGGCTTAAAGCAAGCACCAAGAGCATGGTCTGACAAGATTTCTGAATATCTTGTCACTATTGGCTTTCATGTAGCCAATGCAGATTTCTCATTGTATGTGAGACATGGTGATAGAGGAGTTGTGCTTGTTGTCATCTATGTAGATGACTTGATCATTACGGGGGACCATGATGCAGAGATCTTTGATGTAAAGATCTTGCTTAGACAGAAGTTTGAGATGAAGGATCTGGGGGAGCTCAGATATTTCTTGGGCATTGAGGTGATTAGGTCACCACATGGTATTGGATTACTACAGAGACAGTATGGCTTGGACATGTTGTCCAAGTATGGTATGACAGGCTGTAAGCCTATTTCTGTGCCATTGGATCAGAATGGCAAGCTGAGTGCAGATTCAGGAGAGATCTTGGAGGATCCTACTATGTACAGGAGCATAGTAGGAAGTTTGATCTACATGACGATCACCAGACCAGATTTGAGCTATGCTGTTAGGTTGGTGAGTCAGTTTATGCAGGTTCCACGGAAACCGCATTTGGATGCAGTGAGACACATACTGAGGTATGTGAAGTCTACTTTGCATTGTGGACTATTCTATGAGACTGGGACAGAGATATGTGTACATGGGTACACAGATGCTGATTGGGCTGGTAGTATCTCAGATAGACGATCTACCAGTGGATTCATGTTTTCTTTGGGGAGTGCTGCTGTGACTTGGAGCAGCAAGAAGCAGCCTACGGTTGCTCTATCGAGTACGGAGGCCGAGTACAGAGGAGCTGCTATGGCAGCATGTGAGGTAGCTTGGTTGAGAAAGCTACTTGCAGATTTGGGTCTATCAGTGGATAGACAAGTTGTCATTTTCTGTGACAACATTAGCAGTATACAGTTGGCCAGGAACCCAGACTTTCATGCTCGTACGAAGCACATAGAGGTCCACTACCACTTCGTCAGAGAGAAGGTCTTGGCAGGAGACCTTGACCTTGTTTATGTCAGCATAGAGGATCAGGTAGCTGACATCTTCACCAAAGCATTGGGTACAAAGAAGCTCCGCAAATTCAGGGCTTCGCTTGGTGTACATGAGATGGAGTTGAGCTCGAGGGGGAGTGTTGAGATATCGAGCTCCAGTGAGGCGGTGGACACTGATGACCCGCCTGGGGGATAGGCCCCGCACTTACACCACTGGCATGGTTGGTGAGATCTTGGGTGATATGCGGCCAGTGGGATGACAGGCTATGTGACAGCCACTCTAGAGACTGGCATAGTTATAGCGCCAGCTCATTTAGTCGGGTTCACACTATAGAGAACCCGTGTATGTATTGGTTGAGTACCTTTCATATTGTGTGTACTCTTATTCTTGTATATGGTGTGTTGAGTGTTGAGTAGAGAAGAAGAAGATTTTTAGCCTCTCACCTCGTGCGTTCTCTATTAGGGTTTTGTGAGTGTGTGTGTGTGCTTGCAAGAGCTCAAACTCTCTTCCCCCCTGCATCTTTTCAGTTGATGTCATCTTCCTACCATACCACTCCAAGTAAGTACACATAGATTTTAGATTTCACAGTACTTTGCTTTTTTGGTTCCCTCATCTTTCTGGTCCTTATATTATTCTTCTTTTTGTAGCTCTCATTGGAGTTTTGTTTCCATTGAGACCTTGAACAAAAGAGATGTTATACATTTAACTCTCTTCAGGGTACCCACCAGGAGCTAGGCCTGTAAGTCTTATCCTTAATGTATTCTCATGAAACTTTGGAGTATGGAGGATGCTCACATTTCCTTTGGTATTGTAGTGGCTTGAAAAGACTTTTTGATGCCCTGGACTTATGTCCTCCAAATACAAATTTACTCAACCTGATTGAACCAATTGCACTGCAGGTTTGTGGAAGAACACCAATCTTATTTTATCTTCTGTATAGAGAACTGTTTATCTTTATTGATATTCTCATAATTTATTTATGGACACCACAACAAAAAGACCCATATTCTTGTGGATGGAGATTACTTATAGTAGCTAAATACATGTTGGACTCCTACTTTGGAGAAGAGAAGCAGCCTGAGTTTGTAAGTCAAAAGATTTGCAATCATCAAATTTTTTAACATAAATGTAGATAGTTTTTGAAAATAATATTTTCTTTATTGCAAATGCAAGAAGATAGTTTTGGCTCTAACTATGTCTATAGTCTCAGAGCCAATACAATTTTGAGGTTGCTAGGACTTGCTTCTCCTATTCCTGCATCTCCTCCAATTCTAATCCAGCCAATATCCCCTTCTAATATTGATGTAGAAGTGATTACTGAGCAGAAACATGATTTGAAATCTTTCAATCTAAATGATAACATTCTTGATGGTTCCAGAAAGTTCAGGAGCAACCTTCCAAAGTGCCTGAGGAGATGAAAAAGGAAGATGAGCCTCTCCCACAAAATATGAAGTCTTCGGATGTAACTGAGGAGCAAAAGGAGAAGCCGAGGGAGAGCCATATCGACAAGGAGCCTTTATTTGAGTCTTTGGACCAAAGCCAGGCTGCTCAGCCCGAGCTAGAAACCCAAATATAGGATTATTTGTACATCTGTAGATATACCCTCCTCTGTACATCTGAGAACAACAACAGTAAATGCAAAGATAAATGCAATTACTTTTTCTCAATGGATCACTTCTTGGTTTGAAAATGTTAAGAATTCTATAATACTTTTACTATCTGCTAAAAGTATATATGAATTGTCTATTGTACCTGAGTTCAAGATGATTGAACTATCTGAATTGTTCTACTTGCAATATCTCTGCATTGTATCTTGCTTTCTCATCTTTGCAGTATCTTAAACAAAATCACAGTTTGAAAATGAGATGTCTACATTTTTTGAATTAAAATTTTGATAAAACAATTTTGCCAATCTTGAATGAGTACTTTAGGAAACTCAGTTTACCTTTTTGTTGTTTAAAATGAATGAAAATCCCATGCAGACGCTCCCTTCAGTCTCGTTTATAATGTCATTCCATAATCGAGAGAGTGTGCAGTATCTTCCAAGTGTGATGGATGCTATTAAAATGCCATTCTCGACACACAACATCTATATCAATAATATCATTTTCTAGATATGAAGATCTCTCATCTTTTTCCATTGGTACTAGTTATGTACCTATCATCGTGCTTCGTTTATAGTAAAATGAGAAAATAAAATTATGGGAGGCAAACATGTACTTGAGATTGATTGTGTCATGGACAACCTCACAATACATAGTGTTGGCCATAATTTTATCCCAACCATCATCCAAAAATTTTGGAATGTCATCACAGCCTTTTGCTTTAAAAGAAAACATAGTCTTACAAACTCTGATTGAATATTCTTGAGTGTGAAAAATATCTATGAAAACATTGACAGGCATAAAAACTGTGATTTTGACTATTCTTGTTGCAATATTTGGTTTCAATGAATGCTGCACTTTTGCATATAGTTTGGCTCTATATGCCTCTATTATACTTCCATCGGGAACAGGCGAGTCTATTATATTCCATTCCAAAAAATCTTGCCTTTGCAATATGCCATAAGAATGAGCATGGTCCAATAGCTGGTAGAAGTGATCATAGAAAAAAATACCTGCTTTAGCCAAGTCTCTTACAGATCTACCTTTGTACTGTAGCTCTCCTATCCTGCCATGTACGACATTGAGGAATCCTAAAATGCATTCCACTGGCTGTGCCACTCCTCGTATGATGAAGGATATAGATCTGAAACATTCAGAAAGATCATCTTAGTTATAAAGAGAGAAACAATTGTGCCTTGAAAATAATTTAAGTTATATTATGTGTTTACAATTTGGTCTATGATGTGGAAGATAACCTGGATATTCTCACAATTGAAGTTCTCGATGCATATAAACATGCTGCACCAGAATCTCTTTTACACATCTTCTGCCTTCTTTCACTCTAAAACCTTTTACTCTACCTTTCCAGGATGTCGAGAAAGTAGTCGTTGATTGTTGCTTTTTGCTCTTCTTCTTGATCCTGTTGGGTTGCATTAGTACCCAAGATCCTTTTCCCACTTCAAACATTTTCCAACTAGCATTTGCTGTTACAATATTGGAAACCTCTATGCTTGAAATCTGTGTGATAGGCCTTCGTGGCAAAGATATGTTTCGTACATCAATAGAGTCTTCACCATCTAAACCCATCGAACGTTTTCTAATGCTGCGTCCATTGTTTTTGGGTGCCATCTCAGGCTACAAATCTAACACACCCCTAATAGAAACCAACACAAAAGAAAGATAGTATGATGTTAGATTTCAATTAATCTAACATTCTAAGTAATGCAGATCGACTTAAAAGAAAGAACAAAAAGATATCCACAACAGGTGAAATGTTGAAGAGAGAGCAAATTACAACAAAGCTATGGCAAGGAGAGATGCTTGTCGAAGATGGAATAGTCCCTCAAAAGTCTGAGAAGAAAGGAAATTGGATTGTCGCGAGTGGGAAGTTTCAAACAGACTCTTACGCTCAAAGATGGACTAAAATCTCATGATAGAGACATGCTGGAGAAGAGAATCAAAAACAAATCTCCCTATTCATCTTGCACGCTTCTTCCACCATAAAGTACTGTTCTATTTTCTATTTTTCACTCTTTTTTTGTGGATTTTCTACGTTACGTTGGCCTTCTCCTGATTGGTTTGTGAGACATTTTCTCCAAACCCTAAAAGGCCCCAAAATGAGCTCCGAATTCTTCTAATGTCAGACACCGGGAAGTTCTTCCAACCTTCTGCCTCCAAAAAAGAGACACCAAGGTTCCAACCAGAATCTGGAGACGGGAAGTTTTAGGAATGAAGGAAGACCTTTCCCTCAAAGTACTTTCTCAAGAACTCTGGCTCTCTCAAGAATGCAAAGGGAAGAGCTTCAAAGCAAGAATAGATGCTTTGGATGTCAGGGGTTTGGACACCAGCTCAAGGATTTCCCATCTCCTTCTGTGGGCCAAGGAAGCCAGGGTCCCAGAATTCAGAGACGGACTCCTTCGTATCAGTCCAATCACGGTGCCTCCCCGTGCCAAGATCAGGGTAACCCCAGAAGAGCACCAGCTCAGCCTGTAGCCTCCATGCAAAGCAGTCTCCGAACTCCCTCCCAGAACTGGGGAAACCAAAGAGAGAGAGTTCCACCTCAAACTGCAGCAGCAGCTAGAGTAGTCATTATAGCTGAAGAAGTGGAGGAAGAAAAAGGACAGATCTATGCAGCAATAGAGCATCAGGGGAATAACCGTCAATTTTCACTCCTCTAGATTCCAGCAGAGTACCAAGGTAAGCAATTCAAGCTTTTGATTGATTCAGGCAATACTCATTCTTTTATTTCCCCAGGATGTCTACGTAAATTAGTCCTAAATCAAAAATCAAGAAAACCTATGCAAGTGGAATTGGCCAATAGAAAGATTCTTTTCACACACCTTGAGATAGACCTTATTCAGTTTAGCCTAGATGGGAACATAACAGAGTGCCAGTTCAGAGTCCTACCCTTGGGAATCTATGATGGAATCCTTGGAATGGATTGGCTCCAAAAGAATCAGGCTGACATTCATTATCACAAAGGAACCATCTCTTTCCTTGACCTTCACGGCGGGAATAAAGTTCAAGGAACTAGAATTTTTGGATCCCGAGTGCTACAATTAGTCAAGGCTTCCAAATTATTAAAAGGTCTCAAAAAGAGGCAAGCTGTTTATGTCGTTAAGATGAATCCAGTAAACATAAAATGTAAGGCTAAAGAACCAGAGTGGTTAAGTGAGTATGTAGATGTGTTTCCTGAAGAGATGATTGAGATGCCTCCGTCTCGCGAAGTAGATCATGAGATCGAGTCAACCCCTGGAGCTCAGCCAGTAGCCTAGTGTGCATACAAAATGCGCCATAGAGCTTAAGGAGCAGTTAAGACAACTGTTAGAGTAGGGATTCATCAGACCCAGTGTCTCACCTTGGGGTGTGCCCGTTCTCTTTCAAAAGAAGAAAGATGGAACGTTAAGACTCTATGAATCAATTAAAATTAAGAATAAGTATCCTATTCCTAGGATTGATGAACTTCTGGATCGGTTAAGTGAGACCCAAATGTTCACAAAGATAGATCTCAAATCCGGGTACTACCAGATCAGAATCAAGGAGCAAGACATCCCAACGACAGCATTCAATACTCGTTATGGGCATTATGAGTTTACAATCATGCCATTTGGATTGACTAATGTCCCAGTGACATTTAATCGTTTTATGCAGGATATTCTCAAAGAATACTTGAATGATTTTGTTCTCGTCTTCTTTGATGATATCTTGGTATACTCAAAGAATGTTGTAGATCATGAAGATCATGTACGCAAGGTCTTGGAAATCCTAAGGAAACACCAACTCTTTGCAAAAAAGAGCAAGTGTTCTTTCTCTATTGATCAGGTGGAATACTTGGGATTCATAGACTTATCAAAGGATGGGATTTCTCCTGACCCTGCAAAAATCCAAGCAGTCGTAGAATGGCCAGAACCTAAGACAGTAAAGGAAGTCACAGGATTCCTAGGATTAACCGGATGGTATAGGATCTTTATACCTAGGTATGCTGAGATAGCATCCCCTTTAACTAACCTTCTCAAGAAAAGTACCCTTTTTCAGTGGACTGTAATGTGTCAGAGTGCCTTTGATAAAAGCTAAAGACAGCTGTTGAACTACAGATAGAATACCTAATAGTTGCTTAGTCAGATATATGTATCTTTGCTCAGTCGGAATTCTACTCAGTCGGATTGTTGATCAGTCAGAGTTTGTTATGATCTGGTTAGTCGGATATCATCTGTTAGTGTCTTGTGACATTCTAGTTACATCCGTCTAAAACTGTCTGAAGTCGCCTATTTATAGGGGCTTTGTAGTCGTCTTTTACAAGAAGAAAGCAATGTACGATTCATCTTGATCAATCAAACATGGTATTTCAGTTCTGTTCTGTTATTCTCTATCTTGTTTAGCAAATCTCTGCTCAATCCGTGTTCTTTATGCTCTGTTTGTGTTTAGCCTGATGTGGGAATTGAGGTTAGTGTTACCTAATGGGGGTGTCTTTGCTGTGTCAGAAGTAGTTAGTTGTGTTGTGTTTGAGAACCCCAAACACATTGGCGATCCCGCTGGTCCCGTTCTGTTACGAGAAGGGAAATGAATGTCAGAGGGGGACAGAAGAGTAGGAAGGGTTTACTATACCAGGGCTCAGGCCCGAATTGGTAACACTGACCCGTTTCATTATGCTGACGAGGGTGAAGATGATCAGGAACACCAAATCCCTGAAGAAATTGTTGTAGGCCAAGGGGGGGAAAGTTCAGTTGCACCAGAGAAGAGGCTAGTGGGGGGACTTCTAGGCGCCCTAATCCTGACAGGAAGGTCTGCAGGAGTTAGAAGGAGTCTTCAGTTCAACCCATTAAGGGGGGCTACCAGGCAAAGACCTAGGAAACCACCTCAGCCAAATCCGATGGCTCAACAACTACCCAACCCTAGGGTGAAAGCAGCTAAATTCAGCAGAGGATCTAAGGAGGATGCTGATTGTCATGTAGCTCAGTTTGAGACAAAATGGGAAGCAAATGGGTATACTGTGTTGTACAATGATGCAGTTAAATTGCAGCAATTTGCAGCAACTCTAGAAGGGAAGGCCATGAGTTGGTTTAGCCAATATGGGATACCACACTTCCCCACATATGATGATCTTAGAACAGCCTTTTTACAGAGATTCAGGAGGGAAAAGACTCCAACAGACATTTTAAGAAAACTCCGAGACATCAGACAAAAGAAGATGCTTGTAGAGGACTATGCTCAGAAATTCAGAATTCTGGTTGAAAGGTTACAGGGAAATGAGAGACCCACCAATGAGATGCTGGCAGGTTATTTTCTGAAAGGATTGAGAAGTGGGCTGAAAAATGCAGTGGCTAGCATTGATATTGCAGGTGGAATTAATGATTTGGTAATTGCAGCAGCTAGAGTAGAGAAAAGACTTGGAAGCGGCAAGGGCAAACACACCAGAAAGAATGATTCGGATTCAGATGACCAGCAAGAGTCAGCATCAGATTCTGAGGAGGAGGATTCAGAAGCAGGATCCGACAGTGAGGAAGAAGAGGTGAAGACAAAGAAAAAGCACAAGACCAAAGCAAAGCAATCCAAAGAGGAGGATTTGGTAAGTAAATTGAGAAAGATAGGTTATTCTGTTGCAGCACCAAAAGAAAAGAAGTTCTGTGAAATTTGTGACAAGGATGGGCATAAGACAGCTTTATGTTGGTATAATCCCAAGAACAGGGGTCAGACTACACCTTATGCAGGTAGAGACAGGGGTGAGGTTGCAGCAAACCAGGCTGCTCCAACTAGGGGCAGAGGAGGATTTCAGAGAGCAAGATCTGATAGACCACCATGGAGGGAACAGGAAAACAATGAAGGAAGACAGGCAAGAGTCATGCCTTGTGTTTATTGTTCAGCACCAGATCATTGGATAGGGCCAGGATGTGCCTTATGGGTGAAACATAGAGAAGAAAGAGGTGTCCCAGTGATTAGGTACAATCAGAATAACCAGCAGGGGCAGCAGCAACAACAGAATCAACCAGCAGCTCAAGCAAATGTAATCATGATTCAATTAGCAGATGAACAGGTACAGGTAACGCAAGGTCCAAAAATACAGGAGCAGCAAAGCAAAGAGCATACTGAGGATTGGGCTTGTGACTGTAACCAATGTTTGCAGATTGAGGATATTGAGGTATTGGCTGTTACCAGGTCTAAACAGAAAGGACCAATTGATTGGAAGGAACAAAAAGGCATCAGGGACCAGGTACAAAGAAGAATTTTGAAGAATCAGGACAAGCAAGAAGAATTGGAGTTGGAGGATGAAGAAGAGTTAGTTCTGCATCGGCCAGAAAGCAATGTGAAGATGAAGGATGAAAGGGACAAAGATTGGTTTGAGGTACTCATAAATTCTCCCTTGCAATTGTCATTAGATCAGTTGTTAGCTTTGGTTCCAGCATTTAAGGAAAGATTGCTTAAAAGACTTCAGGATCAGCAGTCAGGAGATAATCCGACTTTGGTTCCAGCCGTTAATAGCATTGATCCAGCAGATGTTGACTTTGTGGTTCCTGTCATTAAGGTTGAGTACCAGGGCAGGGTGTTTGATGAAGTTCTTTTGGATGGAGGATCAGGGGTTAACATTCTCCCTGAATTTGTATATAAAGAAATGGGTGCAGCAAGTTTAGCCCCAGCACCATTTCAGGTGAAAATGGCAGATCAAACCAGGGTGCAACCATTGGGAATTCTGAAGCAGCAGGAAATTGAAGTTGCAGGTATGGGATTCTTGGTAAATTTTGTGGTAATCAGAATGTCAGAATCACTATCACCTTATGAAATGTTACTAGGTAGGCCTTGGTTTAGAATGGCTAAAGTTAAACAGGATTGGGGATTGAATGTGGTGGTTCTGACCAAGGGGAAAAAGAAGATTACTGTAACCATGCAGGGTAAGAGAAATATGTCTCTTAAAGAAAAGCCATTGTTTGCACAGACAATTAATCTTGCTGAAGAAATAGAAGATGATGAGGAGGAACAGTTTTTAATGGCTAATCCAACAGTGGTGCCACTATTTGATGTTGATGTAGAAAGAATATTGCAGCTTGTGGAATATCAGAATCAGGAAGAGTCTGAGTTCTTGCCAGGTCAAGAGATTGAAGGGACAGTGTTCAGACAATTGCTGGAACAGAAAACAGAGATTGCTACCAAGGAACAGATGGAACAAGAGCAAAAGGAGGCAGGAGAGATGGCTGTAAGGATTTATGACAAGAAGTATGGCACGTCCAGTCGGGTTAAAGAAGATGATCTTAAGGAACTGAATTTGGGTACAGATGCAGAACCAAGGATGGTGAAAGTAAGTGTGCAGGTGGAAGGACAATTTTTGGAGGATCTTTTGCAGTTGTTACAGGACTATATAGATGTCTTTGCTTGGGAGTATTCTCAGGTGAAGGGTATAGATCCTGCATTACATCAGCATCGGATTAATTTAAGAACAGATGCAGTTCCAGTGGTGCAGCAAAGGTATAGGATGAATCCGAATTTTGCATTGCAGGTGAAGGAAGAAATAGATAAGTTGTTGGTAGTAGGGTTCATTAAACCTGTGAGCCAGGTGACATGGTTATCTCCAATAATTGTGGTGCCTAAGAAAAATGGGAAGCTGAGAGTATGTGTTGATTACAGGAAACTCAATGCAGCAACCATAACAGATCCTTTTCCAATGCCATTTTGTGATGCAGTGTTAGATGCTGTAGCAGGTCATGAAATGTATAGCTTTCTGGATGGCTTTTCAGGTTACAATCAGATTAGTGTTGCTGAGGAGGATCAGCATAAAACTGCTTTCATCACTGAGTTTGGTGCATATGATTTTACTGTCATGAGTTTTGGTTTGAAAAATGGACCACCATCATTCAATTATGTGGCACATAAGGTTTTTGAGCCACACTTACAAGACTTCATGAGAGTATTTGTTGATGATTTCTCTGTTTTTGGTAAGAAGGACTTACATCTGATGCATCTGAAGTTGTGTTTGGAGAGGTGTAGGCAGTTCAAACTGGCCTTGAACCCTTACAAGAGTGTGATTGCTGTGAAGAGTGGGATTTTGTTGGGTCATGTGATCTCACAGGAAGGCATGGCAATTGATGTGAAGAAGGTTGAGGCTATTCAAACAGCAAAGTCTCCTACCAATGTGAAGGAAGTAATGAGGTTTGTGGGTCAGATCAAATGGCATGCCAGGTACCTCAGATATTTAGCCAATATTTGTGCACCATTGACACATTTAACTAAGAAGGATGTGGCTTTTGTGTGGGCTGAGCCTCAAGAGAAGGCATTTCAATTGTTGAAGAAGATGGTAGCTGTTGCACCAGTTTTGCAGTCACCAGATTGGACTCTACCTTTCCATATTTTTGTTGATGCCTCAGATGTAGCATTAGGGGCAATTCTGATGCAGGAGAGGGTGACAGGATGGTACAGGCCAGTATTTTATGCCAGTCGGATATTATCATCTGCAGAAAGGAATTATGCTGTGACTGAAAGAGAAGCTTTGGGTATGGTATATTCCTTGAATAAGTTCAGGCATTATTTGTTGGGGAACAGGGTAATATTTCATGTGGATCACCAAGCCCTGCTGTATCTGATTAAGAAGCCATTTTTGACAGGAAGATTAGCCAGGTGGATGCTTTTGTTACAGGAATTTGACTTTGTGATTATCCATACTCCAGGAAAAGAGCATGCTATTGCTGATTACTTTAGCAGGTTGGAAACTGGAGAAGCACCAAGTGGGGTGGATGATGATCTACCAGATGCCCCATTGTTTGAAGTTCAGGCTGCTGAGTCGGATTCCTAGTATGATCAGTTTTTGACATTTTTAACTGAGGGATTTATGCCAGTAAAATTTACTCCAGATCAGAGAAGGAAGTTTGCTTTGAAGAGTAGACCATTCTTAGTGATTGCTGGAGCATTGTACAAAAAGGGAATTGACCAGGTGATAAGAAGATGTGTACCTGAGTATGAGCAGAAGGAAGTAATTCAGGAAGCACATTCAGGAACAGCAGGAGGACATTTCTCAGGGGATATTACAGGAAAGAAAATATTGCAGGCTGGTTTGTGGTGGCCTACAGTTTTGAAAGATGCCCATGAATATGCCAAGAGATGTGTGATTTGTCAAAAGCTTGGACAGCCAGATAATTCAGATAGGATATCAGATCATCCTATTTTGCCTTTGGAACCATTTCAGAAGTGGAGAATTGATTTTGTGGGACCTGTCAAACCAACAACTCAAAGAGGTAACAGGTATATCCTTGTTGCTACTGATTATTGTACAAAATGGGCTGAGGCTGTAGCTCTGAAGGATAACAAGGCTGCAAGTGTTGCAAAGTTCTTGTATCACAATATCATGACCAGGTTTGGGTGTCCCGTAGAACTGGTAAGTGATAGGGGAACTCACTTTCTGAATGATGTAATTTCTGAACTGACAAGAACTCATATGATTATGCACAAAAAGTCTACAGCTTATCATCCCCAGGCGAATGGACAAGCTGAGAGTACCAACAAGACATTGGTAAGGATCCTAAAGAAGATTGTGCAGGACAACCAGAAAGATTGGGACTTGAAGCTGGACTCTGCTTTGTGGTCTCATAGAACAGCTTTTAAAGTTACAACAGGGATGACACCATTCAGGTTGGTATATGGATTAGAAGCAGTTGTGCCTATGGAATTTGTGGTACCAAGTTTAAGAGTAACTGCTGAGAAAATGTCTCCAAGTTTGTCAGTGAAGTACCAGAGCAGGTATTTGATGCAGTTGGAAGAGGACAGATTAGTCAGTTCTTACATCACTGAGGTGATTCAAAGAAGAAGACAGGCTTGGGTGAGTATGAATGTCAAATTTAAGGTGTTTCAGGTTGGTGATTGGGTGATGGTGTACAATTCCAGGTTGGGACCTCATCCTGGTAAGCTAACACTGAGATACAAAGGGCCTTATCAAATTGTTGAAGATCTGGGACAAGGAACCTTTATTGTGGCTGATGTTTTTGGAACTAGGGTTGAGAAACCAATTAATGGGTTCAGGTTGAAAAAGTTTCAAGGAAAACCACCACATTTGGATTGTGCAAGTTCAGCATTGGTACAGGTGGAACAGGTGAAAATGGAGCCAGAAGAAAGTCCGACACTACAGGGATATGGGTCTGAATCGGAGTCGGACTCAGTCGGATTTTGCTGGGTCGGATCTCAGAGAGTCGGAGTTTTTGAAAATTTTAAAAATTTTGAATGGTACCTTGATTTGAGCAGTGAGTGGACACTTAAGGAGAGTATCATTTCGAGGCAGCCAGATTTGGATCGCACTTTTCGCGCGTACAAGCGTGTGCGAGGTCCTTTCTGTCAAGCGTCCATGCAAGACCACTCGCGCATTTTCTCTGCGTTTTCCTTGCACTCGCCTTTCACTATGCCGAAAGCTAAGAGCTCTGCAGGCATGCAACCACCAGCGGAGGACGAGCAGCAGGATGCTCTGAAGAAGAGGCTTCGTAGGAAGGGAGCAATGATGAGAGTTGATGTTAGCAGCTCTGAGGAAGAGGAGCGTGCGGCTGAGGAAGAAGACGAGGTTCCTACACCGTTGTCTACTGGCAAACTTACACAGTCGCTGATGGATCCCTACACCGATTTCAAAGTAGAGCTAGACGGGACAGCACCAGGGAATACAACATGGTTGAAGCAAGTCGGTTTGCAGGAGTTTGCAGGCTTGCCATGGGATGACTGGAGGAATAACTTCTATGCTAAAAGCCAGGTGGAGATACTCAGAAAAACAAAAGGCAGAATTTCTTCAAAGGTGAGTCTTACTGTGGAAATGGTTGCAGAAGTATTTAAACTACCCTATGTTTCGGATGCTGTGATCCCAAAATGTCTTGATGAAGCCTTGAAGAAGGAGTTTGGTCCCAGAGAAGGGGGTAGACAGTATTATATGTTAAGGAATGTCAACTATGCTAGGAGGGAACAGCTCAGATGGTATCTTGAAAGAATGTGCTCTATTATAAAATTTGATTACATGTCGAAGGAAAATTATGCACCATTGTCTTGGGCAGAGAAAGGAGAGGAGGTTAGCTGGGCACATTGGTTATTTGACAAGATTCATGGAGAAATATTTGGGTCGGACAAGAGAAAGACACAATCAAATAGCAGGTTGAGTGCTTATTTAGCTGCAATGTTTCAGTATGCACAGAAAGTGGAAGTGGGAGAGATTATGTTGCCAGATAAAGAAAAATACAGCAAAGTAGAGAAAGAGCAGTAGTCTGAGAAGGTTGTAGAGCAGGGGTCGGAATGTGATGAGTTGGAGCCTGACAAGAAGCAGTTGTATCAGAGCATGCTTACAGTTGGGTACAGTCCGACAGAGGCCTTCAAGGTGATATATGGAGCTCAGAAAAAACCGTATGTTGAGGGTGTAGAAGTGCAGACTTTGATTGATGCATCAGGTTCACAGACACCCACGATGCTGGGGAAGAGTTTTACACTGTCCAAGAAGAGGAAACTTGAATTGGGGGGAAGCAAGTTAGTTGCAAAACTTGAATTTGGAGAACAGGTGGTGAATCAACCAGGGTTTGTTGTGAAGGATGTGAGTAATGCTCAGCAGTATCTGAAGGCACTTCAGTATTTCATTGAGAGTCAGCAGGAGAAGATTGAGCAGCAGCATCTTGTGAATGAGATAGTAACTTCAGAGGATTACCAGGCTAAAAGTGCACAGATGAAGCAGCTTGAGGAGGAATTGAAGCAGACAAAGGTGACGCATATTGCTGAAAAGGCTCAGTTATTGGAACAACATGCATTGGAGATAGCTAAGGTTAAGATGTCTTTAGGAATCTTCAAAGAATGGACAGCAAAAATGGATGATAGGGTTACATCCGAGTTGGACAAATTGGCTAAAGATAATGCAGAAATGAAGGTTGATAATGAAATGATGCAATTGAGACTTCAGCCTTTACAAGTGCTGGAAAAACAGATGTTGATGAATGAAGAGTTGGATGTAAATGGAGTGCTGATGGCACAAGGGGATGTACAGATTCTGAAGCAACAAATGCATAGCACTATGCAGGATTCTTGGGGAATGATCAAGGAGAGGATGTCTACAATGATAAATTATCCCTATGATGTTATGAAAACAGGGTTTGTAACTCAGCATGAGGCAAGATTGGTAGAAGAGGTTGGAGAGTTGAAGAAAGAAAATGAGTACTGGATTCAGCAGGTACAGGAACTGAAAAAGATGCAGAGTGTGAAGATTCAGAGTGATAGGACTGTGGAGGAAGTGTTTCAGGAACCAGAAGTTCAGGTGGAAGTACCTATTATAAATTTGAGTGTGCAAGTCAGAGTGAGCAGCCAGTGGAGATTTCAGTGGAAGATAAATCAGCAGAGAAGACTGAAGTTTTGAAGGAGGTTCCAGTTGTTGAAGGGATGCAGGCTGAGCAGCAAAGTGATGTAGTACCTGACATTTGAAGAAGCAGCATCAAATTTTGTCATGTGGCCAGTATTTTCTGATCAAGGGATTGTGAATTCAAGTCCGATTTCCTTGAAATCAACCACCGGGCTGTGCCATGTGTTGAACTACAGATAGAATACCTAATAGTTGCTTAGTCGGATATATGTATCTTTGCTCAGTCGGAATTCTACTCAGTCGGATTGTTGATCAGTCGGAGTTTGTTATGATCTGGTTAGTCGGATATCATCTGTTAGTGTCTTGTGACATTCTAGTTACATCCGTCTAAAACTGTCTGAAGTCGCCTATTTATAGGGGCTTTGTAGTCGTCTTTTACAAGAAGAAAGCAATGTACGATTCATCTTGATCAATCAAACATGGTATTTTAGTTCTGTTCTGTTATTCTCTATCTTGTTTAGCAAATCTCTGCTCAATCCGTGTTCTTTATGCTCTATTTGTGTTTAGCCTGATGTGGGAATTGAGGTTAGTGTTACCTGATGGGGGTGTCTTTGCTGTGTCAGAAGTAGTTAGTTGTGTTGTGTTTGAGAACCCCAAACAACAGCCTTGGTAAGCAACCCTATCCTTAAGTTACCAGATTTTACCAAACCCTTTAAGGTAGTTACTGATTCTAGTGGGTTTGCCTTAGGCAGTGCTCTTATGCATGAAGGTCAAGCACTGGCCTATGAATCCAGAAAACTCAGAACACATGAGAAAAATTATGCCATCCATGACTTGGATTTACTCTCAGTAGTGTATGCTCTGAAGTTGTGGAGACATTATCTTTTGGGACAAAGGTTCACCTTGATGATAGATCATCGAAGTCTGAAGTGGATCTTCACCTAAAGGGATCCCAACATGCATCAAAGGAGATGGATGCAGACCCTGCAAGAACTTAATTTTGAAATTAAGTATCGACCGAGGAAAGAAAATGTGGTGGCAGATGCGCTCAGCAAAAAAGCCTCCTTGCTTGCAATTACAATGGTGTCAAATCCATTGATTAGTGAAGCAAATGAGAAAATCGTGCAGGATAAATTCTTTGCCCCTATTGCTACCCTTCTGATGCAAGAAAGCAAGACTCCTTAGGAAATGAGTCGAGTTCTTGGGTACAAATTGGATGAAGGATGCATGGATCTTCACCCAAAGGGATCTCAACATGCATCAAAGGAGATGGATGCAAACCCTGCAAGAATTTAATTTTGAAATTAAGTATCGACCGGGGAAAGAAACTGTGGTAGCAGATGTGCTCAGCAAAAAAGCCTCCTTGCTTGCAATTACAATGGTGTCAAATCCATTAATCAGTGAAGCAAAGGAGAAAATCATGCAGGACAAATTCTTTGCCCCTATTGCTACCCTTCTGATGCAGGAAAGCAGATGCAGGAAAGCAAGACTCCTCAAAAAATGAGTCGAGTTCTTGGGTACAAATTGGATGAAGGATGCATGTATTATAATAATCGGCTATGTATCCCCAATGATGAGAGAATAAAGGGAAGAATTCTGAGAGAAGTCCATGATAGCCTGATAGCTGGACATCCAGGGTTTATAAAAACCTATCATTGTCTGTGAAGAAAAGCTTCTTCTGGCCAGGACTCAAAAAGAGTGTACTTGATTATGTGCGAAAATGCTTAATGTGTAAGAGAGTCAAGGCAGAGAGAGTCAAGATGCCAGGAAAACTGTAGCCTCTAGACATTCCACAGATGAAGTGGGAATGTATCAGTATGGACTTTGTCACTGGATTACCTTCAGTGCAATCAGAATATAACTCCATTTTTGTGGTAGTTGATAGGCTAACCAAAGTTGCCTATCTGATTCTAGTGAAAGAAACATACACTGTAGTGGATGTTGCCAGAGTTTTCCTTAAAGAGATCTTCAGATTGCATGGCTTACCCAAGAGGATAGTAAGTGATAGAGATCCCAAATTCACATCGAAAACCTGGATTGCATTCTTCGAAGTAGTAGGAACTTTCTTTGATCTCAGCACAGCCTATCACCCCGAAACAGGTGGCCAGACTGAAAGAGTGAACCAGGTAATAGAAGATATCCTTCGGTCATGCTGCGGCGGCAGGGAACCCAAGAAGTGGTTAAGCCATTTTCATTTGGTCTAATTTGCTTACGATTCTTCTTATCATCGAAGCATTGGGATGAGTCCTTTCAAAGCTTTGTATGGACAAGATTGCCTTTCACTGTTGACTTGGTCTCTCCCATTGATCAAAGTCGAAATGTCTAGACAAATGCTTGATGACATGGATCAGCAAATGCAATCAATCCGTAAAGATATAAAGGCAGTCCAAGATAGGCAAAAGCAGTATGCAGATAAAAAGAGATCAGAGAGAGAGTTTGAAGAATCAGATATGGTCTTCATTCAAGTACGACCAAAAAGAAGTTCCTTATCCTTAGGGAAGTACAAGAAGCTCTCTCCCAGATATTGTGGGCCATATGCTGTTATAAAGAAAGTGGACGATCTAGCCTACAAACTTCTTTTGCCTCCCCATCTCAAGGTACATGATGTATTCCATGTCAGTTTGCTTAAGAAATACGTACCCAGCCCGAGTCACGTGCTTGATGATGAGCAATTGATCTCTCCGACTCAAGGAGGCCAGATGGTACTCCATCCTAAAGAAATCCTTGACATTCGGGAGAAGATTGTGAGGAGCAGAGTCCTCAGAGAATTTTTAGTAAAGTGGAAGTTCTTCCCTCTAGAAGACGCCACCTGGGAGAGAAGAGTTGGTGAAATGAATTAGTGGCCACTGTTGCTTCAAACAAGAGTAGAACCCTCAAGCCAAAGGAGAGCTTACAAGCTCCATGTAAGCTAATTTTCTTACTTTGTTTATGAATTTTAATGAAAAATATATGGTTCTCTTTATTTTTATGTTTTGCAAATGATTGAATTAAATTCAAATGCTATGCCTTTGATAAAAAGGCCATCCCCTTCTCTTCTTTACATTCCAACCTTTCTTAATCCTAAAAAGATTAACTAAGTGATTAATTAAACTCTTCTTATTGTTTACTCTCTTGAATTTAGAAAATTGTGTAGATTAGAGTTCTATAATTCTAAATTGGGTTGATTAAGTTAAGTGAAGAAAGATAAAAATGAGAAATGGTCAACCATACAAAGGAGGTTATGGCAAAATTCTCCAGAATTTTGTGAAAAAGAAAGTTTGTTTTTATGTTATTCCAAAAGAGTAATTCACACCATTTTTGCATTTTAAAGAAATATTCTAATTACTCCATGTATATATTCACCTATGAATATGCATGGATATCATTTATATTAATTATTAAATTTGATTTCTATGCATAGCAAGATGCATAAAGGAAATTTTTTTAATTATAAAAGGTTATTCTTATTAAATTTGATTTCTATGCATAGAAAGATGCATAAAGGAAATTTTCTTTTATTATAAAAGTGTTATTCTGATTAAATTTGATTTCTATGCATAGAAAGATGCATAAAGGAAGTTTTCTTTTATTATAAAAGTGTTATTCTGATTAAATTTGATTTCTATGCATAGAAAGATGCATAAAGGAAAAAAAAATTATTATAAAAGTGACATTCTTATTAAATTTGATTTCTATGCATAGAAAGATGCATAAAGGAGTTTTTTTATTATAAAAGTGTTATTCTTATTAAATTTGATTTCTATGCATAGAAAGATGCATAAAGGAATTTTTTTATTATAAAAGTGTTATTCTTATTAAATTTGATTTCTATGCATAGAAAGATGAATAAAGGAAAAAAATTTTAATTATAAAAGTGTTATTCTTATTAAATTTGATTTCTATGCATAGAAAGATGCATAAAGGAATTTTTTAATTATAAAAGTGTTTTTCTTATTAAATTTGATTTCTATGAATCATTGGCAACCAAAACGCTCACCACCTGTTCACTCAAGATCCTTTTCAATAGTTCCTAGCTCATAGTACCTAGAAATATAATCACATAAGAAAAATCCAGATGGACTCTTCGTTGAAGATCAGCAAGATCAACCAACAGATCCATATAAAAGAGTCATGGACTCTTGGGGGGTTCATCTCAAAAAATGTTAGTGTACCACGTGAGTTCAACAAGAGGGGTTTTTTAATTAGTTAAATTAAGAAAAATTAACACGATTACATTAGCAGGAGGGGTTTTTTAATTCAACTTTAGAAAAAAATCATTTAGTTCATAAGTAAATTGGGGTTGTTTTATTGGGGAGAATTTTAGTTAAGGTATTTTTTAAATAGCTCTTGAACGCACGTGATACCTAGGGTTTTCTAGTAGTGCACCCCTCGAGCATGGACTCATCCGTTGGAGGACCAGTAAGGCCAATTAACCAGATCCATACCCGAGTTCAGAAAACAACTCTAACTCCTTGTTCCATTTTCTTCCCCGACGCATGCATGGGTATCTTTGACGACCCAGAGCCCGAGCACCGTATGGTCAACACCCTCTAGGCTCCTTTGCAAGTCACCTAGCGCTTCACTCATAGGCCGCTTCCTTGGTCCCTCATCCACCGTACCGGAAACTCACCATTTAAATCGAACCGAGGCTGGTTAAGACCTCGGCTGACCTTGCTACGCAAGACATCCTCCATTGACTCTCCATCAACTGTTGCAACTTTATCACTTAGGTCTCCATGACCTCATTCACAAGATGGTCAAAATGCTTCCCGAGCATTCTTGACATAAAATAGTCATTTAAAAATAGGATTCATAAATACAGTTTCTAACGAACTCTCATCTTTCCACATTGTTTCACATCATTTCTCATTCTTCCACATTCTTCTACATCAATTCACATTACTTATTCCACATCGAGTCATATGTATTCCCATCGTCCTTCATCCATTCTCATATAATCACATCATATTACATCTTATCACATCTATCCGCATCTATCCTCATCACATCATAGCACATCACAACATATCACATCACATCTCATATCCATTCATATCACATCACATCCATCTACATTCATTCAAATCCACATCACATCCACATATCATCACATCACGTTCACATCTATTTACATCACTTCACATCCATTCACATTTGCCCAAGTCCACATCACATCACATCTCATCTATCCACATCATATCTCATCCATTCAATCCACCTTACATCACATCCATCCATATCACATCACATCCATTCATAACTCATCACATTCATCCACATCCATTCATCCATTCACATTCACTATCCACATCCATTCATTCATTCACATGCATATCTATCACATCACATCTCATCCTCATCCATTTACATCACATCACATCCTTTCACATATCATCACATCTCATTCTCATCCATTTACATCACATCACATCCGTTCACATATCATCATATCTCATTCTCATCCATTTACATCACATCACATCCTTTCACATATCATCACATCTTATTCACATCTCATCATATTCACATCCACATCCATTTACATCACATCGCATCTTATCCACATCTCATCACATTCACATCCTCCTCCATTTACATCACATCACATTTCATCCACATCTCATCACATTCACATCCACATCCATTTACATCACATCACATCCTTTCACATATCATCACATCTCATTCTGATCCATTTACATCACATCACATCCTTTCACATATCATCACATCTTATTCACATCTCATCACATTCACATCCACATCCACATCCATTTACATCACATCGCATCTCATCCACATCTCATCACATTCACATCCTCATCCATTTACATCACATCACATTTCATCCACATCTCATCACATTCACATCCACATCCATTTACATCACATCACATCCTTTCACATATCATCACATCTCATTCTCATCCATTTACATCACATCACATCTTTTCACATATCATCACATCTTATTCACATCTCATCACATTCACATCCACATCCATTTATATCACATCGTATCTCATCCACATCTCATCACATTCACATTCACATCCACATCCATTTATATCACATCGTATCTCATCCACATCTCATCACATTTACATCTCATCTCATCCACATCTCATCACATTTACATGCTCATCCATTTACATCACATCACTTCTAATCCATATCTCATCACATCCACTCACATTTCATCACATCACATTCACATCTTATCACATTCCACTTTTAGTACCGTTTTCTACTTTCGATACTGATAGGACTTTTCTAAGTTTCTGCCAATTGCTTGGCCTAGTTTAAAGGTACTTTATCTCGATCCCATCGAATCTACGTATCAGAGTGTTGTTGAAGGTTTAAAAAGGGAAAATAAACCTTATCAGAATTGAATAGTAAAAACTTAGAAAGAGCATTTACGTATTGTATTTTCATTCCTTAAGCTTCATCAATGAGAATTAATTCTAAACTTCCGTTTACTTATTGGATCCTTGATCCTCCCACGGATTCCAGATTCTCTCTTCTGAATAAGAATTATCCAAGTTTTCTCAATGGATATTTTCATATTCTTTCTCAAACTTCTCAAGTAAGATATATTCAATATTCTTCTTTTGAGTAAAAGATTCATGGGATTTACAAAAATCAATTCTACCCATATTTTCCAATAAAAATAATAATACTCAAAATTTCACTTTTGATAAATACTCATAATTTGAATAATGCTAAAAATTCCTCTTTTACCATTTAATTACTTGGATATCAAATATCATGGGAATTCCTCTTTTTGCATAAAAATAAATTTACCAGAAATTTCTCTTTTTGCATAAAAATAAATTTACTCTTTTCTCATAATCAATTAATTATGCATAATTATAAAAAAATTAGTTCTCACATGAATATGATGAAAATCATTCTTTTTGCATAGGATGTCCAATCCTAGAATATGGTAGGAAGTCCTCTTTTAGCATTATGCATAAAAATACGATAGCAGCTATTACTGAATAAAAGCTTGTAATGAAAATATGATAGTAGTTCCTGTTTTATGCTTAAAATCAAACTATGAATTTAAATCATAATTTTAACCGTAAAATTAAACATAACTATGATTATCCCACTAGATTCAGCTAATTTCAACATTCCTCTTTTTTGAAATTGTTAGGATAATCCATTTCTCATTTAGAATGAATTAGAGTAGTTTTCAACTACTCATAAACAATCTGAAAGAACTTACCATTATTTTAATAGCACAAAATTATGAAAATATCATTTTCTTAATCTCTAGCTTATCAAGCCTAGAGTTTAGCTTTGAATTAAGAGACTATCATTGAGAAGCATCCAAGGGATTTAGCCATAAAGATGGCTATTCTTTTAGAGAGAGAGATTTACTTAAATAATTCATGACACTCATGGATACTGTCTTGAAACCTTATTTAGGAAAAATTATCATAGTTTTCCTAGATGATATCCTGATCCATAGTAGCACCAAGAAAGAACATCTCGAACACTTACGGGGGCAAGTATTTGAATTACTCAGGAAGCATTCACTTTATGCTAAAGAGAGCAAATGTGAATTCTTTGTAAAAGAAATCTAATACGGGGGCAAGTATTTGAATTACTCAGGAAGCATTCACTTTATGAGATAAGTGTCATGCAAAGGCACTATAAAAGTTGTACATTATGAGATATGGGCTATGAACTATTGAAAAGGCTCCTGAGTGAGCAGGTGGTGAGCGTTCTAGTTGTCGATGATGCCATAGGTACGCTAAGGAAGGAATCACTGAAATTGGATTTTTTGGTTAGAAAGTGGAAAAGTTAGAAATTGAATCTTGAAATGGAATACTGAGGATTAGAATGGAAACACTATGGTTTTATTATAAATCTGTTTTGGAAATAGTTGAATTAAAGAAAAAGCAAATTCATATTGGGTGTGTAAGTGGTTTGTCTATTTAATTTTTGCATGAGAGCTAGCTAGGGGGCCTGGGAACTCTTTTCCCTGGTACTACCCGGGACAAAACATAACCAAAATTTCATAATGGATTCTACCAATACAGTGGTTGGGTGGTTAGTTAACCCATGGGATTGGATGGAGTTAGGCTGGGCTGATGGATTCCTATAATAAAATTCAATTTTGTTCAAGTTATGATAGTTGAAGTAAATTACAGATAATCCTTGTTCTATGGAAAAGAATCAACGGCTGTGCCTCTTTGACGAGGAAAAAAGTGTTAGTCTCTATGATCCAAGTGCAAGTTTCCTCCCTTGATCGGGCCATGTGATCCACGAGCTTGGTCGAAATGCAAAAGGGAAGTTAAGGCTCTTGACTACGTTAGAATATTTCTCCTAGAGGAATCACCCGTGCTTCCTGGGTGAAAAAAGTTTTTTCCGGTCTCGGTTTTGAAGGAATCACCGAACTAGTCCCTTGCAGCCTGGACATTTGTGGGTGAGGACCCAATGGGAAGCTCTGCCGCCCTGTGCGTGAGGCTGCTACTTCTGCTACCAGCACTCTGAAATTCGACGTGCAGAGGGGGTAGGGATCTTTCATTTTGCACCTCTGAAAGATCTGAATTTCTTTGAATTTTTTCCCTTTTAATAAACCATTTTTCTTCTTTGAGATCCTTGAATGGTTTTCTAAAGATAATCTTTTATAAAATAAAATTTTAAAGCTTATGTAAGCTTATAAAGCTTAAAGCTAAAGCTTAGATTTGTAAAGCTTACAAAGCTAAAAAGAAACAACGCGTCTCTTCTTTGGAAAACCCGCGCGCAGCGCGGCTATGGGAAGAAGAAAAATTTAGCCAATTTAGCACTGCCGCCATCGTGGTGGGGAAGATGAGAGAGAGAGAGATGCAAATCTACGCTGCCTGTTTGCCATAGAGAAGAAGATAGAGAAGAAGGGAAAAGCTTAGTTAATTAAGCTTTTATTTCAAAAAATAAATAAAAATCTCCCTGAAGGCTGCGTTCCAATGCTTTTTCACAAGAGTTGGTTTGTAGAAAATTAAGAACCCTCCATAATGGATTTCTCTCTGTAATAGTGGTTTAGCAATTGGATTATGGGACCCAAACCTCCTTCAAAATTTGCTTCAATCCATACGATTGGATCAATGTAAGGCTATGAACTTGGGAAAATCATTTTTGAAGAAGAAGGTGGTTTCATGGTTGGTGTAAGGCTGTGATTTTAGGAAAATAATTTTTGAAGAAGAAGGTGGTTTCATGGGTTTTTGCACAGGGGTTTGCCACCCCCTTTATCCTTTGGTCAAACCACTCCCTTTATCCTTTGGTCTATGCCAGAGAGGTTTGCCACCGCCTTTATCCTTTGGTCTATGTCCCTTGGATAATAGAGTGCTACCCTTCAAAAACCTTTAAATCAAGCCTTCTTCAATTCTTGTCTCCATCTTCCTAGATCTAGCTCTCATACCACTATCATGGATATAAAGTTTTTTAGGAAAATAGAGTTTAAAGAAACTTTGCAAGAATTGATTAAATCAAAATAACTCATCAAATTCCACATGCTCCACATATTCAATAATTGAGTAAAACACAAATAACACAAGAAAATACTTAGCTCACAAAGCATGACTCCAAGATTGGGTGCAATCCTCCCCCCTCATGTGTGTGGCCTGTCCCCACACATGAGTATTTATAGATTACTTTATTCCAATTTAGGCCATAGCCTCTAAAAATACAAAAAGGTGCTTTTCTTGCATGACACTCTCGTATGCTCAAAATAAAGTGCCCATAATTTAAGGCTAGGGTTTGAAGCATATCACACTTTACAAAATATTAAAGTTCAAGTCTATGCTTGATAAACTAAGGCTTTCCAAATAAATCAAAATGTGCACAAGCTAGCACATGTATATACAAAGCTTTTTTACAAAAATGGTGTGCCAAGTAATAAATTTGTGCAATTTCTCCTCAATCTTCAAAACCCTCTTCACATATAAAATAACCAGCAATAAATTGGTGAAAAAAATATTTCATAATAAGTATATAAACCGTAACCACACACATGTTTGCCAGGCGTAAGTAACCCAAGAATCACCCTTCCATAAAAACCAACTCAAACAAACATTGGAGGCCCCAAACATATGTCAATATCCACCAAGTGTATTAATATTTATAATGGCATCACCCATGATATTAACATAATTTGGCTAGACGCAAAGATAACCCAAGCGTCCTCAAATTATCTAAGAGGATAGAATAATATTTTTAAGAGGGCTTAAAATATATTCCCATAATAGTTAACCCATTTCTAGGGTTAACAAGAGCTACTATCATTAACTTACAATGAAGGAGTCAAGGTAGACACACCAAAAGGTCATACATTCAAGATATGAAGCAACAGTGTCTAAATCTACAGCTTGGATGGACGCTCGTAATGGTCCAACGAAATACTTATGGCAATTTCCGCTTCAAGAGCATGTGGATAACAAGTTAGGATGAGGTCCCAAGTGATTTACTTCATGGATATATTATGAGATTAGTCATTGTAATAGCATTAGGCCTCTTATGAGGCTAAGTGATTGTGAACACATGTATATAAGTGAAAGTCTTTCGTAATATAAAAAACTCTCCCATTGTGCAATAGAGTCTTGCTCTTGATAATACTCTTGCTAATCCCTCTCTAATCCATGCTAGTGAGTGTGTAAAAGTGAAGTGAGGTGAGAGGAGGGACGAGTACACATAGTGCAAAGTGGCAGTGTGATAATGCATGCGGGAGGCTACGGTGGAATTGCTTCTCAAGGAGTTGTGGAGCTTGGAGACCTCAAGGGTTATGAGCTCAGCCATTGAAAAGCTCCCCAGAACAGTTGGCGGTTCGCCATGTAATCTTCTTTTTGGATGTGTTTTGACAAGGGTTTGGGCGAGCCATAACAAGTGCTAGTCGAGAGAGACGGTCTCTGTCCAGAGAGTATACATGACCAATGTAAGTAATGGTCTAGAAGAGAGCACCCTGTGAAGTGGGCCCTACCCTAAACTTTGCATTTATTCTGTCATGGGGCATCACTAATTGCTTATTTATGATCATGCATGACATCATCAACACCTGAGCCTTACTCCTCCACACACATTCTCCCCCAATCTGGTCCCCAAATGATTACTCCATACATAGAAATACTAGGCATTATTGAAAATGTGCCTAGAATCACTCTCTCACCAAATGGGCTAGGGAGGCATGCACTCATGCTAATCTGTCGTCTCAGTGGCAAAATTAGTCACACTAAACATGAGGCCTGTAAATGTGACTCTAAGGTATACATATCTTGACACAATCTCCCCTCTGGAAGGACAGCCGTGAGGTGGTTGGGGTTAGTGTTAGATATCATCACTTTTGTTTTGTCCAAATTGACCATAAGGTATCTTTGTCTACAGAATATGTCTAGAGAATCTAAATGTTTTTACAATCTCCCTTCTGAATAGGAAGGATAGCCATGAGGTGGTTGGGGTTAGTGTTAAATATCATCACTTTTGTTTTGTCCAAATTGACCATAAGGTATCTTTGTCTACAGAATATGTCTAGAGAATCTAAATGTTTTTACAATCCCTCCTCTTAATCTCAGATAAGGACAATGCCATGAGCGTATAACAATATGGGAACCATTGTTCGTGTTGAAGATGATCCTCCACCTGTAAAGCTGTCCACACATGATGCAATCTCATCATCATCAATATATAGCCCAAATAGTGTCGGTGACAGTGGATAGCCTTGCTTAGCCCCAATAGCATCGGTGAGAGTGGATAGCCTTGCTTAGCCGCCCCAATAGTGCTACATACCTCTAAGCCTCAATAGTGCCACATACCTCTCCCGAGAGGCTACCACATGCGTGCACTCCACCCATTACTACCTCATATAATGACATAACAACCCAAAATGCATCATGGGATTTAAGCTAACTAGCATTTGCTAGTTGTACTACCCCGTGTAAACTTCTTTGCTATGATAAAAGAATTTGATCATTGCCTACTCTCTCTCTTTTTTACTCTCTCTCCTTTCTCTATATTGTGATCGCTTCCACTTGTGCATACTCTCACATGGTATCAGACGTATAGATCTTGGCACCCCACTTCTAGGTGCCCCCTGCCCTGCCTCATCTACATTTTTTGGAGCAAGAAAAGCTAATGTGATTTCTCAACAGGTGGTTGTGGTTCTTCTTCTCCAAAGTGTCTTCCACATTAGCATTTGATCTATGGGATATCCCTGCCACAAAGTTTTTGGCTAGGCGTCAAGGGGCAAGGTACAATTGGCTCTCTTTTTGCCTCCATTAGCATTTCCAGCAGTAGTTCATGGTGTGAGGGTTGTCTTAAATCTTGGAGAGCAGAGAAAGGTGATTTCTTTGTGGTGCAACCTGACAAGCAGCTTTAAGAGTTCCTCTTCTTCCCTAACTTTCCTCCCTTCTTGTTGGGTGTTTCTCGAAGTTTTTTATGGACTGTTTTGCTACTATCTAGACCCTTATTTCCTTAGTTTTTTTTTAAGATGTTGATTGGTCCTCATGCTCTTATCCATTGGATGTGCTTGAGAGAAGTCTTAAAGTGTTGAGATTCAAGGTTTTAAGGCGATTTTCTTGCAACAGTGGTGTTTTTTTAACTCTGTATATGGCTCCCCCATGTACGGTAAAGGAGGACAAGCTTGATGGGACAAATATGGTCGCGAGAGCTTTTTGATGCTAGGCCCCACTACCAATCTTTTAGATTTTGATGATCTAAGCTCCCTCGTATTGGAAGAAGAATCAGTCCTCAAATGACACAGGGTAAGTTGAAGGTTTTGTCTCTTGATCCGAATCATGCCTTAGCATTAGTGCAAAAGAAGATTCAGAGTCAATGCTAATCTATGGGAAGGAAGGACATTTGTCTAAGGACTTCTTGTCCAAGAAGAAGGACAAGGGCAAGGAAAAGTCTTCATCCCAAAAGAAGGGTAAAGATAGGACACATGACAGTGATTCAAATGCTTCCAGTGACTTGTCTAGGGATCCTAGGATGCTTTCAACCTGGGAGGGCTAGGACGGTGTTCCTCTCTAGTTATACAAATAGTTTCCTCCATGTGCTTCTAGCTAGAGGAGGCTTGTGGTGGGTGAGAGAGGGGACTCTCAGCAGCTCCTCATTTTTGGTGCATGGGAACTATGAGTCAAAGTTCCTAGCTTGAAAAATCTGATAGGCAAAGGTAAATTTTGATAGCTATGCATCAGTTGTGTTCCATATTCGTTGCTTGGTGTAGCAAAGATTGTGTTCCAAAATCATTGTTCGAGGTTATGGGACGTGATGTGTTCACAATCCACTATTGGGGTGAATGGAGTTCACTGCATGCTAGTGTGGGAATTCAGAGCCAATAAGATTTTTTTATTGTTTAGGGTGGCATTGTGCTTTGAAGAGACAAGATGGTCCCCGATGCAACTATTAGCGCCAGAACAGCAAGTTGTGCAATTATCTCTAGATTCATTATCTCTCTTTCTATCACTTTAAAGTATATTTTAGTTTCAAAATAGTTTCTTTGTTCCCTTGGAGTGGAATGTTTCAGGTAGATCCGAATGGGTAGTTTCATATCTTTCGCAATGTATTCAATATCTAGTCAGTATACTGGGGTGCCCATGGTTGCATCCTCTTCATCAGTTTTCTTATTTTTTGACATTTGCACAATATGAACTATAGAGGAAGTGTTAAAATATGTGCATCTCTAGTGTAGGAACATGTCTTGTATAAAGGGCGTGGCCTATTTTTAGTGGTCGGCTGATTTATGCCATCAGCAAGGTCCATGGATCTAGTCGGCCAAGTCTCCTTTGCCTATATAAAGTCCTTTCTCCCACTGTTATAATCATTCAATCTCAGCCCATTTGTAATGATGCCCATCAGCAAGGTCCATGGATCTAGTCGGCCAAGTCTCCTTTGCCTATATAAAGTCCTCTCTCCCACTGTTATAATCATTTAATCTCAGCCCATTTGTAATGATGCCCATATGCTGGCTATACTACCTTGTGTAAACTTCTTTGCTATGAGAAAGAATTTAAAAATCACCTACTCTCTCTCTCTGCTCTCTCTCATTTATCTATATTGTGATTGCTTCCACATGTGCATACTCTCACACTTTGATCATATGTTAGTTGAGGGACTAGCATGGCATTAGGGGAAATTTGGGCTCATTTTTGGGCCTTCTAAGGAATGCCACATCATCAAAAATGGGGCCATGGTAACTTTTTTGTAAATCAACTCTAATTTTTTCAGAGGTTGCATATATATAATCTACTCATCTTTCCATTGATATATAACATGATGGGGTTTGGACATGACCCATGGAAGATGTACAAAAAGTAGGTTCAAAAGTGATGATGTGGACCATTTTACGGTAGCCTTTAAACTTCATTTGAGGAAAATGGTATATCTTGAGCTTAGCAACTCCAAATGTTTTAGAGTTTGAAATTTTAAGATTTACTTTTCATGATCTTTCTAATGATATGTCATATGATGGGGTTTTAACATAAGGTAAGAAATGTTCACCACGGCCCCCATTTTCAAAGCAAAAATGGCAAAAATCCCTTAGAGGGCCCAAAAATGAGCCCAAATTTCCCCTAATGCATGGGAGGCATGTAAGGCTAGGTTGCCTCTCTGTAGTGATGTGATGGAGTTGGAGGTTGGTTGTTTCTTTTACATTCGCGGGTCTCACCATCTTCGCTCCACGTCTGTGTCCATCGTGTGCATGTATACCTGTGTTTGTGTACATGTGTGTCTTCATGTGTACACCCTCTAAAAGGTCTAAATGTATGTGTGCCCACCCTCTCTGTGTGTGTGTGCGTGTGTCCGTGTGTGTGTGTGTGTGTGTGCAACCTTATTTATATGTGTGAGTGTGTGAATCCCAGCTTAGGTATTTCGAAGATTCATGTGTAAGTCCATCGTGTGCGTGTATACCTGTGTTTGTGTACATGTGTGTCTTCATGTGTACACCCTCTAAAAGGGCTAAATGTATGTGTGCCCACCTTCTGTGTGTGTGTGTGTGTGTGTGTGTGCAACCTTATTTATATGTGTGAGTGTGTGAACACTAGCTTAGGTGTGAACACCCTCTTCTATTTAGATAAGATAAGTGTAAGCCATGTGACATGTGGCTATATGTATGTGTGATGTGATTGAGTCAAAATATTGATTATGTCGTGTGCCTATGTGTATGTGTGATATGTGATTGTGCCTATATATATGTTATGTAATTGAGTCAAAAGATAAAGCTCTAATGCTCGTACAAAAAGCATTGTACTTGTGGTTTAACTAGTGTGCATAAGTGAGTGGCCAAGTGTAAGGTCCCCCCCTTCCTAATTAGGGGTAACCTTAAGATAGTCTACTACGTCCAACTTGGGATAATTTCCTATTTCGTCGACACCTTGACCATGAAAGATACAAGGATACGATTAGTAGAGGTAAGACCTAGTTCTATCCCGCAGAGCGTGGTCTTTCTAAAGGATTCCTAAAATCAAACCACTCATAGAGTGATCAACCTTGACTCGGGCAACCTCTATTCTTGACTTCTAGAAACAACGCTTTTGTCCTCATCCATGCAAGGCACAATTGCTGACCTAGTCCTCGAGTAGGGTTGCCCAGGGACTTATTTATCTAACGTAGAAGCTTCAATTAGTTTGTTGGAAAGCTACCCAACTAATTGGGTCTGCTCATCCATAGGATGTTGCCGCTGTCAAGGCCATTCCATCCTCTCACTTTCCACCCAACTCACGTGTCAATTTGTTTTCTAATTAATCCTACCACATTGTTTGACATAAATAAACAAGTTCCTTAAGTAAAGGCCTTACACATTGTTTGTTTAAACAATCTTTATCAACGATACAATGATTCTTACAAACAAAGGATTTAATTTAAAAAAATAGATACAATGTTCAAAATTATTCATAGCCAAATCTAGGCTCCTTACTTTATTCTCCCAATGATCTAGAAATTGGCCTTCTAGCCTCCGTGGACCTGTAAGATTACTCCCTCTAGCTTTTGAGGTGTAAAGGTGTAAGAACCTCCCCTTCTATTCTTTTGATTATTCCTCTCTCTAAAATAGAAGAAAGATCTTGTTTTACTATGTTTTGGTCTAGAGAGAGATAATCCAAAATTGAGATATCTTTGGATATAAAAATCCTCCTAGTGTCTAAAATGAATTCCCCTGAAACAGAAGTTCAAAATGAACTTTCCAATGTGTATTAGGAATTCATTGAAAATGGTATAAGGGACCTTAGCCTAAGGGTCTACATTTTGAGAAATTTTTGGATTATGATCCAATTAAGGTTCTAATGGGCCAATTGGATTAATCCAAGTGTTGGGATGAGATAAATCCAAAGAGTAAAATAAAAATACCCAAAAATGAGTAAATGATCACATAAGATGAAGAGTTGACTGAGTACAAGGTTTATTAGTTAAAATTTAAGAGATATTACTAAAAAAATGAGATATTTTGGAATAATGATGCATTTTTGACACCTTGGTAAAAGGAAAGGGGGACTCTTGAGGTAGGTGCCTCTTTCACATGTGTGGAAGGGTTTTTAATTTAAAAAAAATTGTGATATTTTTCTCTCCTCTCTCCTGGATCAAACCAAATAAAAAAGGGAGCCAAACTAGTCTAAATCCAGATTGAGTCATACTGAACCTAGAAAATTCTAGAACCCAATTAGAACTCGTTAGTGGCCTCCCTCACCTATAAATAGACCCTCAATCATTTGTAGTTGGAGATTGGAGCTATACCATGCTAGTATTATATTAAAATAATCATATTTTCTATTATCTCTTAAATTTTTCTCTCTCTTGGGAGCTTGGAGCTCTCTCTCTCTACAACAACTCTTGGAGTTGCTCTTCTCCTCTTGGTGGACCAATTGATTGGTCGGGGGCTTCACTGCAATTAGAGAATCAAGCCAAACTTGGAGGTAAAATCAATTTTTATGGTTTTTTTCCAATTTTCTCAATAACTTTCTTCTTCTCAATCCCTCTCAAGCTTGAGAAGCTTTCAAAATGATTGTTTTAATTCGAATCAAGCTTTTTCTAAGTCTATTAATATTTAATTAGCATTAAGTTAACCTTTATGCTGAAATTGTAATGCTTTCTTTAAGTAAATCTCTCTCTAGAAGAATAGCCATCTTTATGGCTAAATCTCTTGGAAAAAGATGCTACTCAATGATAGTCTCTTAATTCAAAGCTAAACTCTAGGCTTGATAAGCTAGAGATTAAGAAAATGATATTTTCATAATTTTGTGCTATTAGAATAATGGTAAATTCTTTTAGATTGTTTATGAGTAGTTGAAAACTACTCTAATTCATTCTAAATGAGAAATGGATTATCCTAACAATTTCAAAAAAGAGGAATATTGAAATTAGCTTAATCTAGTGGGATAATCATAGTTCTGTTTAATTTTATGGTTAAAATTATGATTTAAATTCATAGTTTGATTTTAATCATAAAAGAGGAACTACTATCATATTTTCATTACAATCTTTTATTCTTTAGAAAAAAATTGAAAATTATCAATAATAGCAACAACGAAGCTATGGTAAAATTTTTAGAAAATAATATATATCTTATTTTTATGCATAATGCTAAAAGAGGACTTCCTACCATATTCTAAGATTGGACATCCTCTATGCAAAAAGAATGATTTTCATCATATTCATGAGAAATATTTTTTTTATAATTATGCATAATTAATTGATTATGAGAAAAGAGAAATTATTTTTATGCAAAAAGAGGAATTTTTGGTAAATTTATTTTTATGCAAAAAGAGGAATTTCCATGATATTTGATATCCAAGTAATTAAATGGTAAAAGATGAATTTTTGGCATAATTCAATTTATGAGTACTTATCAAAAGTGGAATTTGAGTATTATTATTTTTAGTGGGAAATATGGGTAGAATTGATTTTTGTAAATCCCATGAAGCTTTTACTCAAAAAGAAGAATATTGAATATATCTTACTTGAGAAATTTGAGAAAGAATATGAAAATATCCATCGAGAAAACTTGGATAATTCTTATTCAGAAAAGAAAATCTGGAATCCCTGGGAGAATCGAGGATCCAATGAGTAAACGGAAGTTTAGAATTAATTCTCATCATTAATGAAGCTTAAGGAATGAAAATACAATATGTAAATGCTCTTTCTGAGTTTTTACTATTCAATTTTGATAAGGTTTATTTTCCCTTTTTAAACCTTCAACAACACTCTGATACGTAGATTCAATGGGATCGAGAAAAAGTACCTTTAATCTAGGCCAAGCAGTTGGCAGAAAGTAGAAAAGTCCTATCATTGTATCGAAAGTAGAAAACGGTACTAAAAGTGGAATGCGATAAGATGTGAATGTGATGCGCTGAGATATGAGTGGATGTGATGAGATGTGGATGTGATGCGCTGAGATATGAGTGGATGTGATGAGATGTGGATGAGAAGTGATGTGATGTAAATGGATGAGGATGTGAATGTGATGAGATGTGATGTGATGTAAATGGATGTGGATGTGAATGTGATGAGATGTGAATAAGATGTGATGATATGTGAAAGGATGTGATGTGATGTAAATGGATGAGAATGAGATGTGATGATATGTGAAAGGATGTGATGTGATGTAAATGGATGTGGATGTGAATGTGATGAGATGTGATGTGATATAAATGGATGAGGATATGAATGTGATGAGATGTGGATGAGATGCGATGTGATGTAAATGGATGTGGATGTGAATGTGATAAGATGTGATGATATGTGAAAGGATGTGATGTGATGTAAATGGATGAGAATGAGATGTGATGTAAATGGATGAGAATGAGATGTGATGATATGTGAAAGGATGTGATGTGATGTAAATGGATGAGGATGAGATGTGATGTGATAGATATGCATGTGAATGAATGAATGGATGTGGATGAATGTGATGAGTTGTGATTGGATGTGGTGTGATATGGATAGATGTCGATGTGATGTAAGGTGGATTGAATGGATGAGATATGATGTGGATAGATGAGATGTGATGTGATGTGGACTTAGGTAGACGTGAATGGATGTGAAGTGATGTAAATAGATGTGAACGTGATGTGATGATATGTGGATGTGATGTGGATCTGAATGAATGTAGATGGATGTGATGTGATATGATATGAATGGATGAGATGTGATGTGGATATGTGCTGTGATGTGATGAGGATAGATGAGGATAGACGTGGATAGATGTGATGAGATGTAATATGATGTGATTGGATGAGAATGGATGAAGGAAAATGGGAATACATATGAGTGGATGTGGAATAAGTAATGTGAATTGATGTAGAAGAATGTTGAATAATGAGAAATGATGTGGAACAATGTGAAAAGATGAGAGTTCGTTAGAAACTGTATTTATGAATCCTGTTTTTAAATTACTATTTTATGTCAAGAATGCTGGGGAAGAATTTTGACCATCTTGTGAATGAGGTCGTGGTGGAGATCTAAGTGATAAAGTTGCAACAACTGACGGAGAGTCAATGGAGGATGTCTCGCGTAGCAAGGTCGGCCGAGGTCTTAACCAGCCTTGGTTTGATTTAAATGGTGAGTTTCGGGTAGGGTGGATGAGGGACCAAGGAAGTGGCCTATGAGTGAAGCGCTAGGTGACTTGAGAAGGAGCTTAGAAGGTACTGATCATATGGTGCTCCGGCTCTGGGTCACCGAAGATACCCACGCGTGCATCGGGGAAGAAAATGGAACAAGGAGTTAGAGTTGTTTTCTGAACTTGGGTATGGATCTGGTTGATTAGCCTTACTGGTCCTCAACGGATGAGTCCATGACTCTTTTATATGGATCTGTTGGTTGATCTTGCTGCTGATCTTCAACGGAGAGTCTATCTGGATTTTTCTTATGTGATTATATTTCCGAGTACTATGAGCTAGGAATTATTAAAAAGGCCCCTGAGTGAACAGGTGGTGAGCGTTCTGGTTACCAATGATGCCATATTTACACCGATGAAGGAATGATTGGAAATTAGAGTTGAAGCTAGATATGTTGGAGGATTATGATCAGTGATACTATGGTTTCATTAGAAGATTATTTTAAAGACAACTGAATCTGTGAAACAGGCAATTTCATATTGGGTGTAGCTAGATATTTTGTAGGATTATGATCAGTGATACTATGGTTTCATTAGAAGATTGTTTTAAAGACAATTGAATCTGTGAAATAGGCAATTTCATATCCGGGTGTGTAACTAGTGTGACTATCTTGAAGTTTGCTTGAAGCGCCAGCTAGGGGGCCTGGGAACTCTTTTCCTTAGTACTCGGGGCAAAACATAACCAAATTCCTAAATGGATCCTATCACTACAGTGGTTGGACGGTTGGCTAACCCATGGGATTGGATGGAGTTAGGCTGGATTGATGGATCCCTAAAATGAGACTCAATTGTGTTATGTTACGATAGATGAAGTAAATCTCGGATAGTCCTTATTCTATGGAAAAGAATCAATGGCTGTGCCTCTTGAGTGACGAGGAAAAAAGCGTTGGTCTCTATGATCCAATTGCAAGTCTCTTCCTTGATCTTACCATGAGACTTACGGTTTCAATCAGATCAGTTTGGTTGGTGAAGACCTTGACTACGTTTGAATAAATTATCCTGGAGGAATCGCCTATGTTTGCCAATAGGCGAGGGAAGTTTTTCGCAGTCTCTTGTCCGGATATCCGTGGGCGAGGCCCCAAGTGAGAGACTCTGTCTTGCACAAGAAGTGCTACTTCCGCTGCTAGCACCCCAGAATTCGTTGTGCAGAGGGGGCAGGGATCTTTCAACTGGTGTATTAGAGCAAATTGGCAAAAGTGGATAAACCGAGAAATGCAAGAAATGTCAAAAATTTATGAAGTACCAGTAAAAGATTGTAATTGTGTGATGAAATTCATACAAATTGATATTCAAAATGAAGATTCATGAATTGGAAATTGGGTCTTCAGATGGAAGTACCGCAATTGTATGGAATCCCTGACTTGCTTATGTATGGAATCCCTCACTTGCTTGAGGCCTAGATATGATGGTATTTACCTTATAACTGCAAGGACCGTGACTACCCGTATATACTGTGGGTATATCTGCAGCTCTTTATACTGACAATATATACGAGTAAATCTAAGACCTTGAAATTATAAGCAACAATGCTATCTAGAGGATGAATTTGAATGTTGGTTGATATGATTTTAGAATTTTGGTTGAGAATTGATGAGTTGATTTGGATTCTGATCGAAAGATGATGATTTCTGAATTTTGGTTAAAAGAAGATAAGTTGAACAAAGCCACAATGAGGATGAATGGGACAAATCCCAGTGACTGGAATGATGATTATGACTTCAGAAATCACTATGAGATCAGTGGATTGTGCTAACGGATTGTTGCTGTTGTTTGATCTTTGACCCAGTGGATCTAATTAAGGGATGACAAATTGAGAACCTGCATAATTTAAAAACTCGTGGAGGAATGTTCAGATAAAATTTCTGGTTTGATGGACCATTATTGTGATAAGAATATGAATTATTCTCTGGTAATGAGTTCTGTATGTTCTTCTTGTAGAAGAGATCTTTATCCCAAGATTCTGTGGGGGGTTGACCAAACTATAACAAACCCCAGAATCAGTTGGATTTAAAGTCAGATTTGAATTATAAATAAAGTGGTCTTTTCACTTGAGCGGCTTGGTTAATATGAAAAAAAAGGGACTGAACAAGAATTTTCGTATTGATAGGATCATGGATCGAGGTCCTCATGGTAGGAATGTTAACCCCCAATCGATGAGGAAGAGCTCAACCCGGATGTTCATAAAACCCGGATGCTCAACTTGGACCTTTCAAGAGTGAAAGGAAAAACTTGGGTGAGACTGTGGAGAAGTGGATCGAAGCAATGGAAGAATACTTCGATGTCACTGGGTACAACGAGAAAAGTAAAATGGCTCTTGCAAGGCTGAAGATAGTAGAAACAGCCAGAGTGGTATGGAGAAACCACTATGAGACAAAGCGTCTAGATCGGAACACCCAGACATGGAATGATCTCAAGATTTACCTAAGGAAGAGATTTTATCGTCCCGGCTTTTCAAAAACCAAGATGAATGAATTCTTAGAGTTAACCCAGGGGAGTAGAACTATTGAAGAATATCATCAGGCATTTCCTCTCCTCAAGTACTCATCGCCACCGCTGGATAAAGAAAGCTGATGGCCAGGTTCATTCAGGGACTGAACAGCTGATGGCCAGGTTCATTCAGGTACCGAACAAACCTTTGAATATCCTAGTGAAGAATGCCAAGCCAGTTTCCATGGCCAAAAAGCAGTGTAGATGGTGAAGGATTTCACCAAGGCCTTTGATGTCAAAGTCCCACCAAAGCCAGCACCATCATCTTTTAAAAGATTTCTAGCCCCAAAAGGTTGTTGGAATTAGGGTTGCAGGAATGCACACACAACTTCAAGAAGATGAGGAAGCTTGAGCACAACACAGTAGTGTATTATAAGTGCCAAAAATGAAAGATAACTAGCCCTAGAAGATAATGGGCGTATATACAATGCACGGGAGAAAGAACCTCCTAGTGAGGGAAAAAGTGCCCCGGCAGTCCTAAGTGTGTTCACACACATCACTACTATAATATGGTAACAAATCCCCCCTGGAGTGATGCGGTGAACAAGAGCTAGCACTCATGTATAGGGAAGTGTCTAGCTATGTGGACGAATCCACAAAAGGGAGTAAGCCCAAAGCTTTGCGAAAAGCTTCGAACTTCTCACGAGGCAGAGCCTTTGTGAAAAGGTCTGCAAGGTTATCCTGTGTTGGCACATAAGCCAAACTGATCTCTCCTACAGAGAGTCTCTCCCTGACATAATGGTAGTGCACCTCAATGTGCTTCGTACGAGCATGGAACACTGGGTTCCGCGCAACTGCCAATGCGCTCTGACTGTCAGTGAAGATGGTGGTGGCAGATGGCTGCCCAACACCCAAATCAGCCATAAGGCGTCTGAGCCACACACACTCAACCGTAGCTGTGAAAGCTGCCCTGTACTCAGCTTCACAACTAGAAGTGGCCACAGTAGGCTGCTTCTTGCTCAACCATGATATGCATGAGCTTCCAAGCATGAAGCAAAAACCACTCGTGGACACGCGTGTGTCATAACAACCAGCCCAGTCAGAATCTGAAAAAGCATGTAAATCTGGCGGCAATGATCCCCCCTTGGGATAAAACAACCCAAGATGCCGAGTACCACTCAAATAGCGAAAGATACGCTTCACTGCCTGCCAATGCTTAATGCCTGGGCTATGCATAAATCTGCTCACCTGTGAGACTGCAAACTGAATGTCTGGCCTCGTAATGCATACATAAATGAGGCAACCAACAGCTGTCTGATAGAGTGTGACATTAAAGTGATCTCTAGCATCATGAAGACTCAACTTCAAACCTGTCTCCATTGGAGTAGCAATAGGCTTGCAGTCTTCAAGGCCAAATCTCCGCAACAATGTTTCAATATACTTTGTCTGACACAAAGCAATACCTCCATCACACTGCTTAAATTGTATCCCCAAATAATGATGCAAATGCCCCAAATCTGACATCTCAAAAGAGGCATTCAAATCAGCCTTAAAATCAGCAATATGATTTTCATTTGGTCCTGTGAGCAGCATGTCATCGACATAGAGAGCAATGATTAGATGTACACCATCCACACGTTTAACATACAAAGTGCTTTCTGTTGGACTATTCTGAAACCCATGTGCAGTCAAATATGCATGTATTTTTTCATACCAAGCTCGTGGAGCTTGCTTTAAACCATATAAAGCCTTTTTTAACCTGCACACTTTGTTTTCCTGCCCTCTTTGAACAAAACCACGAGGCTGCGATACATACACCTCCTCATGCAAATCTCCATTTAAGAACGCAGTCTTTATGTCCAGCTGATGTACATTCCAACCATTATGAGCTGCTAATGCACAGATGCTACGTACAGTGGTCATACGACATGTGGGAGCAAAAGTCTCATCAAAATCAATGCCCTTCTCTTGAGCATAACCTTTTGCAACAAGCCTAGCCTTATGGCGATCCACTGTGCCATCAGGCTTACGCTTCAATTTGTATACCCACTTAGTGCCAATGGCCTTCTTGCCAGGGGGCAAGTCAAATAAAGACCATGTACTATTCTTCATAATAGCATCGTATTCTGCTTGCATAGCAGCCATCCAATTTTCTGAACTTTGTGCCTCATCAAATGAAACAGGCTCACTTTCATCGCACATACTAGAAACAGCCAATGCATAACAATCTGACGCATAAGAGGCACCATGAGAGCCAGAACGAGTGCGACTAGACAAAGGGGCATCCAACTTGCTGTCACGCAAAGTCTGCACCAGCCATCTAGGCATGTTCCTAGAGCCCTCAATCTCTTGTCTCTCATCCTCAAGTGCATCATGCACATCTGCATCAGATATAGGCTGATCTGTGCCATCATTTAAAACCTGCATAGGCTGAAAAACTGCCTCATGAGGTATTGCACTTGACTGTGCACCACTGAAAAAAGGCAACAATGTATCATAGACATCACGTGAGCTGATATCTGTCTCCTTAGTACATGAAACCAAGGGCTGAACTGCATCTTCCACAAATACAACATCACGGCTAACCAAAATGCGCTTTGTCTGTGGATGATACAAACGATAGCCTTTGCTCTCAGCACTATATCCAACAAAAATACATTTGACAGCTTTGTCATCCAATTTTCTGCGATGTTGCACAGGCACTAATGCATATGCCAGGCAACCAAAAACACGTAAATGGCCAACAGATGGCTTGCGGCTATGCCAAGCCTCATATGGAGTGACAACCTGTAATGCTTTGGTGGGACACCTGTTTAGTACATAAGTGGCACACATGACAGCCTCAAGCCAAAAACCATGTGGTAGACTTTGACTCTTAACCATACATCTTGCCATTTCCATGAGAGACCTGTTTTTTCTCTCAGCCACACCATTTTGCTGTGGTGTATACGGCACTGTACATTGGTGTTTTATCCCACGCTCAGCCAGAAATGCATTAAATTCTGAAGACATATACTCCCCCCCTCGATCTGAACGGAGGGTGCCCATCTTACTTTCTGACACATTTTCAGCCATAACCAAAAACTGTTTGAAGCACAAAAACACTTCGGACTTTGCCTTCAAAGGATATACCCATGCATGCCTGGTAAAATCATCAATGAAAGTCACGAAGTAAAGGTAGTTTCCAAATGATGGAGTTTGCATGGGACCACAAACATCACTGTGAACAAGCTGCAATCTGCGTTCAGCTCTCACTGATCCATCTTTGGGAAAGGAAGCACGCTGCATTTTACCCAATATGCAGCCCTCACAAACATGCTTGACAGGTGCCTCAAGCTTAGGCAAAGAAGACACCATTTCAGATTTCTGCAGGCGCAGCAAACTTGCAAAATTCAGATGACCAAAACGTGCATGCCAAAGTTTTGCATTTGAAATAGCCTGCGTATCCATAATAGCACATGCTGAATCCTCTACACATTTGCCATCCATATTGAGCTTATACAGCCCTCGACATAGTGAACCAGATGCTACAATGATGTCACCACAAGAGAGATCATGAACAGTACATCTGTCATCCACAAATTTTACAACCAAACTTGTTTTGGCAAATGCGGAGACTGACAGCAGATTCTTTTTGATCCCTGGCACATACAATGCATCAAAAAGTGTAAAGGTGTTGCAATTTGCAACATTCAGCACAATCTGTCCAACTCCTTTAACGGGATAAGAGGAGTTATTGGCACAAGTGACAGTATTCCCTGTGGGAGCAGACTCAAGGAAAGTGAATAAACTGCGCTGCGAGGTGATATGCTTAGTGGCACCACTGTCAAAGTACCATACATCTGAATCTACTGCAGACATACATGTGTCATGCAAAGATGGGTCATAACTGCACTGCGCATTGAATGCCCATTCTGTATCTTGAACAACATTAGCAGATTCATTGTTAGAAGGAGAGGCATCTGCCAACAGCCATACCAGCCTCTTTCTTCTTAGCCTCTTTCGCAGCCAGCTTAGGACACGCTTTGATGACATGATCATTTCCCTTACAGTACTTGCAAAATGTCTTCTGTTTGTCACCCTTCTTCTCATCTTTGTCTTCCTTCTTTGGTTGCGCAGCATTTGCAGATTTCTGCTTACTAGAAGAAAAGCCAGCTTTACCTTTCCCGCTTCTCTGACTAGCAATGAAAGCTTGATCTGCGACACGCATAATATTCCTGTTTTGCCTTGACTGGTCTTCTTGCAGCAAAATAGAAACTAACTCCTCAAATGATAAGGCATTGGGATTGCCTTTCATCATCAAGCGAAGAGTGGAAGCAAAACCCTGATAAGAATCTGGTAGACCATTCAAAACAGTCTGCACAAGTGAACTGTCTGACAGGATTTCATCTGCAGAAATGAGCTGCTCTTTGAAATCCTTGATCTTTGTCAAAAAGCTATCCATAGAATCACCTTCGTTCATATGCTCACTCTCCAACTGTTTTCGGAGGTAAGCAACACGAGCCTCATTTCTTGCCTGATACAATGTGGCAAGTACATCCCAAGCATCCTTAGAAGTCCTGCAGGAGCGAATATGTGGGATAATGGTACGTTTGACAGACAGCGCAATCAAGGCATGAGCCTGCGCATCTCTACCATCCCAACGAATCTGCTCTGCTGAAAGTGGTGGTTCTCGAACAGCTGCTACAGCACTTGTGCCTGCACCATCATCAACAGTACCTGTTTCTGATGTGTTTGCAGCATTCCCAGCCACAATAGGACGTGCATCAATACCCTGCACAATGTTCCATAACCCCTTTGCTACCAATACATGTCGCATCATATATGCCCACAATGGATAGTTGGTGCCATCCAACTTATCCTCAGCAGCCAACATGCGGAATACATCATTGTTGTCAGCCATGGCCAATGACTGTACTACTAGATGTAAATGCTATCTGTAAGAGGTAAACCTGTATAAAATCGACCTGTGCTATGTAGCACAGCCCAAAACAGACGAATGGGCACCTGTCCTGCAGATTTTAATCTTGACAGAAAATCTGCACAGTAGGACGATTTTGCCTGCGCAGTACTTGGAATGCAAAAACGGAGGGCGAAATGACTTCAGATCAAAATTCTGAAACGAACTAGCCCTACGGGCTATCCCACGGCATATACTAACCTGCAGACGCTCGTGAAACCTCGTCGCAATCGGAGGAGATGAAGCGGCAGGTGCCGGTGATGCTGCCCGGGAGGAGGAAGCCTGCTCTGATACCAATTGTTGGAATTAGGGTTGCAAGAATGCACACACAACTTCAAGAAGATGAGGAAGCTTGAGCACAACACAGTAGTGTATTATAAGTGCCAAAAATGAAAGATAACTAGCCCTAGAAGATAATGGGCGTATATACAATGCACGGGGGAAAAAACCTCCTAGTGAGGGAAAAAGTGCCCCGGCGGTCCTAAGTGTGTTCACACACATCACTACTATAATATGGTAACAAAGGTGATTCCAACTTTCCATCGCTTAAGAGACAACAAGGTCAAACTCAGGACATGGAAAGTTCTAGAATGGAAGAAAGGTCTTTTTCTTGGAACACAATCCCGTGGAATTCAACTTCAGAAGTTCCACCCTTGAACAAAGAAGTGAAATGCTATAATTGTCAAGGATTTGGACATCGCAGTATAGATTGCCCAACTCTTTTTGGATCAAGGTTTTTGGGGCAAGGAAGTCAGGGACCAAGATTTTAGACTCCAGCTCCTTCCTTCCAGAGTAATCAGGTTTCTTTATGTCAAAATCAGGGAAATCCCAGAGGTAGACACCCGAACCAACCCTCAGTTTCAATCCAAAGCAATGCAAGACCGCTGCCTCAAAATAGGGGAAGTCAAAGAGAGATGTTCCTAGATCGGCCGTCCACTTCCAAGGCAGTAACGCTGGAAGTGATTGAAGAAGAAGAAGATGAAAGAGATTATACTCCACCTGCGAGATGAGGACATCTCGCATTTTTTAAGTGATGTAAGATTTCTCCCTCTAGCTTTTGAGGTGTAAAGGTGTAAGAACCTCCCCTTCTATTCTTGTAATTATTCCCCTCACTAAAATAGAAGAAAGATCTTGTTTTATCCTGTTTTGGCCTAGAGAGAGAAAATGTCTAGAGAGAGATAATCCAAAATTAAGATATCTTTGGATATAAAAATCCTCCTAGTGTCTAAAATGGATTCCCCAGAAACAGAATTTCAAAATGAATTTTCCCAATGTGTATTAGAAATTAATTGAACATGGTATAAGGGACCTTAGCCTAAGGTTCTACATTTTAAGAAAATGGTATAAGGGACCTTAGCCTAAGGAATTAATTGAAAATGGTATAAGGGACCTTAGCCTAAGGTTCTACATTTTAAGAAACTTTTGGATTATGGTCCAATTAAGGTTCCAATGGGCCAATTGGATTAATCCAAGTGTTGGGATGAGATAAATCCAAAGAAGTAGGTAGTACACTCCTCATTCACTGCTGCTGTTGTTGTGGCTGCATGGGTGGGTGATAGGCCTGTCCCAATCTTCTTAGTACTAGGTTAGCTATCTGGTCTGGATTTACTAGCGCACTAGACCCTGAACTTTGGTCATCACCCCACTGATCTCTAGGTTTCACCTCAGGGCCAGAACCATCTTAGAGTTTGAAGTTATCTGTGAAATCCATAGCATCATGGCAACACTCATTAAAATTTGTATGCTTCTTTGCATAGAGATGTGTATGCAATGTTGAATTTTTGAGTCCTTTTAAGAAGAGAGAAATTAATTGACTATGGGTGGGCTTCTCTTCTTCTGGGCAACGATAACGTTCAGGGGATTTCAAATAGGAAATACCTAAGCAATGGTTAATAAGCATTAAATTTAAAGTAAAAAGTGAAGTAGATGGTGCACAATGGAAGCCCAAGGGACACAGGGGTAGTTGAAGAGGCATTGGACAAGGAAAAGGCAATGTCTAGCCAATGAAAGGTCAAGGGACTGAAGTTGGAAGGCCATGCACCATCTAGGCCTATATAACCATGAGGTAAGGGACTATTTGGTATATGGTTGGGTGGATAATCAAGGTTCTAGTCTTACAAGTCCACAAGCTTATGATGCTAGGAGCATTACATTGGTATAAGAGCTAGTGTTCAATCTCGAGGGACTCTTCATGCTTCTTGCGATGAACACAACAAATATATAAGTTATCTTTTGCTCTTTTTAGTAAGAGGATAAGGTGCTCTTCTTCATCTTTTTGCTATATAATTTTGATTTAAAGCTTGAATAGCCATAGTGAAAATATGGTATGGTTTCTCTTTGGAAAAACAAAGGAAAGTTTGATGTTTTGATTATCAAACTTTGTAATCTTTGTGTAGTGTTTTGGGGAAAAAGGTGGAAGAAAATTTCCTTTTTAAGAGCAAGGATTTTTTTTAAATATTTTTGTAAAAGGAGTCTATGTAGACTCTCATGATGATGAGGAGGCATTGGAGCATATGCTGCTTGTGGTAAAGGAGCACAAGCGGGTAGTGGTGGTGGCCGCCGGTGCTGCCATGATGTTGCGTGCAAGTAAAAGGCAAGGGAAATAGAGGCATTAAATGCATACGCTATTCTGAGAAAGAGAGAGACTAAAGAGAGAACTATATGCCTTGCAGTAGTGATTTCAAATGCATGTATGTGGCTGTCACCTTTCAGAGAAGCACTCAGCCTTGAGCCCCAGGAATACTTGAAAGACCTCTTGTTCATCTCAGCTGCTTCCTTCTCGAAATGACATGCTTGTCAATTCCACCTAGCTTATAGATGAGGTGGCCAGTGGTGGTAAAGAGAAGACTCACATCAACATCGTCAAAAAAAACCATCCAAATCATGCATTATGGTTAGGTTCAAGTATACCAGATGCAATGCAAGCTACATTAGGGCTTGGTGAATTTTAATGATATTTTTGAGGAACACAGATGGAGTGATGGTAGCGCGAGAGGTGACTTGGGCATGGACCCATTGATAACATTTTTTCCCAAAAGATAATGATTTACAAGTGCAATGCTATTGGCAAGCCAGCTGTGGGACATCCACTCAAATGTTGGAGTCCATGATCAAGTCTCCATGGCCCTCAATGTTATGACTCACCCTAACCTTCCTTGAAACACATCCAAAAAGAGATTACTTGGTGAACTGCAACTATCGTGAGTGAGGATCTTTCCAATGGTTGAGCTCGTAACCCTTGAGGTCTCCAAGCTCTATAACTCCTTGAGAAGCAATTCCACCGCGTCTCCCACGAGCGTTGTCACATCGCCGCGTTGCACTTCGTCCCTCATCTCACCCCACTTCACTCACACACACACACTCACTAGCATGTATTAGGGAGAGAGATTCGCAAGAGGATTAGAAAGAGCAAGACTCAATTGCACAATGGGAGAGTATGTTGTATTATGAGAGAAATTCACTTATATACAAGGCCATAAGTGTTCACACTCACTTAAACTATGGCCATAAGTGTTCACAATCACTTAAACTATGGCCGACCGGACACTTTAGGCTCATAAGAGGCCTAATGCTATTACAATGGCTACTCTCATAATATATCCATGAATTATATCACTTAGGACTTCATCCTAACTTGCTACCACATGCTCTTGAAGCAGGAATCGCCATAAATACTCCGTCACACCATTACGGGTGCCCGCCCAAGTTGTACCTTTGGACACTATTGCTTCATATCTTGAATGTATGACCCTTTGGTGTATCTACCGTGACTCCTTAATGTAAGATAATGGCAGTAGCTCTTGTTAATCCTAGAATTGGATTAACATCCCCCCCTTCCTAATGGCAATCGCATCCTCGTGATCATGTTGAAGACCTTTGTGTGGGAAGAATGAACAAGCTTTATCGATGGCGTTGATGTTGAGTGACGTTCAATGGTATTTATTCCTCCAGAAGAAATAAGAAAAGCTAGTTAATGAATGAAGAGGTTAGTGGTGTATTGGGAATTCCTAATAGGGGGGTGGGGTTTTTGCGAATGATTGCATTTTTATATTTGTGTGAACTCCTTTTTTCTCCTTTTTTTTGGCTCAATATGTTTTTGGCAATCATCGGCAAGGTTACATTTGATTTTTGTTAGTGTGGGGACACTAAGAGATGTTAATAATGGGAGAGAAGAGAGAGAAGAATTTGGAGGAACGTAGACTTAATCATCAGAACAAGATGGTGATTCTTAGTTCCTCATTTGATTCATTGAAGCGACATTCATCTTTTGAAGTAATTTTGTGTGGCAAGATTCTTATCAAATATTATTGAGAAGGACCTGTTCCTGTCTTCTTCTGCCCATGTGCTTTTTATGTTTTTATGTATATTTAAGTGCTCTTATGAAGCAGATTTACATGAAGTAAAAGAACTGAGTCATATAGACTCTTATTGAACTGCTATGTGTTGAAGTAGCCACTTGTTGGTGAGGATTGAAAGAATTACATCGACTTGCGAGGCTCATATAGGTATCTTCAGTAAGGTGGGTTGTACCATTGATCTGGCTTTTGCCCACCATGGCCCCCCATCTAGAGATGTACATGGAAGTTGTCGATTGGTGAGGCTGTGGTGCAAATGTTCTCTAATGCATGAGTATGGATATTTACTCATGGAGCAACTACTACATTAATTCAGCCAGAAGAAGATGCTTGGAAATTCAGAAGTGAAGGAAGACCCTTCCCTCAGAACACTTTCTCAGGAGCCCCACCTCTTCCAAGGATTCAGAGGGATGATCTTAGAAGTGAGAATAGGTGTTTTGGGTGTCAGGGTTTCGGGTGTCAGGGTTTCGGTCACCAGCTTAAAGACTACCCGACTCTTGCCATGTCAAGAGGACAGGGAATTCAAGGACCTAGAGTGCAGAGACCAGCCCCTTCGTATCAGTCAAATCAGGGTCCATCTCGCCAAAATCAGGGCAGTTTTAGGAGGAATCCAACTCAACCATCTGCCTCTGTTCAGAGTAATCTCAGAACTCCCTCCCAGAACTGGGGTAACCAAAGAGAAAGAGTTCGGCCCCAATCTACAGTAGCCAGAGCAGTTACAATAGCAGAAGTAGTGGAAGAGGAAAGAGGTCAAATTTATGCCGCGATTGAAAACCAAGGGCCAAATCATCAATTCTCTATCATCCATGCTCCAGCTGAGTATAAGGGTAAGCCATTTAAGCTTTTGATTGATTCATGCAGTACTCATTTATTTATTTCCCCAGGATGCTTGCGTAAGCTGGTCTTAGAATAGAAATCAGGAAAACCTATGCAAGTTGAATTGGCGAGTGGGAAGATTCTTTTCACTCACCATGAGACAGATCGTATTTAGTTTAATCTAGATGGGAATGTAACTGACTACTACTAGTTCAGAGTCTTACCTTTGGGAGTTTTTGACGGAATCCTTAGAATGGATTGGCTCCACAAAAATCAAGCTAACATTCGATGTCACAATGGAACCATTTCCTTCCGTGACCTTCACGGGAACAAAGTTCAAGGAACTGGAATTTTCGGATCCCCAGATCTACAATTAGTAAAAGCTTCTAGGTTACTGAAAGGACTTAGAAAGAAGCAGCTCATTTATGTTGTCAAAATGAATCTAGTAGACACAAAGTTAAAGGCTAAAGAACCAGAATGGTTAAGTGATTATGATGATTTATTCCCACAGCAGCAGAGCTAATTGAGATGCCTCCGATTCGGGAAGTAGATCATGAGATAGAATTGACCCCCGGAGCTTAGCCAGTAGTAGCAGCGCACGTACAAAATGCCAGTCCCTAAAGCCATTGAACTCAAGGAACAGCTTAGGTAGCTATTAGAACAAGGGTTTGTAAGACCCAATGTTTCACCTTGGGGAGCGCCAGTTCTCTTTCAAAAAAAGAAGGATGGAATGTTAAGACTCTGTGTGGATTACAAAGGTATCAATCAGCTAAAAGTTAAGAATAAGTATCCTATCCCCAGAATTGATGAGCTTCTGGACAGGCTAAATGGAGCCTAGATCTTCACAAAGATAGATCTCAAATCAGGGTATTACTAGATCAGGATTAATGATCAAGATATCCCGAAGACAACTATCAATACTCGCTATGAGCAATATGAATTTACTTTCATGCCATTTGGATTGACAAATGCCCCAGCTACATTCAATCGCCTAATGCAAGACATTCTCAAGGAATACTTGGATGATTTTGTTCTTATTCTCTTTGATGATATTCTGATTTACTCAAAGATGATATTCTGATTTACTCAAAGAATGTAGTTGACCATGAAGCTGACGTCCGTAAAGTTCTTGAGATTCTAAGGAAGCACCAACTCTTTGCAAAAAAGAGCAAATGCACTTTCTCTATCGACCATGTTGAATACTTGGGCTTTCTGGTATCCAAAGACGGAATTTCTCCAGATTCGGCTCCAGATTCGGCAAAAGTCCAAGTAGTCATAGATTGGCCTGAACCAAAGATAATGAAAGAAGTCAGAGGATTCTTGGGATTAACTGGTTGGTATAGAATTTTTATACCTAAGTATGCTCTCATAGCTTCCCCCTGCCTAATCTTCTCAAGAAGAATACCCGTTTCAATGGTTTGCCAGGTGTTAGAGCGCTTTTGATAAGCTGAAGACCGCCTTGGTAACCAATCCCATTCTAAAGTTGCCAAATTTCTCTCTACCCTTTGAGGTAGTAACAAATGCCAATGGTTTTGCCCTGGGAGGTGCGCTCATGTAGGAAGGTCATGCAGTGGCCTATGAATCCCGAAAATATAGAACGCATGAGAGAAATTATGCTGTCCATGACCTGGAGCTACTTTCAGTAGTCTATGCCCTGAAGTTGTGGAGACATTACCTATTGGGTCAAAGATTCACTTTGATGATAGATCATCAGAGCTTAAAGTGGATCTTCACTTAGAAGGATCTCAACATGCGCATTTGGCCCTATTGCTACCCTACTTATGCAGGAAAGCAAAACTCCTGAGGAGTTGAACTGAGTTCAAGGGTACAGCCTAGATGAAGGAATTATGTATTATAATAGCAGGCTATGTATTCCCAAATGATGAGGAAACTTAGGGTCAAATTCTGAATGAAGCCCATGATAGCCTCATAGCAAGACATCTAGGTTTCATCAAGACCTACATGTCTGTAAAGAAAAGCTTCTTTTGGCCTGGACTACATGTCTGTAAAGAAAAGCTTCTTTTGGCCTAGACTAAAAAAGGATGTACTTAATCATGTACAGACATACATGTCTATAAAGAAAAGCTTCTTTTGGCCTGGACTAAAAAAGGATGTACTTAATCATGTACGTCAATGCCTGATATGTCAGAAAGTCAAAGCTTTCTTTACAGACCTACATGTCTGTAAAGAAAAGCTTCTTTTGGCCTGGACTAAAAAAGGATGTACTTAATCATGTACGTCAATGCCTGATATGTCAGAAAGTCAAAGCCGAGAGAGTAAAAATTCTTGGGAAGTTACATCCATTAGACATCCCCCAGATGAAGTGGGAATGTATCAATATGGATTTTATTACTAGACTGCCTTCAGTACAATCAGGTTACAACTCCATCTTCTTGGTAGTTGATAGACTACTAACCAAAGTTGCCCATCTGATTCCAGTAAAAGAAACCTACACTACAGTGGATGTGGCTAGAGTGTTCCTCAAGGAAATCTTCAAATTGCATGGCCTACCTAGGAGAATAGTAAGTGATCGAGATCCCAAATTCACGTCAAGATTCTGGACGGCATTTTTCGAAGCAGTAGGAACTTTCTTGGATCTTAGCACAGCTTACCACCTTGAGACCAATGGTCAAATAGAAAGTGTAAGATTCCTCCCCAGCCTCTTAGGATGCCCAGTATCTTCCCCTGTAGTCAAATCCCTCTTCAGAAATATCAAAGATCTTGTTTCTACCTGTTTTGGCCTAGAAAGAGAAAATGTTCTAAAGAGAGGTTATTCAAATTTTGGATATTTTTTGGATAGAAAAATCTCTCTTCATATTTAAATAAGTTCCCCCAAAAGAGAAGTTCAAAAAGATTTTCAGAAGGTGCATTCGAAATAAATTATAACCTGTTCAAAAGGCCTTATCCTGGGAGTCCAGATTTTCTGAAAATTTTAAATTAAGGTTTTGAGGGGTCAATCAGATTCATCCAAATGTGTGGAGGAGAAAAATGAAAGAAATAAAGAAAATCCCCCTAAAAATGCGTAAATGCTCACATAAGATGAAGAGTTGACTATGTACAAGGTTTATTAGTAAAAAACTATGAGTATTACTAAAAAAATGAGATATTTTGGGTATAATGATTCCATCTTGACACATGTGTAAGGAAGGGGAGTCCCTTCAAGGAGGCGCCTACTTCACATGCTTGAATGAGTTTTAAACTCAAAAATAATGTGATATTTTTATCTCTCCTCTCTCTTGGATCAAACCGAATCATAAAGGAATCAAACCGAATCAAAAAGGAACTAAACTAGGTCCAAATTTGATCCAAATTCAACCAAATTGAATCTGGAAAATTCTAGAAATTAGTTGGTCTTGGTTAGAGCCTCTCTCTCCTAGATAAATAGAACCTTAGCCCTTTGTAAAAAAATAGGAGAATTATACTATGCCAGAATTATATGCTAAAATAATGATAATTTTTACTATTCTCTAAAATTCTCTCCAAATTGAAGAAATTGGAGCTTCCCTCCTTCTTCAATCTCCATTGGTGGCTCCATCAGCATACCAAACCAATTGATTGGTTGGGGGCCTCTACCGTGATCAAAGAATCAAGCAATTTGTAAGGTAAAGTGTGAATTTTGATCTTTTTTCATAATTTCTCAATGTTTCTCTCTTCTCAATGTTGGAATTAGGGTTGCAGGAATGCACACACAACTTCAAGAAGATGAGGAAGCTTGAGCACAACACAGTAGTGTATTATGAGTGCCAAAAATGAAAGATAACAAGCCCTAGAAGATAATGGGCGTATATACAATGCACGGGGGAAAAAACCTCCTAGTGAGGGAAAAAGTGCCCCGGCGGTCCTAAGTGTGTTCACACACATCACTACTATAATATGGTAACAAATCCCCCCTGGAGTGATGCGGTGAACAAGAGCTAGCACTCATGTATAGGGAAGTGTCTAGCTATGTGGACGAATCCACAAAAGGGAGTAAGCCCAAAGCTTTGCGAAAAGCTTCGAACTTCTCACGAGGCAGAGCCTTTGTGAAAAGGTCTGCAAGGTTATCCTGTGTTGGCACATAAGCCAAACTGATCTCTCCTGCAGAGAGTCTCTCCCTGACATAATGGTAGTGCACCTCAATGTGCTTCGTACGAGCATGGAACACTGGGTTCCGCGCAACTGCCAATGCGCTCTGACTGTCAGTGAAGATGGTGGTGGCAGATGGCTGCCCAACACCCAAATCAGCCATAAGGCGTCTGAGCCACACACACTCAACCGTAGCTGTGAAAGCTGCCCTGTACTCAGCTTCACAACTAGAAGTGGCCACAGTAGGCTGCTTCTTGCTCAACCATGATATGCATGAGCTTCCAAGCATGAAGCAAAAACCACTCGTGGACACGCGTGTGTCATAACAACCAGCCCAGTCAGAATCTGAAAAAGCATGTAAATCTGGCGGCAATGATCCCCCCTTGGGATAAAACAACCCAAGATGCCGAGTACCACTCAAATAGCGAAAGATACGCTTCACTGCCTGCCAATGCTTAATGCCTGGGCTATGCATAAATCTGCTCACCTGTGAGACTGCAAACTGAATGTCTGGCCTCGTAATGCATACATAAATGAGGCAACCAACAGCTGTCTGATAGAGTGTGACATCAAAGTGATCTCCAGCATCATGAAGACTCAACTTCAAACCTGTCTCCATTGGAGTAGCAATAGGCTTGCAGTCTTCAAGGCCAAATCTCCGCAACAATGTTTCAATATACTTTGTCTGACACAAAGCAATACCTCCATCACACTGCTTAAATTGTATCCCCAAATAATGATGCAAATGCCCCAAATCTGACATCTCAAAAGAGGCATTCAAATCAGCCTTAAAATCAGCAATATGACTCTCATTTGGTCCTGTGAGCAGCATGTCATCGACATAGAGAGCAATGATTAGATGTACACCATCCACACGTTTAGCATACAAAGTGCTTTCTGTTGGACTATTCTGAAACCCATGTGCAGTCAAATATGCATGTATTTTTTCATACCAAGCTCGTGGAGCTTGCTTTAAACCATATAAAGCCTTTTTTAACCTGCACACTTTGTTTTCCTGCCCTCTTTGAACAAAACCACGAGGCTGCGATACATACACCTCCTCATGCAAATCTCCATTTAAGAACGCAGTCTTTATGTCCAGCTGATGTACATTCCAACCATTATGAGCTGCTAATGCACAGATGCTACGAACAGTGGTCATACGACATGTGGGAGCAAAAGTCTCATCAAAATCAATGCCCTTCTCTTGAGCATAACCTTTTGCAACAAGCCTAGCCTTATGGCGATCCACTGTGCCATCAGGCTTACGCTTCAATTTGTATACCCACTTAGTGCCAATGGCCTTCTTGCCAGGGGGCAAGTCACATAAAGACCATGTACCATTTTTCATAATAGCATCGTATTCTGCTTGCATAGCAGCCATCCAATTTTCTGAACTTTGTGCCTCATCAAATGAAACAGGCTCACTTTCATCGCACATACTAGAAACAGCCAATGCATAACAATCTGACGCATAAGAGACACCATGAGAGCCAGAACGAGTGCGACTAGACAAAGGGGCATCCAACTTGCTGTCACGCAAAGTCTGCACCAGCCATCTAGGCATGTTCCTAGAGCCCTCAATCTCTTGTCTCTCATCCTCAAGTGCATCATGCACATCTGCATCAGATATAGGCTGATCTGTGCCATCATTTAAAACCTGCATAGGCTGAAAAACTGCCTCATGAGGTATTGCACTTGACTGTGCACCACTGAAAAGAGGCAACAATGTATCATAGACATCACGTGAGCTGATATCTGTCTCCTTAGTACATGAAACCAAGGGCTGAACTGCATCTTCCACAAATACAACATCACGGCTAACCAAAATGCGCTTTGTCTGTGGATGATACAAACGATAGCCTTTGCTCTCAGCACTATATCCAACAAAAATACATTTGACAGCTTTGTCATCCAATTTTCTGCGATGTTGCACAGGCACTAATGCATATGCCAGGCAACCAAAAACACGTAAATGGCCAACAGATGGCTTGCGGCCATGCCAAGCCTCATATGGAGTGACAACCTGTAATGCTTTGGTGGGACACCTGTTTAGTACATAAGTGGCACACATGACAGCCTCAAGCCAAAAACCATGTGGTAGACTTTGACTCTTAACCATACATCTTGCCATTTTCATGAGAGACCTGTTTTTTCTCTCAGCCACACCATTTTGCTGTGGTGTATACGGCACTGTACATTGGTGTTTTATCCCACGCTCAGCCAGAAATGCATTAAATTCTGAAGACATATACTCCCCCCCTCGATCTGAACGGAGGGTGCCCATCTTACTTTCTGACACATTTTCAGCCATAACCAAAAACTGTTTGAAGCACAAAAACACTTCGGACTTTGCCTTCAAAGGATATACCCATGCATGCCTGGTAAAATCATCAATGAAAGTCACGAAGTAAAGGTAGTTTCCAAATGATGGAGTTTGCATGGGACCACAAACATCACTGTGAACAAGCTGCAATCTGCGTTCAGCTCTCACTGATCCATCTTTGGGAAAGGAAGCACGCTGCATTTTACCCAATATGCAGCCCTCACAAACATGCTTGACAGGTGCCTCAAGCTTAGGCAAAGAAGACACCATTTCAGATTTCTGCAGGCGCAGCAAACTTGCAAAATTCAGATGACCAAAACGTGCATGCCACAGTTTTGCATTTGAAATAGCCTGCGTATCCATAATAGCACATGCTGAATCCTCTACACATTTGCCATCCATATTGAGCTTATACAGCCCTCGACATAGTGAACCAGATGCTACAATGATGTCACCACAAGAGAGATCATGAACAGTACATCTGTCATCCACAAATTTTATAACCAAACCTGTTTTGGCAAATGCGGAGACTGACAGCAGATTCTTTTTGATCCCTGGCACATACAATGCATCAAAAAGTGTAAAGGTGTTGCCATTTGCAACATTCAGCACAATCTGTCCAACTCCTTCAACGGGATAAGAGGAGTTATTGGCACAAGTGACAGTATTCCCTGTGGGAGCAGACTCAAGGAAGGTGAATAAACTGCGCTGCGAGGTGATATGCTTAGTGGCACCACTGTCAAAGTACCATACATCTGAATCTACTGCAGACATACATGTGTCATGCAAAGATGGGTCATAACTGCACTGCGCATTGAATGCCCATTCTGTATCTTGAACAACATTAGCAGATTCATTGTTAGAAGGAGAGGCATCTGCCAACAGCCATACCAGCCTCTTTCTTCTTAGCCTCTTTCGCAGCCAGCTTAGGACACGCTTTGATGACATGATCATTTCCCTTACAGTACTTGCAAAATGTCTTCTGTTTGTCACCCTTCTTCTCATCTTTGTCTTCCTTCTTTGGTTGCGCAGCATTTGCAGATTTCTGCTTACTAGAAGAAAAGCCTGCTTTACCTTTCCCGCCTCTCTGACTAGCAACGAAAGCTTGATCTGCGACACGCATAATATTCCTGTTTTGCCTTGACTGGTCTTCTTGCAGCAAAACAGAAACTAACTCCTCAAATGATAAGGCATTGGGATTGCCTTTCATCATCAAGCGAAGAGTGGAAGCAAAACCCTGATAAGAATCTGGTAGACCATTCAAAACAGTCTGCACAAGTGAACTGTCTGACAGGATTTCATCTGCAGAAATGAGCTGCTCTTTGAAATCCTTGATCTTTGTCAAAAAGCTATCCATAGAATCACCTTCGTTCATATGCTCACTCTCCAACTGTTTTCGGAGATAAGCAACACGAGCCTCATTTCTTGCCTGATACAATGTGGCAAGTACATCCCAAGCATCCTTAGAAGTCCTGCAAGAGCGAATATGTGGGATAATGGTACGTTTGACAGACAGCGCAATCAAGGCATGAGCCTGCGCATCTCTACCATCCCACCGAATCTGCTCTGCTGAAAGTGGTGGTTCTCGAACAGCTGCTACAGCACTTGTGCCTGCACCATCATCAACAGTACCTGTTTCTGATGTGTTTGCAGCATTCCCAGCCACAATAGGACGTGCATCAATACCCTGCACAATATTCCATAACCCCTTTGCTACCAATACATGTCGCATCATATATGCCCACAATGGATAGTTGGTGCCATCCAACTTATCCTCAGCAGCCAACATGCGGAATACATCATTGTTGTCAGCCATGGCCAATGACTGTACTACTAGATGTAAATGCTGTCTGTAAGAGGTAAACCTGTATAAAATCGACCTGTGCTATGTAGCACAGCCCAAAATAGACGAATGGGCACCTGTCCTGCAGATTTTAATTTTGACAGAAAATCTGCACAGTAGGACGATTTTGCCTGTGCAGTACTTGGAATGCAAAAACGGAGGGCGAAAAGACCTCAGATCAAAATTCTGAAATGACCGAGCCCTACGGGCTTCTCCACGGCATATACTAACCTGCAGTCGCTCGTGAAACCTCGTCGCAATCGGAGGAGATGAAGCGGCAGGTGCCGGTGATGCTGCCCGGGAGGAGGAAGCCTGCTCTGATACCAATTGTTGGAATTAGGGTTGCAGGAATGCACACACAACTTCAAGAAGATGAGGAAGCTTGAGCACAACACAGTAGTGTATTATGAGTGCCAAAAATGAAAGATAACAAGCCCTAGAAGATAATGGGCGTATATACAATGCACGGGGGAAAAAACCTCCTAGTGAGGGAAAAAGTGCCCCGGCGGTCCTAAGTGTGTTCACACACATCACTACTATAATATGGTAACACTCAACCCCTCTCAAGCTTGAGAAGCTTAATTTGAAAGGCTTTTTAATGCTATTGAAGTTAATTGATGAATGGAAGTAAGGAAATGCATAAATTCCCATGTATGCTTAATTTTTATGGTTTTTATGATTTTTGTCTTCTCTAAAATGAATATGATGTTATGCCTCATTGAAAAAAAGGCATTCCCCTCTTCTTATCATCGAAGTATCGGGATGAGCCCTTTCAAAGCTCTGTATGGACAAGATTGCCTAACACTATTAACTTGGTTCGACCCATTGATTAGGGTAGAGATGTCCAAACAGATGCTTGACGACATGGAGCAGCAGATGCAGTCAATGGTCTTCATTCGAGTATGCCCCAAAAGAAGTTCTCTATCTCTTGGGAAGTACAAGAAGTTATCCCCCCGATACTCTGGGCCATATCTGATTACAAAGAAAGTAAGTGACTTAGCCTATGAACTTCTTCTGCCTCCTCATCTCAAAGTACATAATGTATTTCATGTCAGCCTACTTAAGAAGTATGTACCGAGCCCCAATCATGTGCTTAATGATGAACTCTTAACTTCTTCAACCCAAGGACAGATGGAACTCCAACCTGAAGAAATCCTTGATATTCAAGAGAAGGTTCTCAGGAACAGAATTCTGAGAGAATTTTCAGTCAAATGGAAGTTCTATCCTTTTGAAGACACCACCTGGGAGAAAGAAGCCAAACTGATGCGGGATTACCCCCAGTTTGCGAGATGAGGACATCTCGCATTTTTCAAGTGGGAGAGGATGCAAGATTCCTCCCCAGGCCCTCAAGATGTCCAGTTTCTTCTCCTATAATCAATCCCCTTTTTAGAACAATAAAAGATCTTGTTTCTACCTGTTTTAGCCTAGAGAGAGAAAATATTCTAGAGAGAGATAATTTAGTTTTTAGATATCTTTAGATGGAAAAATATCCCTTCTTATAAAAAAAATTCCCCCGAAACAGAAGTTTAAAAAGAAATTCCTAAGGTACATTAGAAATAAATTATAATGTGCACAAAAGACCTTAGCCTAAGGGCCCATGTTTTTAGAAAATTTTGGATTAAGGTTTAAATAAAGGTTTGATAGGCCAATGAGATTAATCCAAATGTAGGGAGGAGATAAATTGAAGAATAAAAGAAAAACCCCCCAAAAATGAGTAAATGCTCACATAAGATGAAGAGTGGACTAAAGACCAAAGAAAAGAATTAAAAAACTGAATTTTGACACCTCAGTGTGGGGATCTCCCCTCATGAAGTAGGCGCCTTTTTCTCATCATTACCCCCAGTTTTTTAAGAATAAAATGAGATATTTTAATCTCTCCTCTCTTCTGTTTCAAATCTAGATCCAAAAAGTAAGTTGAACCGACCCAAAAATGATTAACAATTGACCAAACTAATCTGGAAAATTCTAGAATCAGTTTGCTTGGTTAGAGGCTCACTTTTTCCTATAAATAGAAGCCTCCCCTTTTGTAAAAGCTTAATGGTGTTTATGCGCTGCTACTCTACTCCTGTCCTGAGAGCCATCTACATTGAAATTTTTAATAATTCAATTGTTTTTGGCCTAATCCTCTCCAAAGTGAATTGGTAGCCACTATTGCTTTCAAACAAGAGTAGAACCCTCAATCACTGAAAAGATGCAGGGGAGAAGAGAGCTTGAGCTCTTGCAGGCACACACACACTCACAAAACCCTAAAAGAGAACACACTGGGTGAGAGGCTGAAAATCTTCTTCTTCTTCACACAACACTCAACACACCATATACAAAGATGAGTACACATATAAAAAGGTACTCAACTAAATACATACTAGGGTTCTCTATAGTGTGAACCCAGCTAAATGAGCTCGCGCTATAACTAACCATGGCCGCATATCACCCATGATCTCACCAACCATGCCAATGGTATAAGTGTGGGGCCTATCCCCCAGGCGGATCATCAATGTCCACCGCCTCACTAGATGAGCTCGATATCTCAACACTCCCCCTCGAGCTCAACTCCATCTCATGTACACCAAGAAAAGCCCTAAATCTGAGGAGCTTCTCTATACCCAATGCTTTGGTGAAGATGTCAGCAACCTGATCCTATGTGTTGACATAAACAAGGTCAACGTCTCCTGCCAAAACCTTCTCTCTGACAAAATGGTAGTGGACCTCTATATGCTGCGTGCGAGCATGAAAAATTGGGTTCCTGGCCAACTGTATACTGCTAATGTTGTCACAGAAAATGATAACTTGTCTATCCACTGATAGACCCAAATTTGCAAGTATCTTTCTCAACCAAGCTACCTCACATGTCATAGCAGCACCTCTGTACTCGGCCTCTGTACTGGATAGAGCAACCGTAGGCTGCTTCTTGTTGCTCCAAGTCACAGCAGCACTCCCCACCAAATAAAACATGAAGCCACTAGTAGATCTTCTATCTGAGATACTACCAGCCCAATCAGCATCTGTGTACCCATGTACACATATCTCTATCCCAGTTTCATAAAATAGTTCACAATGCAAAGTAGACCTCACATACCTCAGTATGCATCTCAATGCATCCAAATGCAGTTTTCGATGACCCTCCATAAACTGACTCACCAACCCAACAGCATAGCTCAAATCTGGCCTGGTGATCATCATGTAGATCAAGCTTCCTACTATGCTCCTATACATAGTAGGATCCTCCAAAATCTCTCCTGAATCTGCACTCAACTTGCCATTCTGATCCAATGGCACTGAGATAGGATTACAACGTGTCATACCATACTTGGACAACATGTCCAAGCCATCTTGTCTCTGCAATAATACCATCTGGTGACCTAATCACCTCAATGCCCAAGCAATATTTGAGCTCCCCCAAATCCTTCATCTCAAACTTCTATCTAAGCAAGATCTTTACGTCAAATATCTCTGCATCATGGTCCCCCATAATGATCAGGTCATCTACATAGATGACAACAAGCACAACCCCTCTATCACTGTGTCCCACATACAGCGAGAAATCTGCATTGGCTACATGAAAGCCAATAGTGACAAGATATTCTGAAATCTTGTCATACCATGCTCTTGGTGCTTGTTTTAAGCTATACAAGGATTTCTTCAACCTGCAAACATGCTCGGGGTGACTCACATCCTCATAACCAGGTGGCTGCAACATATACACCTCTTCCTGCAAATCCCCATGCAAGAATGCATTATTTACATCCATCTAATGTAAAGACCATTGCTTTGACACAGCCACTGCTATCATAACTCTCACTGTTGCCATCTTGGCAACTGGGCTAAAAGTTTCCTCATAATCAATGCCATATGTTTGCGCATATCCTTTGGCTACCAATCTAGCCTTGTACCTGCTTATGCTTTTATCACTGTTATGTTTTACTTTGTACACACACTTGCATCCAATGGCTTTGTACACACACTTGCATCGAATGGCTTTCTTGCCTTCAGGCATTTGCACTAAATCCCAAGTCTCATTTTCATATAATGCATCCATCTCCTCATCCATAGCTTCCTCCCAACACACATTTCCAAAAGCCTCATCAATGCATGTGGGCTCTACAACCTGTACAACTTTTGCCATGTATGCATAGTGATGTGTCACATAACCATCATAGGTAAACCTCTGCACAAGATTCTTCACTCTCCCAGATCTTCGTAGCTCTGCATTCATGGCTTCCATAGCCTTCTTCACACCAGGTGTCCTCATAAATGGTATCCCAAGATCCTTATCAAGGCTAATCTCTGAGCCACTAGACTCTCCATCAACATGAGAATGCTGCCCTGCAAAAATGTCAGGCATACTAAGGGGCTCAATCACTTTCTCTTTGCCTTTATGTGATGTACTAAGGGGCTCAATCACTTTGCCTTTATGTGATGTACTAAGGGGCTCAATCACTTTCTCTTTGCCTTTATGTGATGTACTAATCACATTTGCAGGACTGGTATTATGATGTAGCCTGCCACTCCATGGTCTATCAACTGAACCACTAGATGAGGACTCTCCTGGTCCACTCAAAGACTATGATTGCTGACTTGCATTCTATGCAACCACATTTCCACTCACATCAGCCCCAAAACAGCTTCTTTTTCAGCAGCATACCAGCTGCTCATCTCATCAAAAACAACATCCCTGCTTACCTTCAACTCACGTGTAGCAGGGTTATAACACCTATATCCCTTTTGCTCAAGGGAATACCCATTAAACACACATTTTTCAGCTTTTGGATCCAACTTAGTTCTCAGCTCATCTGGCACATGCACATATGCAATGCATCCAAAGACTTTTAGATGAGACAAATCAGGTTTTCTGCCAAGTAAACCTCTCCTCTCGAGTTACATCATGTATGGCTGCAGCAGTTGGAGTCCTGTTCATGATGTAAACTACTGTAGAAATAGCCTCAGCCCAATAGCTATGCGGCATATTCTTCTCTCCCATCAATGCTCGCGCAATCTCAACAATGTGGTTGTTTTTCTGCTCCGCAACTCCATTTTGCTGTGGAGTGTATTTGCATGTAAACTGTCTTCAAATACCATTCTTCTTCAAAAATTTAGAGAACTCATTGGAGAAGTACTCTCCCCCTCCATCTGACCTTAGGCACTTTACATATTTCCCTGTTTGCTTTTCAACCATAACTCTGAAATTCTTAAAATGAGTGAACACCTCACCCTTCTCCTTCTCATGAAGTATACCCACACTTTCCTTGTGTGGTCATCTCAATAAATGTCAGCCTCCCATAGACATGGTCTTCATAGGACCCAGTGCATTTCTGCTCACATTTTTGTCATGTGGAAATACATACTTTGTTTGCTTTCCAAATTGGCATGCTTCACATATTTTCTGCATACCTTCAACTTTAAACTTTGGCAGCCCTGTCACAATTCCTTTAGTCTCTATAGCATAGACTTCATTCTCTGCACATTCACATGTCCAATTCTTTTATGCCAAATGTCTGTGTCTGCAACAATTCGTGAACCATTTGCAAACATCGCAGCACTCACTTCAGGCATGTTTGCATTCAATGTAAACTTTTGCAACCAACCTGCACTTGTCTTTAACATAATAACCATCAGGGTTAAACTCAATCATCTGGCCAACTGAAACCAGATTCTTTGTTATATTCTGAACATGAAGTACATCTACAAGGTACTTCACTTTGCTATCCTGCAAAGACAATGGCACATCTCCAACATGGGCAATTGGATGAGCAATGTCATCCCCTGTTTCCACAAAACCTGGTCTTTCAAGGTTTTTCATCTCCTTGAACCACTCCCCATGACTTGTCATGTGGTTCGAGGCACCTGAATCAACATACCATACATCATCTTTATGTGCTACTTCAACATTTTCAGACATAGCATTAACGACATGCTACACAACAAACAACCTTTCATTATCCTCATTGTTTCTGCTCGAGGATGCATAGTTGTTTTGTTGCAATTTTCCATTTTGCATGTCAGCTTGCTTCTTATAACAATCTGTCTACACATGTCCAGGCTTACCACAATAAAAGCATCCACGTGTATCATTATACTACCTTTGCCAATTTCCACAACCTCTTTGACTCCCCCTGCCTCTGAACTGGCCTCTTCCACATGTGTGTTGTTGTTGTTGTTATGAATTCTGGGACTGTTGTTGTTGTTGTTGCTATGGACATAATTCTGATTACCTATTTGGCCACCTCCTTGGCCGTGTCCACGGCCTCCTCTACCTCGTCCTCTTCCTAAACTTGTGTAGAAGGCCTGTTGCTCTGAACTATTTTTGTTTTGTGAAGACTTTTGGTCTTCACCCAAGCTCTTCTATTCTATAATCAACATAGACACCAAATCTGTGAAATTGGGAATGTTTTCCTGAGTCTAAATAGACATCTTGAATGCCTTGTATTGTGGCCCGAGACCACGTAGACAGACTTCCACCTTATCATCTACTGAAACGCCAATAGATGCAAGGGATTCCACAATACCCTTGATCTTCAATGCATAGTCATTCACACAGACATACTCTTTTTCTCCACAGTATGAAGTTCAATCTTCAACTGTGTCCGACGCCTCCTTGGGGGACTTGGCATCCTGTATGTGCCCAATCATGGTGTCATGTATACTGATAGAGAGCCAATACATAACTTTTCTGGCTCCTTGGTTCCAATCCTTGAAGTCTTTCACATCTACAGTAGTCGGATTGATCTCTGGTATCTCCGCCGGTGCCTCTTCATGCTTACCTTCTATGTAGTCCCATTAACCCTTTCCCATCAAGAAATTCGTCAACCTGCACAAACTACTGTATTTTTTGCAGCGGTACTGTACTACACTCAAATATCACTAGTGACCTCAATGTGCATACATATACCCAATGGCAACTGTTGACCTCCTTGCAGCACACACAAAACCAATCTATCTTCCTACAGTTCTTAAAATAGAGTTTTGCATAGAAACGATGACTTACCCGCAGTGCTCGAAATTGCATGCTTTCTGAAAAACGGAGGTCCTAACGTGCCCGAAATGCATTTTCGGCACACAAAATATAGTCCGATAGGACAGTATAGTTACCCTATAGCTTTACTCCTGCGAAGAAAGCTCCTCAATCAAAGATCATTTACCAGTGCCTCCCATAGAGCTCCCAACAAGGGTGTAGTCGCCAACACAAATAGGGAAGAGCTCCCAACAAGGGTGTAGTCGCCAACACAAATAGGGAAGAGTAAATGAAGCTCTAACCCTCGTACCGCTTCCTGTGCTTCTCTTGCTTATAGCTCAGCCCTTAGCATGAACCAACCTCTAATACCATGAAAAGATGCAGGGTAGAAGAGAGCTTGAGCTCTTGCAAAAGCACACACACACACTCACAAAACCCTAAAAGAGAACACACTAGGTAAGAGACTAAAAATCTTCTTCTTCTTCACACAACACTCAACACACCATATACAAAGATAAGAGTACACACATATGAAAAGGTACTAAACCAAATACATACTAGGGTTCTCTATAGTGTGAACCCAACTAAATGAGTTGGCGCTATAACTATGCCAGTCTCTAGAGTGGCTGTCACACAACCTGTCATCCCACTGGCCGCATATCACCCATGATCTCACCAACCATGCCAGTGGTGTAAGTGTGAGGCCTATCCCCAAGGCAAGTCATCAATGTCCACCGCCTCACTAGATGAGCTCGATATCTCAACAATCCCTCAAGCCAAAGGAGAGCTTACAAGCTCCACGTAAGCTAATAAGTCAATATTAGGTAATTTGGAAAAAATCTCATATTTTGGGAATCAATTACTCCATATAGTTTTGGACTTATCTTAAACTTACTAACTCCAAATTTGTCGGAGATCATAGATTTAGATTCTACTCTTCAAGATCTTTCTGATGATATGTCACATGAGGGGGTTTTGACAAACTTTTGGACAAGTTCACCATGCTCCCATTTTTCAAATGGAAATGGGATTTTTTCCAAATTATCTAATATGGTGTTTAATTTTCTTACTTTGTTTATGAATTTTAATGAAAAATCAATGGTTTTCTTTATTTTTATGTTTTTAAATGATTGAATTAAATTCAAATGCTATGCCTTTGATGAAAAGGCCACCCCCTTCTCTTCTTTACATTCTAACCTGATTATTTAAACTCTTCTTATTGTTTACTCTCTTGAATTTAGAAAGATAAAAATGAGAAATTGGGTTAATTAAGCTAAGTGAAGAAAGATAAAAATGAGAAATGGTCAGCTAAGTGTCATACAAAGCCACCATAAAAGTTGTACATTATGAGATATTGGTCACTCAAAGCCTTAGTTAAGTAAGTTTTGGGCACCCAAGTGTGAATAAGGACCAATTGTATATAAGGCATTTTCTCATAATGAATAGACACAATCCCCCTTTGAGTTCTTGCTTTTGTCTTGAGAGAGAGATTGAGAGAGAGCATTCTAGCACTTATGCCTTCTCTATACTTGTATGTTGTATGCTTGTATGGAGGAGTGAGAGAGAGTGATTGCCTTGTGTGGTGGTGTGAGTGACTCTACGGTGATAGTGTGGAGGTGGAGCCTGGAGGATTGGAGTTTCTCAAGTGAGCTTGGAGACCTCAAGGCACACAAGTTCGAAGCATTGGTAAGTTTCTTACGACAGTTGTGTTCTATCTCTCTTTCAAAAGGTGAATGCATTGAGTTCCTTCTTGGAGGTGTGGTAGCCCATAACAATTATCGAAAGGATTACCACTTGTCTCCAAGATGTTGAGCACCCAATCGATGTAATACCTAGCTCAAAGGCAGTAAGTAAGCCTCCTTAGCGGCTTAATTTTAAAGAAGCATAAGAAGTAGAATAATAGTTAGCAGAATGCTTTAAAGATGGATTCATTCGACCAAGCACTATACCTTGGGCTTCATCAATTCTGTTGGGTGAAGAAAAAAGATAGGTCTATGAGGCTATGTGTAGACTACCATGGTTTGAATGCAATCATGACCCTTGCCACCACAAATAGATGAGTTGTTTGATCAACTCCAAGGGGGCCAAAGTACTTTACAAAAATAAATTTACGATCCAGATATCATCAAGTGAGAATTCAGGAAGCAGATGTCCAAAAGACTATTTTTCGAACTAAGTTTGGTCACTATGAGTTTTTAGTCATGCCCTTTGGTTTGACTAATGAAATTCTCGTGGTGCCAAAAAACATTCATTTTGCCCCAAAAAACTAGCCTCACACTATTCTCATTTTGTGTTAGTTTGGAGCTAAAGTGGATAGCCCTTGGCACGATATAGATTGAAAAGGTGGAGCAAAACCATGGTGGAATGGGGGACTTACTGGTGTGAGGGAAAGGGGAAAGAATGCTGCATAAAGCCAAGCCGATGCTCCTCCATCTCCAGGATTGCTTAGGATGTGCTCTCTCCTTCTCTCTCTCACACAAACACAAAACTCTCGCTCTCAAGACTCACACTCACAAGTGAGTTATAATGCCCACACAGTGTATATTAAAGCCTTGGCCTTTTCTCGCACTATTGATTTAACCTCACACTATTGAATAGTGTGAGGTTAGATTTTTAGGCCTTTTTAATGATTTTTTTCAAGAGTTTGGTCATTTTTTAGGGTACTGGGTGTTAAAAGAAACTAAGAAAAAAGTACAGGTTAGTGCTTGTGTGCTAGGTTTTTTTGGTGTTAAGGTCAGTAAGGCTATGTACAAATTGAATGCTGACAGGAATGGTTGTGTTGTCAACTACTCATGTTCACAGCCAACTATGAATATCAAAAACATACTCCATGTGATCAAGTAGGTGCGATGCTTAAGTGAGGAAATCTAGGTATGTTTCAACCTAATAAAAAAGGCCATCTCTAATTCATCATGAAACATGTGTACAATTCTCCTAAGATAAGCATCGTGCCTAGCATTGGGTGGTGCAACAACCCGAGAGGGGCATCTTTGCATAGTGTGGTCTACACTCGCAGGTGAATGTCTAGCATCGCTAGTGGGTGATAATTCCCACCTTGTGTGGTGTTAGGGATGAGGGAGCATGTTAACCTTTTGTTTCTATGCTTGATACAAAGTTAGGGAAATTTTTTCTCCAAAGGTCTGGCAAAAATATGGCATGGAGCTCAATTTCTTGAGCCATTCTGTGAAGGCTTTTTTGCAACAATTATTGTGTAAGTACGTAGCATCATTTGACATCGTGATGAGGAGTAGATTGGTCCCTTTACCCCACTAACACTAAGACGTGTGTTAGGATTTTTATTTCATCCCTTTTTGGTGCCATAAATATGAGGCCATTTTGTGGATTTTCATTAGGTACAATATGAGGCCCTTCTACTAACATCACTAGTTGGCGAGACCCATCTCCACACCATTAAAAAAGACAACTTTGTGAGGAGACAACCCATCCCCCCATCCTCCGGACATGAGAGGTTTGGGTACCATAGAGTCATGGACATCTCTCTCTCTCTCTCTCTCTCTCTCTCTCTCTCTCTCTCTCTCTCTCTACAAAATCTCTTTGCATATACATACACACATGCATCCATACTTTAGGAACTGGCACACATATAAACATATATAACATATATACATATACACATACATCTACAATCTCTATCCATATATATTTACATACACACACATATATGCCTAAATACAGATACACATATATATGTTTTTGTAAATATATATGTTCACATACATATATACATTATATATATGCATTCATACCTATACATCCATATGTACCCATGCATAGAACCAATCAAGTATGCGTATATGTATATTTGCACATATATGTGTACATCGTACTCACATACACTACCTGTACATATGAACAACAACTATCTATCTCACATAGACCACCTATACATATATGAACAACATCTATCTATCTCTAGACATACATAAGTACAAACATAGCATACATGTATCTATACACACACACACACTTATTTACACACTCACATAGCTATACCCATACCTAGTAGCATGACCCATCTCCTTAATGCGCAAGAGTATTCTTGCATGCATAAAAACAAAAGGCTCGTCAATGAGGACCATTTTGGACCTCATGGTCCTCAACTTGCCAGACTACATATATACACACCATACTTTCCACATATATCCATATAGAAGCTCCTAAAGCAGCACTTACATTTCTTTGAATAAAGCACCAAAGTTGACATAAAGATATACATATAGAATTCCAACCAAAATAGTGTTGAACAATCTTAACACACCTGAGCAAGCATTAAAACAATCTTTGGACAACTGGATTAACTCTCCTCTTGAAAGCCTAAACTCCTCGCCTCCATCTGTTTAAAAAAGATAATAACATTTAGTTATTGCAAGATTTAATATTATCATGTGTCAAGAAGAAGAAAAAAGAAAAAATCTTACAAAACTCATTCGATGAATCAACGTTTGAGATGAATGGCATTTCAATAAGCTTGTAGATAGCAAAGCGGAATATTCTGTAATGTCGAGTGCCTATGCATCAAAAATCTAACTTATTAGGCTTTCCATAGTCTACAAACATTACATGTACATGAAGCTGATCCACAATCTTTTGCAATCTTAGTTGGTAAATTCCAAGGAGCCCGAAACTATCATTGTAAGTGTCTCGACCATACAAACCTATCAATAATCTAGGTTCCAAAAAGTAAAGATATTCCTTGCAAGCAATATATATATATATATATATATATATATAGACATAAAATATAAAAGCTACATAAAAATCTAGTTTTCATACCGTAATACATGTGTGCTCTCTAATAGTTCTAGTATTAGAGATGCTGTTACTTGTCCTTTCCAAAATGGTGTGTCTACAATTGAACCATGAAAAGTAAATAGATTATGGTAAACAATGATGACTATATTATAGCGAATGACATCAAGAAGGATACCTTCAATATCTTGTCCATAAATAATTGTAAATGATCTCATTTCCACATCCATGCTAAGCAATATACCTGTGATATCAAATCAAGATTTTGAGGCCAGTCTCTCTCTCTCTCTCTCTCTCTCTCTCTCTATGGGACGTTCGGTATTTCAAGTAGAGCAAGGAAAATAAATAAAGCCACTGTAAATGGAAGCAAGTCAGAAGCTAAGCATTTTCTTATCCAAATGTTAAAAAAAACAAGCATGAACTCACCGAGCCGCTACAACCATATCAACAATTTGAACCATCCCTTGAACAATAGATTGGTCACTCCATATTGTGCATCTGTATGGTGGGTTTACCTCAATGTTAGCCATTTAATCCAAGTAGATTTATATATATCAATTCAAAATTACCGACAAGAGATAAATTGAAGGAAATTTGCCATCCAACTCCTATTAAACTTCATGTCTTCACATTACAGTAAAATAGTTTTCATTCTAAAAGCAACATCAATCAACTTAAAAGCATGCACACTTATAGAAACACAACATAAGGTAGCACATGCCACATCTCTGCAATCATTCTCCTTTAAAATGCTTGCTTGATTACAATACATGCCACATCTAGGAATGTAGTCTCTGCCATTTATAGGCTGCAATATCAATAGCTCACTCTCAACCTTTTGGCCATAGATTACATTTACATTCTTCTACATGCCATTTGCAATACCTCTTTGTAGACAACATTGGTTGTGTAGACTTCTTTTCAACCTTCTATGCTGCTTTCATGTTCCACGGTTTCCTTTACACACAACATACAACTGTCCATATGTGAATACTTGTGTGGCTAAATAAAGTCCCAACACACTCAACGTTCATCCTTGGGACTTATTTATTTACATACCAAAAGCTAGTCTCACAGGAAACTGTATCCTTCTCATGTCAAAAGGCAAATAAAGACCTCGTCTCCAATGTTTGTACCTGTAATAATTTCTGCTTCTATCACCTTTGAGTGAAACTGCTTGCATATCAGTTGGGTACCATTGCAAAGCTCCTGTCGAGGGTCCGAATTGTGGAGCAACATGATAGGAGCATTCATCTTTAGAAGCAAGCAGTGAGATGGATATCCACCACCTAAATTCAAACTATTCAAGTACTCAATTGGATACATTATTTTTTCATTCTCAGATGAAACAATTGTGTCTGCACTGAGGTATTCTCTTTCAGGTTAGGTAATGCACTCAAGGCTAGTTCATTGATCTCATCAATCTCTAGATTTTGTGGTGCAAGAATAGCACGGTCTTTGAAGAAGCATGCATAGTCCACCACTCTTTGAACATCTTTGTACACCCATTCAACCAAACTCAAAAAGGGAGTTTCCATGGATCAATATTCGTGGTGGAATTACCACTCTACCCCTTAATTGTTTGGATCATCTAAAGAGCCATCTCCAATTCGTAAAGTCCATTTGACATATTCTAGTTATGTAGCACTCTATCTGACCTGCATGTTTTGGGTGAGTTTTAAAACATTCACATACCTCCAAATATATGACCGGCATAACATTGCATCAACAATATCCTCACGCAATCCCTTTGCCGCACAACTGGTAAGATTTACCAAAAGTTACCACCAAAGAGCATAATTTTTCCCCCAAACACAATATCACTTTGCATAATGTCCTATCCAATGCTTCATAGGCATACCAATGCATCATGAGAGCCTCATACCAAATGATCAAACTTGTAAGCTTCAACACCTCAGGCAATGGGCTATTACATGTGCTAGAAGCATTCAGAACCAATGTGATTTTGAAACGTGAGTGTGTTGTACGACTATTTGATAGTAACAATGTAGTAATTCTAGATGATGCACATGCCAAAGCAACTTGATTCTCTCCACGTAATCAAGATATCAAGGCATTATAAAGATATATTTTTCTTGATCCACTTGGTCCATCAAGGGAAAAAACACCACCAAATGCTCTTAATTGACAACTATATAGACTCCTTTCCATGGATACAGGCAAATCAGCTTGTTGAACTGAATCAAACATCATCTCTTCCATAAGTAAACCATTGTTGACAATAGCAACACTTGATCTATCAGGAATACGCAACTCTTCAAAATCATGTAGTCATTTACCATATTGTTGTAAGAGCTCTTCCATGTGCAATAGAGCTTGGTTCTTTGCTATAGAAAGACAAACACCATCATCAACACACCCTCTCTGCAAGCCATGAAAAAAACCATCTAAAAGTTCTTTGCATAATTTGCTCTAAAGTTATCCAAGGGATATAGGCTCATAAAAAACCAATATAGTGACAAATAGTTGATGTAGTTAGAATCCTATTTTTTGCAAGATAGATACACTACTCCTCATCACTCTCCAGCATTCCTCTGGCTTCACATGATGCAGCCTTAAAGTAGGGATACAATTGTAACATCCAACCATTTAAAAGTACAACTAAACCATCAAAAATACAACCCATTTTTTAAAATGCTAAAATATCTCAAAAAACACTATTTTTTAAACTAAAAAGAGCACGAGCTCCTAAAAAGCTCAAAAAAACTGTTAAAAAGTGCAAGTTTTACACTTCAATACTTTGAAAGATGATAGAGTTTCTCATAAAATCACACATTTTTTGAGAAAAAAAATACTCAATTTGCAATAAAATAATAATGTCCACAAAATTGGTGACAATGAGAGGTCTTATGCCTCTCCTGTTAAATCTTTGAGAGGTCTTATGCCTCTCGTGTTAAATCTTTGACTTTCTCCAGAAGAATTTTTTTGGTTTGTTCTCGTAGATGACTCAACTTTTTCAAGGTAAAACCATAAACAAGAACTTCCACATCCTCCATGCTTAGGCTATCCACACGACGTTGACTACGATTTGCTTTCTTTCCCTTTTTATTTACTCGAATCATCTCTGGATAATATTTTCCTGATAATGCATCATCTCCATTGACCTTGTACCAGTGGACCTCAATTGAGCTTACTTTTCCATTTTCCTCAAGGACTTTAAGTATCTTTGCCAACCAAAAAGGACATCCGCTTTCATCATCTGTTGCTAACACTGCAATCATTGCACCTACAGTGAGCTCCTCAATATTTCCTTCCCACATTTCCTTCTCTTGTAGTCGTCGTTGACTAGTCCTTCTAGCACCAACATACGCTTCGCGAGTCTTCCCATGCACCAACGTTTGCAATTCTTCAGGCAATTTTGTTTGTTGATTTGGCATTTGAATATTATCATCACAGTCTTCAAGTTCTTGTACTCTCCAAAGAAAGGGCTCTAGATTTATCACTGATCTTGAATTGCTTTGAACTTCCTCAATCAAGATTTCTTGCTCATGAAAAAATGTATTCCACCATCCAAGTGAGCAAGCTGGAAAATACACATGTGCTGATTGTATGGTCTCTTTAATTTCTATCAAACATTGCTGATAATTGATGGCTCGCTTTTCTTTTTGAGCTTTTGCTGCTTCAATGCTTGATGCTAAAAGCATTTTTGCTGCCTGAAGAATTTGTCGTTCTGGGACACTGAGTAAAAACTTCAAACCATCCTGAGGATGCCATGCCTCTGAGTTAGAGTACTTCTTACACCACAAACCTGTTTCAGCTTCTTTTTCTTTTATTTTGAATTGATGTTGGAAACTATGGTCATTAAGCTGAGCGAATGCAGGGCTTGCAAAATCTCCACCTGTTGCAAACTCTCTAAAATCATAGGTGCCTTTCAAAACATGAATTTCTGGCGTAGGACCATAAGCTTCTTTAAGAATTGTGCACACCTCTGGAAGGTCAAATGCACTTTTCTTAGCAAGTTTGACTGAAAACCTACTAAACATCTGATCAATTTGATCATGAGGGTGACCCACCAACAAAAATCCAAGTTTGACCTTTTTGAAAACTTTCTACTGCACCAACATACTCAAATAAGCAAGCACTATTTGATTTTTGTTTTCCCTTGCCGTATTATCTAGCTGCACATAAAGTGTGCTAGGTAATTCTCCTTGCCATTCACTTACTATTTTCTAAATTATGGTGATGGTCAAGTTAGGGTCGTTGTGTAAATTTGGAAAGTTTATAAAAACTTTTGACGTCATGATGCCGTTAAAGATGAGGGCTCGAACAACGTGTAGTTGTATGAAATTCTCTTCCTTCAAATTCTTTGGAGCACGCATAAAATGGGGTATCTTTTGATCCATTCCATCTATGACTAATCCCAAATACATTTCTTTCTGCTCAAGGGACTTCTTTCGATGCTTTGCTAGCTTTTGACGCTCTATACTTTGTTGTTCTCGATGAGCTTTAAGTGTTTGTAGAATAGGACCTGAAAACTCAAAACAATGTAAAGCTAGTTTAAATTATACCACTTGGAATTCTCATTCATAAATTAAAATGTACAAAAAACACAAATCAAACATACCTTTTTCTTCAAATGTCTTTGCAACATCTCTTTTGGCTATGAGCTCTGCACAAATTTGACAAATCCCCATTCTAGTTTTCTTGGAAATTTTCACATCAGCAAAATATTGTTTCCAAACTCTAAGAAATGAAGTTAATGAAAGAGATGACATGTTCCTTCCTTTCAACGTTTCCACGTAGAGGTTGTAAGCTTCTCCCTTTGTAAAATTATCAGGCAAATGGGTGAATTTTGAATTTGGCATGCGCTCACCATTGTATAGAATACACAAAGATAAGAAGTTATTTGAACTACGCGTATACTAGAATACATACAAACTAGACTAGACAAACTTCATGTTTATTAGAATACATGACTAGAGTTGACTTGACCTCTACGTATTCCAATATATGAGTTGGAAAGACATGACTCAAAAAAACTTGAAAAAGAATAACAGTTCTCTACATATTCCAGAATACACAAAGATAAGAAATTTTTTTAACACTAATGAAAAAAAGGTCGAGAGAAAGGCATCCATACCCGTTTGCGAGTAATCATTGCATCTTTAAACTCTTGCTGGGTAGAAACAGGATTCATCTCTTCAAGCCGAAAATTAGCAGAGAAAACTCTAACTGCAAGAAACTTTCCTTTGTTGTTGTCTACCAGATGATGAATGATCCCACGAGATATACTTTCTTTGACTTCAACAATGCGACCATAAGTTAAATACTTTGTATTTTTAGAGTCTTCTTTTTCTTCCGCAATAGAAAGGAAAGGTGTGTTTGGCTCAACGATCGTCTTGTGCTTACCTACCATGCCAAATTGAATTGTCCAAGCAAATCCTTCTCGTGCTTTACCTCTTGCACTACTCCAAAGAGTTGTAGCTTCCATACTTGAAGACTTCTTCTGCTGATGTTGAGTTAAAGGTGTGGTTCCTTGAGATGATGGAGGAAGTCCATGAGTAGCTAAAACCATTCTGCTTGATGGTGGTTGATCTTGTAACTCTGGAAACTAGTGAGCTGCTAAAAGTTGTCTTCTTGGCTCACTTGGACGTCTATCAGGGTTTGGAAGAGTCACAGTCACTCGAGGTGCCTAAAAGTGAGGACTAACTGGAGCAGGTTGAGATCGGGAAGGTGTCAAGACTCCTGAACGTCCTGAGCCACCCACAGGGAGACAGATGCAGTTGCTTGATTACTTTTCTTTTGTTTCTTAGAAGTTCAAGCATCACGTATTGGTGAGGCCATCTTAATCCTAAACAAGATAATAAAAAATCATTATCTCATTGCTAAGATAAACAAATAGTGACAAAATCATATTTCTCAAAAATATGATTTGTTAAATGAAACAACATTTAAGATTAGTAAACGTGTATGTAGGACAAACAAACGAGAAAGACAAAAAGTGAAAGAGAACAAATAGACATAGAGAGAGAGTGTGTTAACCTCCATGCAAGAACGGACCTAGATGTATAAGCAAACATGAGATAGGAATGTAAGAGAGAGAGCTCCTCAGCACACTAGAGAAAAAGAGGGAGAGAGAGATGTATTCTAGAATACAACAGGTTGAAAACTTCTTTGCTTTAAAACGTGCTCAACA